>NW_022631032.1:18213726-18562172 GCF_010015895.1 Lontra canadensis
TTTCTTTCTTTCTTTCTTTCTTTCCTTTCTCTTTCTTTCTTTCTTTCCTTCTTTCTTTTCCTCTAAGGACTTCTCATCTGACAACTCCAAAATAGATTCTATGTGTTTGCAAGTGACCTCTGTCCAGTAGGCATGCTGTGCAGGCCCTGGATAGTTTGCTTTCCTGACAAAGGTCCCCTTCATCTGCAGGACAACCCCCACCACTCACCCCACTTTACAGATGAGGAAAACTGTGGCTCAGAGCATTAATTAGCTCCCTCCAGGTACATAGCAGCTAACTGCTGGAGCTAGAATCCAAATCCAGGCCTCCTTGCCACGGATTCCTTCTGTAATGTTGCATTTGTCAGATCCTGGTATGGTGCCTGTCACCTACGATGCTCTGATGTCTGAGAGAATGAAGGAAGGAGAAAACCGATGAGCGAAGGCCTCATCAGGCTCAGGTGACCTGAGTGGACCTCATCTTACTACCTCTACATCCCACGACGCCTTCTCCTCAGAATGCCTCTGTTTCCTCACAGCAGAATTGACATGAAAATGTTTTTCCAGCCTACAAATTTGGTTAGTGATCTACAGCAGGCCTGTGAGGGAACAAGGAAGGCCTTTACACCAGGACCATGGAACACGTAGCTGGGTGACCTCACCCAGGACACCTGTCATCTCTGAACCTGCATGGAAGTCTGGGGGAAGCCCTTCACCTTGGTATTTTTTTCAAAGATTCAGTAAGATGAGGTTTGTGAAGCTGCTGGCCCATGGCCCAAATAGATATTTTGCTTGGTTGTTTATTTGTCTGGGAGTTGGTCCTCAACATTCATTTGATTCCCAAAATGGGTTCATGATCCAAAAATGTTTAAGAACTGATGCAGTCCCATTTGATTTTGACCTGGGGTTAAGAAACCACTGAGCCAAGACTATATTGTGTTCCCATGTTCCTGGAATCATGTTATTCAAATAAACAGAGCAGGAGGACTCTTTGTCTTTTAGAAGTTCACAGTTCAAATATGAACAAGCTTGTCAGTGGGCACACTGATGGCCTTATGTTGCGTGACAGGAGAGGAAGTGATGGCTGTTTCAGGGACACAGGTAGATAAATAACAGAAATGGTCTGGAGGGAGTATAGGAAGAAATTGTTAAATATTCACCAGTTATGTGAAAGCAATCAATATTCATTTTCTTTCTTTTTTTATAATAAAATTTTTTAATAAAATTTTTAAAATTTTTAAAAAAATTTTATTTATTTATTTGAGAGAGAGGAAAGTAAGAAAGATCACAGAGGGAGAGGGAGAAGGAGACTCAGTGCTGAGTGGAAAGCCCTATGAGGAGCTCAATCCCAGCACCCCGGATCATGACCTGAGCCAAAGGCAGATGCCCAACTGACTGAGGCACCCAGGTGCCTCTTGATATTCATTTTTTATTCTATTTCAAGTTTTCATTCAAAAGCATATCTAATAGCCAAGTATTTAGTGAGGACCCACTATGTGCCAGGTGGTAGCTTTCTTGTTTTAAATGCCCGACCCTATTTAATCCTTATGACCACGCCATGGAGTAGACATAAGTATTATCTCTATTTTACATGTGAGAGGTTAGATAACTAGTCCAGGGTTACATAGCTAGTAAACGACAATTCCCAAAATTGTGAGCTGTCCCAGGACTTATCTTTGAAAATGTCCTCATTCCTTTGGCATCTTCCCAGTCCACAGTAGTGAATATGGCAGTTGGGTTGCATTTGGTTAAAAATAACAGAAATCCCCAGCTTGGGCTATTTATCTTAAATGATAGGGGAATTTTCTTCTGTCATGTAACAAAGACACCGGAGTGTTAGCAGGCTCCAGACTGGCTCCATGTCTCTGTGGGTCTTTTAGTCTTGCCTACCTCCCTTTGGACTACAGGGGTGAGCAAGACGCCAGAGAAGTTTTTGGCTGTTGGATCCAGACTTAACAATGTCCAGAGGAAGAATTGGACATGGTCTCTCCTTAGATCTTGTTTTAAAGAAGAAGATATAATAATATATAATCATATAATCATAATAATATATATATAATCATATATTAGTATAATATTAGAGATATAATTATATTATTATATATTATTATGATATATATTAAATATATAATATATATTTGTATATTTATATATATTTAAAACAAGATATATATCTTGTTTTAAAGAACAAGGATATACATATCTATATATCTATATATAGATATATATCTATATCTATCTCAGAAAGGCTCAGAAATTTTTCCTCCTGTCTCTTTGGCTGGGACACAGACACATGACCAATCTTAAACCAGTAACTGCCAAGGGGGATAGGATTGCCATGAGGGGCTTACTACCCACATGGGGTAGAGTGGATATTGGGGAATCAACTCTAAAAAGTAGGATCCTTTAATCAAAAAATTTTGCATGTGCTTCCTGCTCTTTTCTGAATTGTGCCTCAGTTTCCTCAGATATATGACAGATTTACCTCACACCTGTGAGGGACTGAGTGAGATGCTATTTTTTACCTCAAGGTGCCAAGGTACCCAGGAAACTGGGTAGTTTGGGAGGACAACTAAAGGAGATGCCCTGTTCTACCCTTGCACTAAGTTGGGCATGTGATCCAGGATACAGATTTTTTTTTTTTTTTTTAATCTGGATCTTCAACAGGCAGAAAAAAACCCTTGAAAATGGTTGGAGCCAATTCATCCTGAAACAGGCAGACTGAAGAGATCAGACTTCAGTTCCTTCTCCAGAGCATCCCAGCCCCACCCCGAGGGCTGTTGTGGGTCTTGTCCTCTTGATTCTGTGGGCTTCCCAATGCCCTTTGATTTTAGGTTGGGGTCCCTAGAAACAGAGCCTCGGGAGGGGCCTCTTGCCATATGGATTACTGATGCCCTCAGGAGAAATCTGGAAGGAAGTGAGGGAAGCAAGATGGGGCAGGGAACGAGCCAGGACGCTTTCTCAGCAGGGATCTAGCCTCAGCCTAGTGGCTGCGGGTATGAATTGCACTCCAGAGCAAATCTCTCCTTGAGGCAAGGTGGTTGGCCTTTTTTGACCCCTAAAGCAGTCAGTCATTGGCTGTGGGCTGCTGGGAGGTGGAGAGTAACCCCCCAGGTGAGGAGACTCCTGTTGGCAGAAGCCAATTGTCTGGAGAAGGGGACAGCTATGCACTGTCTGTAACCAAGATTCACAGTGGCTGGTGGATGACTGTGCCAAAGATACCGAGTGGACCACTGACAGCATATATTACATTTCTCAATGCCCTCTTCTGCTTAAATTAGCCAGAGTTAGTTCTTGTTGCCTGTGATCAAAATGGCCCGAGTGAGGAGTTCTGTAAGGAGCTTGGCAACTATTGCTACGCTACTGGTACTATCATTATTATCATTACCAGATTTACCTCCAAATCTACCCAGAAGGTACATGGCTTCTAAAAAGTAAGGAGTGAAGAAGACCCTGCTATAGATCTTATGTCCTTAATTCAGTATCAGACTCTTTTTAAAAAATTACCGAGAAAATATGACTCCTTGGAGTTGGTTTGTCAACATGCCACCGGAAGATAAAGGGTAAGGAGAGAAGTTAAGGACATCAACCCTGAGACACCTCTCTCAAGCCTCCTTCCCTGACTAATATAATTAAATGATAGATCCTACTCTTTTTTAAGATTTTATTTATTTGAGGGAGAATGAGTGAGAGAGAGCATGAGAGAGGAGAAGGTCAGAGAGAGAAGCAGACTCCCCAGGGAGCTGGGAGCCCGATACGTGACTCGATCCTGGAAGTCCGGGATCATGACCTGAGCTGAAGGCAGTTGCTCAACCATCTGAGCCACCCAGGCGCCCAGAACCTACTCTTTAAAAAAAAAAAAATATTTATTTTTATTTGTCGGAGAAAGAGAGCACAAGCAGGAGAAGTGGCTGAGGGAGAGGCAGAAGCAGGCTCCCTGTTGAGCAGGGAGCCCAACGCATGAGGGACTCGATCCCAGGGCCCTGGGATCATGACCTGAGCCAAAGGCAGATGCTTAACCCACTGAGACACCCAGGCGTCCCTACTCATTTTTTTAAAAATACATTTTATTTATTTATTTGATGGAGAGAGAGAGAGAAAAAACAAGCAAGTGGAGCAGCACAGGCAGAGGGAGAAGCAGACTCCCCACTGAGCAAGGAGCCCAATGCAGGGCTCGATCCCAGAACCCTGGGATCAGGACCTGAGCCGAAGGCAGTTGCTTAACCAACTGAGCCACCTAGGTGCCCCCAGAACCTACTCTTTTAAGTGGAGAGTTGATCTGTTTAGATTCTCAGAGTTACCCTGGACCCCATGTCCAAAGGACAGGGACTAGAATATAAGTATTATTTTATTTGATGTATCTGGTACATCATCTATTTGGCAAATAATGTTATTTGTGGTTTCCAAAGGTTTCCTAACCAGACTTTGCTTGTTTCCCCTGTCTATGTGAATCTACCCTTTTCTTTCATTCAAAAACACCCCACATGCCGGGCTCTCTGCTAAACAAATTGGAAGAAGCAGGGCGCCTGGGTGGCTCAGTGGTTAAAGCCTCTGCCTTCAGCTCAGGTCATGATCTCAGGGTCCTGGGATCAAGTCCTGCATCGGGCTCTCTGCTCAGCAGGGAGCATGCCTCCTCCTGTCTCTCTCTGCCTGCCTCTCTGCCTACTTGTGATCTGTCAAATAAATAAAAAAAAAATCTTAAACAAATTGGAAGAAGCATAGTTGAATTACTGTGGCTCAGCCTTTGATGAACCCATAGACTGGAAAAGAAAACGTGTACATAAACATGCATATCTCAGAGAAGAAGACAGCACATGTGTGACCTGAAAGGGATACAGACAAAAAGCATTCAGCATTTCAGGAGAGGTTCAGAGGATGTCCAGCGAGAGGCTCAGTGAAAGCTACAAGCAGGGACTATAAAGTACTATGCCTCAACAGATGGGCACTCAGAGAAGAGTCTTTCGTGGTAGAGAGAACAGCATGAGCAAAGCCATCAAGGCAGGAAATTATGACTGTGTTTGGGGAGCATTGAGGAGCTGGGCTCAGCAAGTAGCCCTCTAAATATAGACACGAGGGGCTTATTCATCTAGGGCTGGTCTAGCTAGAGATACCCATGGCCTCCCAACGGCCATGATGGAGGACAAACAAGGTTCTGTGCAAAGGACAGGCAGAGGAGGATGCAGGTGTGTAAGATCTGAAGGCAGTGGGAAGGTGGAAAGGCCTTCAGGGCCTTTCCTGAGGAGGTAATGAAGTTTGTCTGTGCCACGAGTGGGCAGCTTTTCTCAGGAGAAAAGCCCACTGCAAAGTGGGGAGGTGGGAAGGGAGCTGTGATTTGGAGACAAGGAGCACAATCTGGTGTTCTGATAAAGTCTTCCTGGACTGTCCATGGGGTATCATACCCTCAGGCTCAAGGTCTAGGACAGGAGTGTAGCTACAGAACGGGATTTTAATCCATGAAGCTAATGAGAAGTCTGTGGTACTGAGACCCAACAGAACCCTTCCTTCCTCAGCCAACCCAGCCCACCAGCCCCATCTTACCCATGTGTCTAATGGAATACCCCACAGGATTTCTGTCTCCTGATGCTCAGACTGCAAATCTGACTATCTGAGAGCTGGGACAAGCTACTTAATCTCTCTGTATCTCCACTCTCGCTTGCAACCCAGAACAAATAACAAGATTTGCTTCATGGAATCTCGAGGCTGAAGTGAGCTGATCCTTAGAAGGGGCTTTGCAGGGCCCCAGTGTTGATCTCTCTATTTAGATATCAACTCCAAAGTCGAGTGGGGCAGCTCGGAGCCAGATTGGCAAGAACAGGCAGCCAGAGAGATGAGCGGCATCTCCTGGGAAGGGGTGACCTGAGAGCCACAGGAAGCAGCCAGCTCCCCACCTGGCATCTGAGGGCCAATGCCCCTCCCCCGCAGAGTCGCTTCATGGGCACCCTTACGTCACACAGCAACTCCCAGCTCGAATCCAGGCATGGGATTAATTTGTGCACGGGGCCGGGGAAACAAATGTTAGTGTCCTGTCCTTTCCCCACATGATTACATCCAGCGGCTCTTCAACCATGCGAGAAAATGGAGTGGCTTTCTTGAAAGATTTTTCTGGCAGAAGAAAAAAAAATCTCTTTTTCGAGGAGACACGATAGGGTAGATGTGGACACATGTGAAGTGGAGGGCCTGGGTCACTGGAGGATCCTGGTTCCCAGATGCTGTCCTTAGGGCTGTATGCACCAGCAGCGAGGGGGGGGAGGTGCTGTCAGAGATTTGTCTGTTTGTGCAGCTACAGAGAGGAGCGCACCGTCATGACTAATGGGAGGCGAGAGGAAGCAAGTAGGGGGTGCCCAGTGATGCTGTGAGAGGAGCATCTTACCGACTGCGGTTGACAGGACCACTTGCAGCCTGGGAGCCCAGCATCACAGAGATGCTCAATTCTCTTTCCTGGAGGCTGGACACTGACCTACTTCTCATGGTCCAGTGTCCTCCTGAGATAGTTTCCCACACTTGAGCTGACATATTCTTTTCCAGAGCCCTCCAGGTAATGGGGCACAGGGCACCAATGGTCACTAAAGAAAAGGCATCTTTACTCCCAGCAAGTCCCGGTCCTCGCTCCAGGTTATTCTAAAGAACTGGCATTTGAATTCCATCCTCTCAAAGGAGGGGCACAGAACCAGGGAGGCCAGACCTTCAGGTATGCAAAATCCTGCTTGACCCCACTTGTTTCAGCATCATTAATTAACAGTGTCTCCTCCCCTTTTCACTCTCCACAGGTGTCCTAGTTTGCGCTGTAAGTTACACGAGCTCCTGTCTTAGCTCAGTTTCCCTCAGGGCAGATGCTGAGACGGGGATTCAAGTACAAGCCATTTACTAGGGAAAAGCAGGCACCATGCTGCTCAAGGATGAGAGAAGTAAGACGGGAAGAGCAGCACAACTAATAAAGAACGTACTGGGAAGCCAGCTACCACAGTGGGCATCTGGAGCTTAATCTTGGTGGAAACTCTGAGAAATGGTGCAAAATCCATGCCTGAGAATTGCCCCATCCCAGATGCAAGGCAAGAGAGGTGGGTGTTTATACACCAACTTGTAAGTCCAAGGGCTGCTCCTGGGGGCTAATTCCTTACCACTTCTGGGTTGCCTCTCGGGCAGCTTAGCCTTCAGTGGTTCTGAGGGAAAGATCCCTCAGGCACAGAGATGCAGATGCCACAAGGAAAGTCAGCAGGACCCCCTAGAAGATGAAAGGAATGGGGTTGGGCACTGACAGCACACATGACCTTACCCATAACTTCTCTCCATCATTTGGCTGGCGTTCTACCATATCCAAGTTCATTTCACCAATAACTTCCTGCTGCTTCAATTCAAGCAGACTTCTCTCTCACCAAGTTTTTTTTTACTGGTGTCACTCTTTCGCTTTCACTCGTTCGCTCAACCTCTCCCTCTTTAAGCTCTTTGCTTACCTGGCTCTTTGATGCTTTTATTGTATTGACTAATTGTGAGCATTTATCCAAGACTCTCTTCCCTTCTTTCCCTCAAGAATTCTCTACATCTATGACTCCTGTTGTTCTCTCCATGCAGATAGCTCCCAAATAAATATTATTCTCTTAAATTCATGAACCGGTTTAATCAGGACAAAAGCCCTTTCTTTGGAGTCTTCTTGACTCCGAGTGCAGCACTCTTTTCACTAGAGTTGCATCAACTTTATTTTCTCCCTGGAGACCCACTTCCCCATCCTGTTGTCCGTTCAGTGTCTCCGTGGACACCTTCAGGTCTAGTCTCAAGTTCAGTGTGCTCAGAGCTTGGTATCTCACTGTTTCTTTATGCCGATCCTCATCCCTAGCGACCCTGGCTTCTTCAGTGTCCCCAGAGAAGTCTTTCATAGTCTTCCCACTTTCCCTTTAGGCTCCTTTAGTAGCTTCTGCTTAAGAGAGGGTGGCTTCCCCTCCCCTCTCCACCTGTTGCCTTAGGCAAGACTATGTTTGCCAGTGACCTGAGCTGTACTTGACCACCCTTGGAAAAGAGAATGATTAGCTCAATGCAACCATATCCTGCAGGGAATGCAGGGATCTACTGAGGCAGAGGCAGCTGGAACCACATTCCCAATGCCGCCAGTACTCTCTTGCCCCATCTGTCATGTCAGCTGCCTTTTTGCAGCCCAATCTCTTCCACAAAGCAGGCCCTGTAGCCCCCAGCAGTCTCGTGAAAGCGGGATTGCATCCTTCTCTTAGATCCAGTTATTTTTTTTTTCCCCAAAGAATTCTAATTGGCTAGAACAATTCTCATGCCCACTACTGGCCAAGGTGTAGGATGCTATCACTGGCAGCTGCATCCAGAATCAATCTCAAATGACGGGAATAAGAGAAGGAACAATCCTCCTGAAGAAAGGGAGGTATGTTTTCAGAAGAATAAAGGAAGGGTGCTGAGCAGACAAGACAGTTTTTCTTACATAATTTTACTCTTTTCTGAAATCCCAATTCCTCCATTCAGCCTACCTGGTGTTCTGGTTGTTGTTGGACTTTAGGACTGTGTCTTAGTTTACCTTTTACCCTGTTAAGATACGCAAGTATAAGATATCACCCAGACTGGGCTCAAAACCAGTTTGCTGGCTTGGTCCCAGTAGGCTGTCATCCACGCTGATCCCATATCAACCTGGGAGGTCCGGTGGAGAGCAAGTCCTAAGTTGAGAGTCAGGGGGCCTGGCTTCTGATTCTTGCACGAACCATTAGATGTTGGCTAAGTCACGGCTCACTTTATTTCATGGATCTTCCATCTGTGAAATGACGACAGTAAAACATGCCCTAACTCTTTGGATTGTTGAGAGAACACAGTGGGAGCGATAAAAAGGAAAGTGCTCCATAGAAACGCAAATTCTTTTTGTTCACCCTGATAATTCAAAGAGAAAACTCCCGATGTTACTGATAAGGCATTGTTTTTAGGGACAATTCTTGCTACCAAGTTTGCATTTACACAATCATTTCCTCTCCTAGCTTACTCCACTTCATCTGTTGGAAACATAAACTGGTGTTAAGCCAGTGGTTAAGCCAACCATTTAATTACCTTGTAAAAGCTTTGTAGAACTTGAAAGAAAACCTAATAGCCAGCTTTGGGTTCCAAAACTTCTAATGGGAAAACTTATTTCTTTGGACCCCTTTGGCATCAAATTTCCAAACTGGCAAATGATAAATTTTTTGCTAGGTGGAGTTTTTTGTTTATCTTTACTTTTTGTTCTTTTGTTTTTGGTCATTTTGATAAATGTTTAAATAAGTACATTCTGTATTGAAGTATTGATGTAATGATCTTTTTTTTTTTAATATCAACCTTTCTTTCTTCTATTGCTAAAACGCCCAGATTTTAATTCTCTCTTCTCTTAATCAAGCTGCAGATAAACAATTCAGATTTGCTGACATGCTTGGTATGTACCAGGCCCCGTGGAGGACACTGTGGCTCAACAGGGCCCAGTCCTTGCCCTCAAGGAGCATCAGTCAAATGGGGAAGAGAGATAGTAAATAACTCTTTATAATTACCTACTATGATGCAAGTCTCCATTCCCTAAAACAACCTATGAGTCAGGGTGGGCTAGCTTCTGTAACAAACAACCCCAATTTTCAGTGTCTTCACCAGACAAAAGTTTGTTTTTCACTCATACCAAGTCTGATGTGTATGTTCCTAGTTAAATGGCCCTCTTCCAAGTGGTGACGCAGGGATCCAGCCTCCCTCTATCCTGTGAAGTCATCATCTTTAGCCTTTGGCCCCCAAGGTCACCATGAAAGGGGATGACCGTGTAGGCAAGGCACACTAAATGCACTGGTCACTTTGGTCCATCTTGTCATGTGGTCCAACCTCAATGCTGGGCGGCTGTTTCCCAGCTCTAAGTGTATTATGCCAGAGGAATGCATATCTTGGTAGACAACCAGCAGCCTCTGCCACATGTAAGTACTATCTTCACAGCTGACAAAATTGAGGGCTTAAGGTACTTAACCAAGATCCCACTGCCTGTATATGGAGAAACCAGATCTGAACCCAGGTTTATATGACCCAAAGTCCACAGTCTCACCACCCTGTTGAACTAACTTCTTTGCCATGACGGTGCGACAGACTCTTGGTCATTGGACCCATTGTTCTTGCCTCAGGCCAGTGTGGAGATCTGGTTTTGCTGCTGCCTCATTTTGTGGTCTGATTTTCCCAATGGTCTGTGGTTCTCACTGGAGGCCTGGGTAGTCTGCCATAACGTTCTCCTTCCCCAGATGCATTCATGGCATGAGGTGAAGTTTCCATCTTTGAGAGACAGAAAATAAATAGCATTAGAGCTTTCACAACTGCTGTTTGAATAGGATAACAGCCAATTTGCATATATAACTTAAGGCATCTTTGGTTTTAGTATAGTTGCATTATTTCATGTTTCCATTTTCCACAGGCTAGTAAATGGTTAGTGTTAAAGAACAGACAGAGCTCTAGGAGTTTGCATATACGAAATCACTTTGAGTTTGAGTAATGGAATCATTTTGTGAGCAGGAACATGCACCAGGTTCTAATCACAGGCAACAGGACAAATGTGTGTAGCAAACACCCCCTCCACCTTGGAGATTGAGATGGACTAAAGCAGAGAGTTGTGTTCGCGTTCACTGGGACTGATGACGATGTTTGTGAGAAATGTCAGCCCTGTCCCACAAGACCCTGATTACACCAAGCTCCAGTTGCTATGATTGTACAACAAATTATCCTCAAACTTAGAAGCTTAAATAAGCATTTATTATGCTCACAGATTCATGGGGTGGGGCTTTGAATAGGGTGCAGCTTAAATTTGTTTTTCAATTGGCTTAAATTTACTACCCCAGTTCTGGGGCCCCAGTTGGAAGATTCAGTGGTTGAGGGTTAGGATCATCTAAATGCTCGTTCATCCACAAATCATCCACAAGATTCCTCTTGGCTGGGGAGTCTCAGTTCCTTTTCCTGTGGGCCTCTCCACTGAGACTCTCTATGTGGGCCAGTTTGGGCTTCCTCAGAACATGGTGACTTGTTCCCTGAGGAGATCATCCTGAGAGGGAGAGAGAATGCTAAGCAGAAGTTGTGTTGTCTTTTTTCACCTTTCCTTAGAAGTCATGTAGCATTGCTTCTGCCATATGTCACTCACTGAGGCAGTGACAAAGTCCTGTTGAGTTCAAGGAGAGTGTGGGGGTGTGGGAGACTCTGTCACACCCAGAGTGGGGAGTGGTAAAGTTCAAGAAAAATGAATGGGACTGGAGACATTGCCCTGGCCATTTCTGGATTAGCAGATCTGTCATATCTTGTTTTTATTCTGATCCTGAAATCTGACTTAAATATTTGTTATCACATATTTGGTGCCAATGGGTCAGGTACCTTGGAGTCATCAAATCTAAGCCTCACCCCAACTCTGCAGAGTAGATCATGTTATCCTTTTTTACAGATCAGGAAACTGAGGCCTCGAGAAGTTAATGAACTTACCTAAAGACACAGAGCTAGCTAATGATACAGTCAAGTCTCAAAACCAAGCTTAGCAGATTCCAAATCCCATACTCTTTCCCACAGATCCTATATAATTCCCGAAGGGGATGAGTCACTCCTTTAATGAAAGGAAAGTTTGGCAGGGGAAGGCTGGAGTGGTGGAGACAGGGTAAAGGGAAGTTCAGACGCTTTGGACTAATGGCAATTTCCATGAAGGTGTTTGTTCTAATAGTTTCCACCTTCCAGAATCCACACATCCTCAGAGCCTGTCAAGTCAAGCTGATGTAATTTAACCCTTCCTGCTTCCCAAACAGCTGCAATACATTTACTGTGATTCTCTAGCCTGTGTAAAATATGACACAAAAGCCAGAATATGGGATAATGTCAATGGTCAGTGAAATCTACCGTCCTTCAGGTGGGCTGAGGAGAAGCCCTGGAAGACTTTACTAAGGCAACTCATCTTTCAGACCAAGAAGGTATTTTTGATACTGCATGCTGGGAATATATATCTTGAACTGGGGGATGATGACATGGGTATGTGTATTTGTAAAAAATCATCGGCCTGCTCTCTTAAAAGGTGTGTATTTTATTCATATAAGCTATATGTCAGCCATGATACCAATATGGTTACAAAGTCATGATAATTATGCCAGGATAACAGGCATACATGAGCTCTGACTTGAGCAAATTGGGACATCCAGTCCTCCTCATCATTACCAGTTCCTGCAATGGCCTCTCTGGAATGGTTCAAGCTGGTGTGTGTGTGCTCAGAAGTGATTGATTTTCAATCAAGATCCTGTAAAGTCGCATCTTTGGGTCCTCTTTCACAGTAAACGCACACATTCTGGGAACACACGTTCATAAACACTTCATGTTCACACACACGGACACACATACTTTTCCACACATGCCCACACAACCTACGCTTACACACTCACACATCTAACACACACTCATTCACACTCATATAACTTACAGGCACACACTTGTGCTCACACTCACATGCTCATATTTACACAAACGACACTTATACACAAAGACACTCTCGTTTACTCTCACTCAAAGCCATACAGATATTCCCACTTGCACATTCACATTTACGTTCAGTTACACTGAGGGTCACACATGCTTATGCTTTCACATTCCCACTCACACATGGACTTACACTCCTTGGCTTACACTCCCACGTGCATTTATTTACTCCCCCCACATTTAGACACACACACATACTTTATCTCATTTCTCTGAGGAGAACTTAGCTAGAATTAGAATGGAGCCCATTAGAACTTTTCTTAAGTTTACTGCATGGCTGTTTAGGGATCTTATCATTGCTACATTACTTCTCTGGTGATTATTTGTGTTTTTGTTTTGGTTTTCAAAAGATCCTCTGGGCTTTTTGTTGCAAAATACAAATTTGAAATCATGGCACACATCTGCATACTGGACATAAAATTTGTGTCAACACAAAAGAGATTCTTGCTAAGGCTGATAATATTAAAAACAACCAAAACAATCATCATCCCCAAACTGCAATGTCCATAATTTGATTGCCTTTCAGTGCCTTTACCTCCTAGGTTTTAGACAGGGGTGATCTAAAATTGAATCTAAAAAAAAAAAAAGTCACCAGTCTAAAGTTGGTGATTCTGATATTAAGGACCAAGAATCTCCTCAAGCTTCAGCCTAATGTCTGGCCCAGGCAGCTTGAAGCCTTAGGGATGCAGGTCTGTCTGGGACCTTTAGTGTCACTAAATGAGCTCCCAGTGGCAGCTGCCCAGGTGGTGTTTGGGGTTGAATTCAGAGTTCCAGGCTGAATTCCTGGGTCCCAACTGAGCCGGGCAGTGTGTGGCTGGAGCACTACCTAGGAAGCTTGCACGGATGCAGGCATGAAAGAGTTAAATAACAAACCATGAAAATAAAAACCTCAGAGAGCTGTAGCTAGGGGTTGGGGGGTGTGGACAGTGCACCACTCAAGGCTAGCCAGGCTGGCGATGACTCAGGACAGGCTGTTCCAGGCTGTTTACATCACTTGCCCCCCAATAAACAGGGCTGGCTTTAAAATCTCCTTCTCCTCATGGGACACCTGAGTGGCTCAGTCACTTAAGCAAGTGCCTTCAGCTCAGGTCATGATCTCGGTGTCCAGGGATCAAGCCCGGTCTCAGGCTCCCTGCTCCCTCTCCCTCTGCCCCTGCCCTGCTTATCTCCCCCCAACTCCACCTCTAATAAAATAAAATCTTTAAACAAAATCTCTCCTCCTCCTCTTGCAAGGCTGACAGAGAGGCTGAAGAGGGGAAAGGCAGAGTGCCCAGTTGCTCAGGCAGCACAAGTCATTCCTAGTAAACCAGGAGCAGGCATTTCATAGCCCACTGGGGAGAGGAGGACAGATTCCCCTAGTGTCCCAATAGCAAAGGCAGAGTTAAAGCTATGAAGACAGCTGAATCTTCAGGTTGGAACCATGAAAAACTGAAGTTGGAGAGAGTGGGAATCTCAGTGTAGAAGCCAAAATATCCAGGGCACTTTTATTCAAGAAAGTGTCCTTCTGACCGCCTAAAATCTGGGAATGTGGAAGGCATGACCCACAAAGCAGATCAGTGAGGACTGCAGAACCAGGTGATAAAAGGAGAGGAAGGATTGGCTGAGGACACAGACGTGCTTGTCACCCCCAGTGAGGATTCCTCTGATTCACAGTTAGGAGAGACTGGCGATTCATACCACTCTCACATAGTATATCAAGTACCTCTGATTTACATTTTGCTTTCCCCAAACTCTCTTTCTTTCTTTTTTTCATTTGAGATAGGATGAGTATATCGCATTGGGCCGTGAAGAGAAACCCTTGTGCCTCCCCCATTCAGTGGGAATCTCAGAAAGCCCAGAATTTGTGTCCAATCACCTTCAAAGCTCACCTTCACTGGGGCCATTTGCCTGCTTGCTGATCTCACCCTGCCATTTCCTTTGGTGAGAGATTGTTCAATGAGTCCATTTGCCTCTTGAGGTGGTTGGGTTAACAATGACAGATCCAGCCATCCTTTAAGAAGGAAAAATATTCTTTTTTCCCTGTTGAAAGGGCTCCTCAAGCCTTCGAGGGTCTGAGCTCCCAAAGGCCAGCTGTGTTTTTCTACACACATATACTGCTCATTACCAAGGTATAAGTAGATCCTAAGAACTTTGGCTTCAAAAAGACAAAACTACCATTCCCTTTTCTGTCTCCCCTTTTAGGGTCAAAGTCAGTTCACAAATTCTCTCTCTCAACTATATTTTTGGGTTTTGGACAAATAGGCCTAGCCCAAGAGCCCTTTTTCTAAACTTAAAGATCTGAATTTTATGGAATGGAGTGCTGGTGAAGGTGGGGGAGTGTGGGTCATTCCATGGAGGTGGGGATGGTGACATTGTTGTTGGTGATGACATTGATGTTGAGAGTAATGGTGGTGGCGGGGGTTGTTGATGATGGTGGTAATACGGATGGCAAGTGCATGTGAAGGTGGTGCCAAAGACGATGATGGTGATGAGCTATGGAATGGAAGTGGGGATGGGGGTGGAGGTGGGGTGGTGGGAGGCATGCTGGTGATGACAGTAGAAGGTAGTACGGTAGCGGTAGAGGTGGAGTGGGGATGGTGGCCAAGAGGGAAACTGGTGCAGGTTGGTGGTATGGTGGCAGTGATGGTGGCTCTGATGGCGGAGATGGTGAAGGTGGGCAGTGTGATGATGGTGGGAGAACTGAGAGTATTGGTGGCGGTGACAGTTGGTGCCCATGTTGGCCATGGTTGGTAAAGCACAATTAATTCTTTCTCTCTGCTTTCTGGGATTCTTGTAATAACTGTGAAAATTTTCTTCAGACCTTTGCATGCCACAAGAGGAGCAGCTTCACTAGTCATATAAAAGGCGTTTTTCCCATGACAGGGGTGTCCTTGGCTTACCGCCTCACAGCAAGAAGTGGCCTCGAAGATTTATTCAGCCTTGACTTGACAGCTTCTTTTGCTGAAGAAGAGGGGGTGAAAACCCTGATGGGATGCCCCACTAGTGATTCTTAGTTAATCACAACTTTTAGTTAACTTGATTTTTAGTGACTACAATAAACTACACACAGTTTCTATCCCATTTCCTGGATTCAGACATCCCTCATCAGACATGTACTTCTCCTAAGGAAGTTCCTAGGAAGTGAACCTCTTCAGATATCAAAGATAAGGAGCACAAGCAGGATAGATATGCTGTAAGGAGTCTGTGCCCTGGGTGGCAAACAGTCCCTTCCCCCAAATCCCCCCCAGGCCCCCTGGTTGAGTCTGCACACAGACCACCTTTCCCATTGTGGTTCCCATTTATTGATTGCCTCCTTGTATCAATATGAGGTGCTTCCCATAAGTTCTCTCAATGTAATTCTTAACAATAATGGCGTAAGGATATCAGTTTTATCCCCATTATAAAAATGAGGACATTGAGGTTCAGAGAGGAATTGTAACTCACCTGAGGTCACACAGCTAAGTAGGCAGGTCCCTACACATACCACTGTACCTTACTTCATTTTTCAGTTCAGTCAAACACGGAATGAAACACACAACAAGGCTGCTTTCAACGCACTCAGGGTGTTGGGAACAATGATGTATTTTTTCTGCCCCAAAGCCCAGCATACCAGCTTGTAAAAGGCAGAGAGATAAGGCACTGCTACTGTCAATGGGTATTTTCAGTGTCCAGTTAAATCTAACAATGAATTTCTGACCAAAATATATATATATATATACACGTATATGTGTGTGTGTGCGCATGTGTGTATATATACATATATATGTATATGTATATATATATATATACATATATATATATATATATATATTTCTGTGACTGGAAATCAAGTCATTTGGGAATTGTCCCCAGTTGAAAAGACGCTATTCTTTTGGATCCAAGAGTGTCCCTTCAGAACAATATAGAGGAAAGGCTGGTTTGGAAGGAAACTATGTTTTTCTGTTAATTCCTATTTTAGAACAAATATTTAAAGAGCTTTCCACTAGCAACATGTATGGTTAAAAGAGCCTCCGTCTGATAGCAAACCCACAGGTTTTCCTGGGGAGCTGAGGAATGGAGACGTCTGCCAAGACTGATGCTTTGAAGCAAAGTCACCTTGAAGCAAGGGCTGATGGGTAGGGAGAGACAGACACAGGAAGGTTTTAGGAAGCTGCGAAGCAGGGGGCTGCTTCTCCCATTCCCAGCCCAGGAGCCATTCAGATTTGGGTCATGCTTCAGGAGAGGGCAACAGGGAAGACCCTAGCACCTTTGAGGTAAAATCAAGTATTAGCTGACCCCAAGGGAAGCCTGAAGAAAGTCAGAAACCTGACTGGAGGGAAGGAGGGAGGGTGGTTGTCAGAGAAATAGTGGGTGAGGGGAAACACTCAAAGAAAATCACTCTTGCAGATCCAGCCATGGGGTCGGCAGGCTGTGCTGATATGACTCCTCTCTGAGCCCTGTAGTCCAGGCCGCCAGGCTGAGAGAAACCACAGCCAGAGACCAGGGAGCTGCCACCACACCACTCACTTCTTGATAGTATGAACAGGTCATAGCTATTATTGACAAAGGCCCGAGTTATCTCTGACAATCCTGAGGGCTTACGAGGAAACCTGCATCCGGGCATTTTGTGCGCAGTGCTTGCAGTGTTTGAGGAAGGGAGAAACGGGAGTGGGAGGATCAGGCTTTGAGAGCTGAGGCCTCTGAAGCCCATGGGTCACAGGCGCCAGAGCCTTGAAGCTTTCCGCAGGGCTTTCTTGGCTCTCTGGCCTGGTCTGGTTCTCTCTCTGCTCCACTCTGAGGAGAGGAAGTACACAGAGGGGGCAGAGGCACAGGGGCCTGCTCAGGAAAGTGGTCAGGGGCCCTGGGAGGAGTGGGCAGGCCCTGAGGGGCCCAGATGGGAATGAGGGATAGGGCTGTTTCCTTAGCAATTGCTCTGTTGTAGCAACGGAGAGAACAGTCTCCCTGCCTTTCTGTTTCCCTGAAGAGCTTGATCAGCCTTAGCCAGGGCGTCAGGGGAAAGCTGCTCTAGTGATTTTGTTTCACAGTTGGGGCTCCCTGGGAACTGGAAAGGAAGGGGAAGGTTGAACCTGGTTTGGTAATAGTCAGTCACTTGGGGCAGCAGAACATAGGTAACCACGAATACAGAGGAGGATAGGGAGCACATTTCACCAACCAGCAGAAAGAGAGGAAGGCTTGCATCCTTAGGCCATTTTATTGCCACATTTTCATAGTTTACTCATTCAGAAAAGTATTCAACCCTGTGGAATCTGCATCCATACTTCAGTCCCAGAATTATTCCTTCATTTATGGATTCATTCAATAATTATTGATGAAGTCCCTCTGATGTGCTGGGAACTTACTAGCTGCTAGGGATACTGTTAATCATAAATGCCAACATTCACTGGGTATATTATTACCCCATTCTATATAGGGAAACTGAGGAACAAAGAGTTTTTATGAAGATTGCAACAGCCAATGTGGCCAATCTGGTCTTGGCCTCTGAGAGCTTTTATTCCAGTAGGGGAGATAGACATCAGACAAATAATTACATAATTATTTGATTATATTTGTGATAAATGCAATAACAGAGATAGGAGTTTGTCAGTCCGAGGAAAAGATAAGAATTGAGACTGGGGCATGACTTTGACAAACCTAGAAACAGGGTCAGGACTAGAATGAAGCAAGAAAGTCACTGAGGGCTGGAAATTAAAGGGCACACTCACAGGGACCCTGGTGCCTCTCTCATTCCCTGCTAGTCCCTGACCTTGCCCATGGATAAGGTGTGGGAGATAAGGGCTGCTCTTTTGAGAGACACTTGGGGAGAGCGTATGGCTTTGAGGTTGTCCATGGAGTTAGGAAAAAGGCATAACTTCAGGGGTGACAACCTTGAGAAGGCAAGAGGGAGATGTTGGCTTTAGAGGGGAGCAGGAATACTTTATCCATTGTAACAGGAGGGAAAGCAGAGGTTTGGGGACCGATGTAGGTAAATTGACAGATTCGGTAATGGGAATATGGGAGAGTTTCTGACTGATTTCTATTTGTTCAGTAAAATATCAGATAAGATACTCATCTGGAAGTAAAGCCAGAGGAGGGGAGGTGGGCAGTCTGAGGAAAGAAAAGAAAGTCCATGAGGGTTGGATTTGAGAGTGGCGGGCGTGTTTCTAGTCAGAGGGAGGTCTGGAGTGGGTGGGTGGCGGGGGGTGGGGGGTGAATTCAACTTGAATTGGAACTAACCAGGTGAGAACATGGCAGGGAGGAGGGCAAGGGAGGTTGCTAGCAACCTCCTAGATGCTTAGGATCCCTAGAAAGATGGATCACAAAATATAATTTGGAGAAATAGGAGGGTAGGCTTTTGAGAGGATAATGGGTAAAGAAGAAAAAGGAAGGCTCAGAGAAGATGGCAAGGTTCTAGAAGCTTTTAGCAAAGGCAGAATGTGAGACCCGAAGTGGGAGGGTTTGAGGGCAGAGAGTGTAGAAGATCAGGGCAGGCCCGTGTATGCCCAGAGTGGTGCAGGGAGCATGGTTTGGGGTATTAGCTGATCTGGGAGACAGACATCTGATGGTCTGTAAAATGGAGACAAACATTTTGGAGGTCAGGAAGCAGGAATGCTCATAGCTACATCATTAATAATTTATGTATTGTACAAAATGATTTCCATTTATAATCCTCTGATTGCAAATGATGGTAGAAAACATTGTATATTGAACTCACCTTGGGTTATGTTTTCCTGAAATTGCTCAACTGTGCCCTTTTTGTGGATGCCACCAAATGGCAGGTTTCCTGGCCTCTGTCCCTCCAAGACTCACACCATCAGAATGAACTTAAGGAATAAATTGGGAGTACTGAATTTGTGATTCTTTGTTGAAGTTGTCTTATCCACGGCACGAAAGACTGTCTTTCAAAATCCACCAAAGATGTCAGCCTGGCTCTTCAGGCCACATTGCTAACCAGAAGTAATGTTCCAAGGAATGGAAATTCCAGGAGAATGAGCTGGTGGAAATGATCTGGTGGAGTAGTCACTCTCTCCTCCTGTCCAAGGTCATTTTTCCAAAACACATTTTTTTTTTTTTAAGCAGGAAGGAAACTATGGTGGAATTTTACATTCAAGATCCCAACCAAATTTTTATGATTTTATGATTCTTCCCCCTTTTCTCTACAATTGATACATTTATCTCAGGGGCAGGGATTCTTTTCTTTTGGGAGTTCTATCCTACAGTAAAGGATGTATGTTGGAAGTCCAAGGGGAGGAGACCTTCTAGAACCCAAGGTGAGTTTTTCCAGGGCAGCTGCCAGTATGCTAAGGCAGGCACATTTGCATGGGACTATGAACTATTGCCAACTTACCAGTGCAAAGATCATGAATGGGAAAGAAAATTAATGAAGTTGTAGAAACCCCAAATACAATAAATATACAAGAATCCCAGAAAGAGTCCCCAGGCTCAGCCTGACACGCTCAGAGCCTTCCTCCAACAGCTCTTTGTTGCATATCCATGAGAAAGAGAAAGAGAACGCAGAGATGAATGTGACATGCAGGGTCCTGGATTGAGTGTCTTGTAGGGACATTCGCTGAGTCCACCGAGTTCTATCATGTCATTAATGGAGTGATCTCAGTGAGTGATTATGCCTGGTATTCACGAGAATTTACACATGTGTGTACGTGCATATGCACGTGTGTGCGGGCACACACACACACACACACACACACAGACCCTTCTGGGTCTGATCATCTGTAATTTCAACAACAAACCTGGACTTTGTGCACTTGGAGTTTATGTGTGTGTGGAAGGAGGAGAGAGGGTATGAGAGGAGGGAACGAATTTGAATCAGTCTCCCACTTGCCTTTAACACCTTACCACTGTCAGAGGTCTTCCAGCCACATTATCGTTTTGATTCTCACGACCTCCCTGCAAGGCAGATAATTCCATGCTCTCTTTCTGGAGGGAGAACTGAGGAGCCAAGAGTTTAAACCTCTGCAGATCCAGGGAAGGCCTGAGGTCTTCAAGCTCATTAACCTTCTCCTTCCTCACCCTTCATAATGAAAAAGTCAAGTACAATTAATTCTTTAAAAGACAGTAACCAAACCCTGTTCCTGGGGAAAATTCTGTGGTTGCACAAATTGATAAGTTGTACCTGATCTGTTCACATGAATGCCATCACTGGCTCTTTTGTTGCTAGGGAGCATGTAGACAACGGGCTGCGGACCTGAGCTGAATGCTCGTGGACCCTACAAGATACTTTATTTTCTGGAACATGCTAAGAAAGGGTTAATTGCTAAGTGCTTGAAGAAATTTAAGCCAGCTGAAACAGCTACTAAATCAGCCATAAAATGAAGTGGCTGTTTTTGCCCATTGTGCCCTGACCTCCACCCTTCGGATGAACTTGTGCACCTTTCCCCAGAGCGACCAGTCCACTTGGAATGATCCACAATTCTTGGGGGAGGATGTGACATGTCAGTGCCTTTGCAACAGCGGATGCATCACCAAGGGCATATCTCCAGGGCTCTTGACTGTCCGTTTGGCTTCCTGAGACCAACCTTTTGCTGCATGGACATGGCCCTGGGTCATCCTGGGAACTGACCCATCTTGGATGAAGACCAGTGCTGCTTCGGGTTGGAAGTAATTTAAATTAAAAGCTGCCCTATGGGGGAACCCTGTGAGTCCTTCCAGAAAGAAAGGCATCTATTAAATTTGTGACCTCTTTCTCAGAGCCCGGCTTTCCCCTTTTCTTGCTTGTTCTTTGTTCCATCCTAGCCTAGGGAGTGGCCCACCACTGCATGCGTGTTCCAATTCTAAGAAGTGGGGAGGGAGGAGAGTCACAGGGAAGGCGAGGCAGGTGGTCCCAGACCGCTGGGGTGGGGTTCAGGGATGCTGGAGTGGAGACGGGGACCTGAGGCTGCAGCCCATCACCTTGATGGATGAAGACCAGCAGAGGCGAGGGGAAGTGGCTCGGCCAGCGGCTCAGGCCAGCAATGGGGACCTGCCAGCAAGACCCCACCTGAGCTCTCCCAGTGCTCAATGGGGCTCTGCAGCATCCTGCAGCCATACGAAGGCAGCCACAGACAAAATGGACAAGACTGTGCTCCAATAGAACTTGCATCGCCAGACAGCTAGCCTACAGGCTGTGGTTTGTTGACCCCCGTTACAGAAGAACACGTACAATGGGAGACACAGCAGCTGTTTTTGAACAATACAATCTGTGGCAGTCTGCCCTCTGCCCAAAGGGAAAGATAATCCCTTCCTATCATATTAATGTCATGGGTGTTGGAAAATTCTCTGAGTAGGTCAGAGACCAGGTTGGCTCAGCACCCTGGGAAAGTTGAAGGACATTTTGACACTTTAGCATGCCAAGGAGACATCACGAGTCCGGCCGAAAGCTTCTTTGAGCCCAGGAAACTCTTCATTTGTTCCTCGCTCTCTTCCCCCATAGCCAGGGCAGCACATGTCCTGGGCCATTCATTATCAGGTGAGACCCAGGAGCCTATGCTACCTTTGCTCCCAGTTTGGTGATCTTCATCTTTGGGGAGGGGGCAGGAGTCTGCTCTTCCTCTCTGGGCTCTTGGCATCCTCTGGCCTTCAGCCGCCACCCAAAAGTCCTGGATCTGGAGCTTGTCACCAAGAGGATGGCTAGCATTCTCCCCCAAGGGCAGAACAAAACAAATCCCAAAACTGCGAGAAGGGAAAGGAGAAATATTTGAAGACAAAGCAGCAATGTGGGCCTTCACCAACGTGTCAGGGAATGCCAGGTGCTGGTCTCAGGTCAGCTTGTGTAACCTAGACACATGAGGGGACAGAGAGACGCCCACACAGAAGCCTCCGGAACTCTGTGCGCAGCCCTGGCTGGGTGGCTCCAGCTCCTGGGGTACAGCCCAGTGCTCCCCCTGGGAGCTTCTCACACAGCGGTCTTCTGGAACTCAACACTCTGCTCTGATCCACTGCCTCAGTTTCGCCAAGAAAGGAAATGTTTCGTTTCCTCTTCTGCCATCTGTCTCGAATGCTGCTTTAATTCTGCTTTCTATATTCTCCTTCTCCCACTCTTCCTCCCTCTTTTATCCCCGCACTTACACACGAACATTTTCCCTCTTTTCACACATATCTCACGCAGAACAGCGAGCACCAGAGGCCCGGAGACTGCCACTAAACCTGCACTAACATGCAGGAACTGATGGCTTTTTTCAAAAGCACCAGTGTTGAGATGGCTTTATGGCTGAGCACAGATGACACAAAGCAGTGGCAAGTCCCTATCGGCTTGGGAGTGTGTCTGCTACTCTGTGGTTTTTCTGAGTCTTTCCCCCTCCTACAGAAGTTTCTGTGACGTACCGACTTCTTTCACCGACGACACATGGTTTTCTCCTACATCTGATTACACTGGCAAATACACGTAGAGTGGAAAAGACCATGCAGCTCCTTCCCATCTGAGTCTGTGTGTGAATGGGTCCAGGAAGAACGAAGACAAAACTGAGGTTCCATTTCACGTGGGCCCTTGGGCAGGAACTTATAGGTACTGGGATCTGGATCTTGGACGCAGACCTATTACAAACCAGACACCTCTGGGCTATGTGTCTCCTAGTAAACTGCACCCCACCTCCTCTCTGGGGCCCCCGCAGTAGATTCTACCCACAGATGGCAATGACTTAGTGAAGCAGTTTGGCTCAGGCCACACGAACAGGCACTGAGTTTGGCCTGGCTTGAGAAGCAGCAGGATGGGTGGGACCTGGTGGGATGGAGGAGAAGGTCAGACCAGTAACTCCTCCTGGCTGCTCCGTGCTCTCCAGGGATGTGGTGGTCTGGCACCATCAGAGGCATGCACCTCTTGGGGGGAGCTAATGTGCTTAATTACTGGGGGCTCTCCGGCAGTAACTAATCCCAATGACACTCTGCCACACCAGCTCAAGGAAGCTTCCAGAGGCTGCTGGCTGGTCAGGCATCAACGCTTTAGATGATGTATTAGTCTGAGTTCTCCAGAGAAACAGATATCAATATCAATATCTACCAAATCTCTCTCTCTCTCTCTCTCTCTCTCTGTATCTATCTACCTATTCATCTACCCATCTATCTTCCAATATAGAAGGAATTGGCTCACGGACTACAGAGGCTGAGTGGTCCCAAGAGCCATGGTCAGCAGGCTGGAAACCCAGGAGAGCCGGTGGCATCAGTTCCAGCCCAAGTCTGTGTCCAAAGGCAGGAAGAGACCAATGTCCCAGCTTGAAGCAGTCAGTCAGAGAGAAGTCCCTCCTGCCCAGACTTTTTGCTCTATTCAGGTCTTCCACTGCTTGGGTGATGGCCACCCACATTAAGGAGGGAAATTTGCTATATTCGTAGTCCCACTGATTCAAATGTTAATCTCATATAGAAATAACCCTCACAGACTAATGTTTACCCAAATATCTGGGCACTCCAAGGACGGATAAAAGTGACATAAAATTAACCATCATGGTTGTTGCATTGAGGGAGTATCTTAGGGAAGAGCTGGGATTTCCTGGATGGCGGTGGGCACTGGAGAGCTGGGCACAGTGATGACTTACCAACTAGTTTGGAAGGATTTCAATATTTTAACAGATGCTTTGGCTGTATTGTTGTGTTTCAGCTAATAAGAGCTCTGCCTGAATCTGTTGTGTGTACCAGTCCAGGTCAGTGGTTATGGGTTTTCCTGCCGACTATGTAACAATTCCCAGAACATCTTGGAAGCTCCAATACCAGACGTAGGCTAGTTAATAAGATGCATTCACAGCCAAGCCGAGAGATGCAAAAAGCAAAGATGGCGGGGAATTGATTTGGCCAGCCATGGCAGGAATCGTCCATTTCCCTGGACATGGTGGTAGCGTCTAGTGGTAACATGGGTGGAAGCTATGTTGAGTGTCTACCACTTGGCAGGTGTATTTCTAACTATGCTCACACCTTCCTTGGGCACTGTGGTTAGACTGACGTCTGAATCCTCATGATGAGTTTGATCTTGGGCAAGCTCCTTAGTGTCTACAACCTTCAGTTCTCTATTCTGAAAAACAGATATAATGATAATACCTACCTCATGGACAGTCACTGGCAGAAATAAGGACTTTGGCTAGAAAATAGTTGAGTCTGGGCCCTTCTGGGAGGTCATCAAAATATCCCACCAGACTTGCCAGAGTGCCAATCTGATACTGATTATGTCACGGAGTCCAGGAATAGGGAGTTCAGGAGAGTTTAGCAATTTGTGAATGCTGAGAAAGTATTACCTTTGATAATGAAGTGTTATTCTGGAATTTATTGCAACCTCCTTTGAATTTGACTTGAATGTCTCTCCTTCCTTGTCTACTCACCTTCTTTTTCCTCCCATATCCCCTCTCTCTCTCTTTTTCCTTGTCTTTTGTTCTTTTCATGTCTCCCCATGTGTGTGCATGAATGCACACATGCACGCATGCACACACACACACACACACACACACACCATTTGCTAATGGTCACCTGCACCTTCTGCTTTTAATACACCCAGAAGATAAAGAAGAAGACAAACCACAGAAGCACTTGGTATAGATGTCTTTCAGTTTACAAATACTGAAGATGACTTTGTACTTTTTTCCAAGGGTACTTTGAGAGATGAAAGGCATGAGATATGATTATCTTGATTATTGTTAGCCATTCTAATCATGGCTCATGTCACTTTTGCACACCGTGACATTTTTGCTAGGATCGCCATACATCGCCAACGGCCCCTGGGTCCCCAAGTTAAAGCCAATCTTTAATGAGACTTCAAGAGGGGAGACAAAGGATGCAACTTCGGGTCACTGAGCAGTAGAGATGTGTGTGGAAGGTAGACAGCTATTTATGTCCCCTGCTGCTGTTTTACCTTCTGAGGGACTTTTTTGGGTCTCTTGGGGGTATAACAGACATTGGTACCTTCTACCTTGGCAAACTTTGCAAGGAGTTAGGTGAGTCTGGAGAATTCTAAGCAATGGAGGGGAGCCCCAGGTGGCCATAGAAACAACAACTAACAAGATCTGAAAACTTGATCACCTTAATCACCTTGGAATGTCTGTCTGTGAGGGCAGATGGGGAAACTGAGGCTCAAAGAGGTGAAGTTTTTCAACCAAAGCAAAAAACTCAAGCCTAGGTCTTCTGTTCCCAAAAATTCTTATAATACTTCAAGTGTATTTCTTGAGATTAGCCCGAATGTAGTATCCCAAGTGGTGACAGTACATGTTTTCAGCCACACAAAAGAATTTGAGGAGGGGAATTCTCCCCATCTCCAGCAGTTGTGGTCCTCCAATTCCTCTGTAGAGAACATAGAAATGCCAAGGTGTCAGACAGTAACAGACTGAGTGACTGTCTGACATAGGCCTGAGGTAAGACACCTGAGTCTCCAGCACAGTCTCGTGTGGTCACTTATCAGCCCTATTCTCCCAGGCTGGATGAAAAAGCCCTCAGAGTCCTCGTTCCCCTCTTGTTCTGATCCAAGATTTGCAAATCTTGGGACAAATGTAGCTTCTCAAGAACAAGAGTATTGGCAAAGTAGAAACCCTTGTTATGGGATAAAAGCAATGCAATCCCTGACCTGGGGAGCTTCTCCTTGATGGAAATGCATCAGTTTGGCTTACATCACTGTCTTTCTGCCTCTGGCTAATTCGGGAGTACCGACACAGTTGGGCTTCTAAAATTCAGCAAGGCGGAGACGACTCATAGACCAGTGGCAAGATGGCTAAGCCGGGCACATCCTGGGGGCCTCCTGGTGGTTGCAGGCAGGCCAGCAGGCAGCTTGGCTTTACCACACCCTTTGATGACAGTGTTTATAATTGCAACAATCTGGAAGCATTAGAAATGGTCAGGACTAAGCAAGCTGTGGTAGAGATCACCTGAGTTCACAGGTGACCCCCAGAGAGGAGCAGATGAAGGAGGTATTATGTAGACAGGAAATTGGACTGTTAGGACAACTGTGAAGCTGCATGGAAAGCGTCTGACATGGTGCTCAATAGAAAAAAAAAAAAATCAGAGCCTGGAATGGTAACAACACATAACTAAACAATGCTACAAATGTATATAGCCAGGGCGCCTGGGTGGCTCAGTGGGTTGAGTATCCAACTTAACTCAACCCACTGAGCCAAGGCTCAGGTCTTGATCTTAGGGTCGTGAGTTCAGGCCCCACACCAGGCTCCACATTGGGCATGGAGCCTACTAAAAAAAAAAAAAAAAAGTACGTAGGTTTAAGTCAAGATGGGAAGAATGGGGGTATAAAAACAAAACAGTTGATTATTATATTCTGAGTGAGAAATGTTTGAAATATGTTTCATGTTTTATTAGTCCGTTTTTACTGTGATAATGCTGCATGGCAAATAACCCCACGACATCCAGTGGCTTATAACAAAAGATACTTGTTTTTTGCCCATTGGTTTTCAGGTGATCACAGGCCAGATGTAGATCAGCTTGGCTAGGCTGGACTCAAGACTTTAGGTTAGGTTCTCCTTAGTTTTATTTTGAAACTCTGACTGGGGTGTGACATCCTGATTGCAGAGATCAAATGATCAAGAGGAGCATGTGAAAACATGTAACGTCTCATAAGATATTGTCTTGGAATTCGAAACTGTTACTTTTGCTCACATTCTATTTGCCCAAGGAAGTCATATGACCAAGCCCCAAGTAAGTGGGATGAAAAGGTGTATTTCCCTCAGTGAACCTGTTGAATTACGACTACCAGAATTCCTATGGCGATATCTTCACCCCCAGTACCTCCTCATGTGACCTGGTTTGGAAATAGGGTCTTTACAGAGGTAATGGAATTCAAATGATGTCATTAAGGTAGGCCGTAATCTAAAATGACTGGTGTCCTCATAACAAGGGGAAATTTGGACACAGAGAGAAAGATTGAGAGAGGACAATGTGGGGGCTTAGAAGGTGGTCGTTTGGAAATTGAGATCTGCTTTTCATGGCCCTCAGGTGGAACCAACCCTGCTAATACCTTGATTTTGGACTTCTAACTTCCAAAAATGTGAGTAAATAAATTTCTGTTTTTTAAGAATTTTAGTAATTTTATTTTTTCAAAGATTTATTCATTTATTTTAGAGAGAGAGATTGTGTGCATGGACATGGCCAGACAGAAGAAGTCTGGGGAATGGCAAAGGGAGAGTATCTTCAGACTCCTTACTAAGCGCGATGCTCCATAAGGGGCTCAATCCCACCACCCATGAGGTCATGACCTGAGCTGAAACCAAGACTTGGTCTCTTAACTGACTGAGCCACCCAGATTTTTTTAAATTTTAAATAAGAAAAATTTCTGTTGTTTATCTTCACAGACTAATACAGAAGCCGTGGCAGGGGAAGAAAGGGAAGGAAGAGTTAAGGACACATAATGCAACTTGTGACAATGTTATTCCAATAACCATTAAAAATGTAAAACGTGACATAGTAAAGAACACACTGAAAGTCCTTCTCTCATTATCAAGAAGTCTATAAAGGTAATAACACACAACAATGAAACACTTAAAATAGAAGCATTACCACATGCCAGGAATTATCCCAAGCTCCATAAATATATAAACTTATTTAATCCTCAAAACAAAATAATATCTCTGAGGTAGAAACTACTATTATATTTAACTTAAAACAAGGGAACTGAGGCCCCAAGAGGTTAAGCCACTTGCCGGAGCTCACCTAGCAGAGTGTAGAGCTGGGATATAGCCCAAGAGAGTACTATTTCCAGAGCCTGAGCCCCTAACCACTTTGCTAGGTGCCTCCCTCACACTCAAAACTATTTTTCCCCCTTTGGTGCTACCCAGTACATTTGAACAATCCATCCCTTTCAGGCAGGCAAATTTTATTTCTTATCACAATGCACAGCCCCTACATGCCTCGTTGGCCTTCTTTCCTTTACTCCAGCCATACTGACCTTCTTTTCGTTCCTGAACACGCCAAGCTGGTCCCTGCCTTCAAGCCTTTGCACTTGCTGTTCTTTTCGCCTAGAATACCTCCCCCAGATCTTTGCTGGGATATGCTTCCTTGTAGTTTAAATCTGAGATTAGCTGTGACATTCCCTGGAGAGGTCTCTTCCTGCCACCCCACTGAAGCAGCTCGCTCCCACCTTAGCCACTCTTGCTCTCACCACATTGTTTCATTTTTATTCACAGCTCTTATCAACCGTTGAAACCGTCTTTAAAATTTTTATCTGGGGGTGCCTGGGTGGCTCAGTTAGTGAAGTATCTGTCTTCAGCTCAGGTCATGATCCTGGGGTCCTGGGATCAAGTCCCACATCAGGCTCCTTGCTCAGCGGAGAGCCTAATTCTCCCTCTCCCTCTACCCCTCACCCTGCTTGTGTTCACTCCCTCTCTCTCACTGTCTATCTGTCAAATAAATAAATAAAATGCTTTTTAAAGATTTTGTGTTTCCTTGTTCATTGCTTATCTCCCTTTCTCTAGAATGTAAAACCTATGACAGAAGGGACTTTGTTTGTCTTGTTTATGACATATTCTCAGTAGATAGAATGGTTCATGGCAAAGAAATAGGTGCTCGCTAAATATTTGTTGTAAATGAATAAAATTCCCACTCGGCCATGACAGTGAGTTGGCTTGCCAGAAGCACTCAGTCTCAGAACTCGTGTCTTCTAGACAGTACAGGAGATCTGGAGACATAGAATCCACAGAGAGGCAGAATGATGCTTCTGAAGCCAAATTTTATTTCCAAGTAAACACAGTCTTTAAGTCCTAGTCATCGTGGTTGGAGGCAAGTGAAGTCATCCATTCCATCCAAAAAGAAAGAGTGGAGGGAAAATGGGTCATACAAGATACATGAAGAACAGATGTCAAGAGTCAAGTTTCCATAGCTTTGGCTTTGCAATAATTACTGTATTGGCTGAAGTTGGGTCAATCTGAGCCTGTCTAGAGAAGGTGTTGTCTCATTTGTCTGGGTCTGGGTTAGGTTTGGGCGGCTGAGCCATCTGGAGGGGGTTAGAGCTCAGCACCGAGGGTCTGATCTCTGCTTGGCAGCAAACACCTCATTGCTCTGCCACCTTTGCTTCATGAGCTGGATGTGTGTCCTCTCAAAGTCGTATGGGAGGAATTGGACCTTGAGTTGGTTTCTATTTTCTCATGAAGCCATCAAGGGTACTGAGGTGGAGGTATATATCACCAAGCTTCTGAGACCATAGCTTTAACCACAGTCCCCAGTGTCTGGGCTGATCATAAGACATCTCAGACTGTGAGTCCTGACCCTGTGTTGGCTAATGATCCAGCCTCTAGCATCCCCATCTCAGACTCCAGGCCCAAGGGATATGTTGCTTTTCCTCTGTGGAGACAGAACATTTGGTGGGCAAGGTGACTCTAAAATGTTCATAGTTAGACTCTGCCTCTGTTTTGAAGTGACTTGTTAGATGAGATTTAGTCACCAGTGGTTCACACTATCTTCTTTCCAAGAACTCAAGACTCTTACCAGAATTTGGCAAATGTTGATCTTGCTGAGATGGTAGAGATTAATAATTTGAAAATGACTTAGCTTTCTGCAGGGTACAGAATCATCTACTTTTGAAGATGACCAGGATTCAGGGGATAGAAGGGAAGAGTACTGGGTCCCAAATCTGTCATTATGGAGGACTGGTTTCTAGAAGAAGGGGCTTGGGAATCAATGACTCATCCTCCAGGCTGAAGAAACCTACTTGAGATAGCTTAAGTCCAAAAAAGGAAAATTTAAATAAGGATAAAGTTTATCATTCTCTGAGGAAGCCTACTGACATTAGCAGACATTCATCTCCCTGTTTCTATGCTCATTAAAATTTTTTAAGTTATATTTTTATGTGCTTAAAATTTTTTATTGAGACACATGCACACACACACACACACACACACAGAAAGGTACATATATCTCAAGTGTATGGCTTGATACATTTTTTTTTAAATGAAACACACCTATGTAACCACCACCAGATGAAGAAACAGAATTATTACCTGCATCTCAGAAGACCTTCTCACTCCTCTTTCCACTCACCCCACCCTCACAAGACAACAGTTCTCCTGATCTCTAACACCTAGATGAATTAAGGACCACCATAAAGTAGATGTTGAGTGAGTGCTTCAAAGTCATCCCAAGATAGAGGTGCTCTGCCTTCTCCTAGTTTAACTGCTATTTCTTGTATTTATTATTACTTATATTTATTACTAGACATATGATCTATGATAATAAATAATATAACACAACTGGAATCTCACCCACTGCTCAAGTTCTGCTGAATTAACAAATCTATCCCTTTCTGCTACTACCAATAATGGTTAAGACTTCCACAGAGTTACCGCATGCCAAGCATTGTTCTGATTACTTTACATAAATTGACTTATTTAATCTTCATGACAGCCTGACGTGGTGTTTTTATTATCATCCCCATTTTATAGGCATGAACTTCAAATGTGCCTTTCTTGTTGCTGCCAATCACACAGTATTTCCTAGTCTATTTACCTTCACACAATGATTTCACATCTTTTTCTTTCTTCTCAAACCTCCAATTCTACCCCCTTCATCCTCATTCTTAGCTGATGACCTTGTTCTTTACAATTAAAGAAGAGCTTCTATGAACTCCCACCAGCCACCATCTGCTTTCCCACCTATATATGGTATATATCCCACCTATAGATGGATTATTGTACTTTTCTAGAAAGAAATATCTTGTTTTAATAGAAATTCCCAGTCATTTCCCTATACTCAGACACCAATCACTTATCTCTTCTCCTCTTTATTTTTAATTTTCACTCTCTTAAAGATCATTCCTAGTTATACAAATATGCTGTTATCTTCCCATCAAAAAAATCTTTCAATTATATCTTCTTTGCTTCCCTTTGTAGCAAAACTGAAAGGATTTTTCTAAACTCACAGTATCTAACTCCTTTCCAACTGTCCTCTCTTAAACCACTCCAAACAAGATTTTGCCCCTACACTAAAGGAAAACTGTGCTTATCAAGGACAGCAATGACTGTGTTGCTAGATCTAATTCTTGCATTTTAGTCCTCTTTCTTGACCGTTAGTAGCATTGGGCACAGTTGATAATTCCTTCCTCCTTGTTGTCCTTCCTGTGCTCGGATTCTAGCTGCCACACTCTTGTGGTTTACTTCCCATCTCTTTGTTTGCTTCTTTTCATGCTCCTGTGCCAGCTCTGCCACTTCTCTCTAACCTTTTAATACTAGGGACCCATCTTTGATCTTTCCTTGGTCTGCATTCACTCTCTTGATGACATCCAGTCTCATGCCTGTACACACCCCCTCTATACCAGTGACTCAGAAATTTATACACCCAGACCAGATCTCTCTCCTAAACTCCAGAGACACACACAAATGCCTTCTCCACAGTCACACTTGGATGTCTAATAGACATCTTAGACTCAACCTGTATGAAACTGTCTGAGGCTATGGCAGCAACATATGGTCACAGTCGTCCCGTGACTGAGCAGAGCTGGCATGGAGGCAATGCTTCGAACATGTTGAGAATGACAGAGTAGAAGATGGAAGAATCAGTGTCCTTGAAAACATTGTTGGGCCATTCTGTGGGAGATTATAAATTATTTTTTGAGTTGGTTTTTTGTTCACTTGTGGCCAAAATCAGCCTAATTAACTACATAGCCCAAACCAGAGGGCAACTTAATGGAGATCTCAACATTTCTTTTTCCTGATTGTCTTCCTTGGCCTGTTCCCCATCAAGAGACTAGAGACAATGCAAATACTTTAATGACAGGAACATTTAAACAAATTACCTAGAGGAGGAAACCTGAGATTTCCTGGGAACACTTCTTTCTTTTTGAGAGAAGATTGCTTTTCCTTATTTCCTTCACTAACAAAATGTTGCCAGTTAATGTGGTGAGTTCATTTCAAAGGTATGGCTAGTGTGTAATGAGGCTGGTGTAATCTCAGAGTGGGAGCTTCACATAGGAATAAGGATTTATTCTAAAGTCAATTTTCAAATATTCCCAGCCCCTAGTGAGACCAGAACTTTCCCAATCACACTTTAAAGCCTGTGATTCCCGAGCATAGCAAACCTCTATTAATGTCTAGCCAAATAGGAAGCTCTAGGACTTCAAAGACACAAGAAGAGACTGGGAGGTGGAGTGTGGGTGGGTGAGAGATAGGACACCTTTGTTCTCCAAGTAGGCTCTTCAGGACACCACTATATGACTCCAGGATCCTTGAATTGTCTCCCTGACAGCTTAACTGGGATATTTATGCGTCCGTCTAGGTTCTTACCTCGCCCTCTCAGCTTTCTCCCAATTTCCTGGGAATATGCCAGAAGTTCTTACCACTTATTGCAGGTGCGTACAAAACATTGAAGTTTCTCACACCATTTAAGGAGATTTGGAGTTTTAGGGTCTCTACCTTAATATCACTTTCTGTCTCTTGTTTGGGATTCCCCCTGGAAGAATAACATAACATCAGAGGTTCTGGATTGACTGAAGTGACTATTGAACTTAAAGAGAAGCAAGTGGAAACATCTGGGAAATCCAGAAAATTTGGCACAAGGAGTAAGAAAAAGACTCTTCACTCTCATTAGGAAAGAGGAACTCCTAATATATCAGAAAAGGCTTCTTTCCCCACTAGTTCCCAGAAGAGGTACGTGGAACACACTGGACATCTGTGCATTGGACAGAGCTTCCAAACCAGCCCACTCACTCTCCTTGGCAGCATTCTCTAGACTCCTCCGTGTGGTAACGCAGTAGATATGAGGGTCACCACAAAGCTATACTCGTCCCTCTCAAGGATCTTGGCTTTCTGCTGGGAATCGGAAAGTTACTAAGCCGTAGGATTCCTTCTTTCCCTGCCATGGCCAGCTTCTCCACCCACCACGGAACCCACAACTTGGTATACATACAACATCCCCTGGGTTTTCTCCCTAGGAAGTTCCACCCCACACATTTAACTCATATATGTTCCCTGCAGGATTATCAGTGAGTCCCCAAAAATAGGATTTGAAGAAAAGTACACAGAGTTGAAGTAAATTGCCTCTGGAATTTGGAGACAACATCAGGAAAAGAGGAAACTCTCAGATAGGAAGTAGTAGGAATGAATGTGGAGGAAAGTGGCCTCTTCAGAAAACTTCAGAAAATGTAGGGCGCGGCCTCCTCATTTATAGACTTTCAGAGTTTGGAAAGAAGAGTATGTGAAAGTGCTTGAGCTGTAGCGGGCACATTGTCGGTACTCGACAAGAGCTAGCATTTTTTCAGTAGCTTCTAGCCCCAAATGTGTCTGAGGCATAAATCAATTTGGATCTCTCTGCTAGAACCTCCTTTTCTCATAGTGAATATAAATATATTTCTCTGTAGTTTCCTTTTATTATCTTAAATCTATTCCTGGAGACTTAACAGAATAAATTTTATCTCTTTTCAACATGACATACTTTAAAACATTGGAAGGTAGTCATTTTGTTTCCCAAATATGCTCTTTAATGTTCAAGTCCCCAAGTCCTCAGCATAGAAGAAATAGGACTATCACATTTTCTCCGTTACTTGTATAAATCAAATAACTGCTTCCCTGTCTAGTTTGTTTCACAAACTATGTCACTCACGCTCTCTTACTGTCCATGAAAACCTTCAAAGATTTTTAGCCATTTTCCCCATCTATAAGTAGAGATTGCCAATAGTTTACCAAAAGCTGTTTTCCTGGCTACTCAGGTAGAGATTATATTTTTCAACCTCCTTTGCAGTTAGGGGTGGTCATGTAGTTAACTATACTCTTGCCAGCTGAATGTAAGTGAAATTGATACTCTCAACTTCCAAGTTTGGGCCTTTAAATATTACCTATGTGGTTCTTCATGTGTTTTACTTCTTCCCAAAGATGATGAATGTTTTTCTTCTTCCTAAAGCCTGAATAGGCTTGTAATCAGGTTCCAAACATGCAGCTCAGGATCATACCCTAGGGGTTGGTAGAACCACAAGATTAAGGAGACAGAGGCCCTCAAGGATCAGTGGAGCAGAAAATTGGCCAATCAGGACCTTTAACATCGAGATTTGTATCTGTCAGCTATTGGCATAATAATGTTGCCTAATAAACAACCTCAAAAATACCAGTGGTTTATAATAGAAATAAAGGAGAAAAGATCTTGAAATTAAAACATGACAACCTAAACTTATTTCTTTGGCAGGGTCTGTAGATAAGAGGCAATTGCAGAGAAAATGATGGGGCTAGATGTACCCCAATCACAGTGAATTTCTGGAACGGCAAAATCATTGATAATCACTGACAACTGGGAAGACTCAGCCTACCCAGCTCCCTGCTCTTTTGGGGGTAGATTGATACATTTTTGGTCTCCAATGAACCACACCTTGGCTTTTACTCCCTTTTGTACTCCCCTCCCTGTCTCTGCACTTGACCACAAGACTTGGTTTGGTCATTGAGACATTAGCAAAGTAATGACAACAGAGGATTGATAACTGAGTTCACGTCGGGGCTTGTCCTCTTGAAATGCTCCTTCTTGAAAGTCAACTGCCATGATATTGAGAAATTCGGGCTAAACTACTGACTGGTGAGAGGTCCTAGAGGATGAGAGGCCATTTTTGATGACCCAGATCCAGTCAGCCTTGCAGCAGAATATAGCCGAATATCAGCTGTACCATGTGAAACAGAAGAACAACTCAGCTGATATCAGTCTGTCCACAGAATCATGAAGAATTAGAAAGCATTGCTGTTTTATGTCACTGTTTTGGGAATGGTTTATAAATCTACAAAAGATGACTGAAACATGTCTCCTCTCTAAAATTTTCTTGGCTACAAATCTCATCTGGAAATCCAAATGTCTGGCCTAGGACCCTTGGAGAAAATTTTCTGGCACTGGGAATGTAGCCAAAGGGCCCTGGAAATGGAATCTGGAAATGTATCTGTTCTCTCCCCCTCTCCTATAAATTGGAAATATTTTACTCACAAATCCTGAAAAGAAAATAAATCCTTAAACCGTGAGATATAAGAATGTTCCACCAACTAGCCAGATAAGACCAAGCCCTCACTCCTTGCCCCACATTCCTTTCTCACGTATCTAGTTTCCTCCACAGTAAATATATCAGTTTAAGGGAAGGTCATAGATTTTTTTGGTCCTTCTGAGACACCAAGAGAGAAAACACCCTTCAAATGCCTCCTGTCTTATTGCCCAATCTCTTGTGAGGTGGCTCAGTGTGTGATGTGTTGTATATCCTTAAAAGTCGAAGAGGAAATTCTCCTGGACAATGCCAGAGAAAGTTACCCAAAGAGATAAAAATTACCATCTTCTGAGTTCATTAAAAGTAGTACTGGGTATGACATTTCAGGAATATTTTTGGTTTATCCTCAGCTGAAGGTACACGACCCCCTAGTATCTCCAACTGCTTATGGATTCCATGACACTAAGTCAGGATGTGTGGTTCCAAATATTGTTAAATGCACCAAGAGGTTTATATTCTGAAGCACTAGGACCGGTATTTACAATCACTTCTTTTTAAGTACATGTACTTAGCAAGCTCTGAACTTTGCCTGCAAGTAAGTTTTCATTTAGTCACTAAACAAGTGTTTTTTTTAGGTAGCTACCCTGTCTGGATGCTCAGCCGGCATCGATACAGTGGCCTGATAGATACCTCGTTTGAGGCTAGGCAGCACACACTCTCCCCTTTGGAAGACCGAAGATGTGTTTATTTGTTCGTTTAGAATGGAGATTACTTCTCGCTTTTGGATCCAGTCCAGGGAGGATCCTCTCCCTCCCCAAACCGAGGGTGAGCCCACAATGTAAGTCAGGCCGATTAAATGTTCTCACTCTGGATTTTAAGTCAAAACAGATTATTAAAGAGGCTGAAAACAAGTTGGCATTCAGGGATCTCACACTCCAGTCAGGCTGTTTTTACCAGAACATTTCCTGCCATTTTAGCTTCCTACTTTTTAGAGCTGCCTCGTTCCTGCTTGTTTCCAAGCCCTGTTCTTTGGCCTGACTACTAACTCCAGATGTCCTTCCAACGAATTTCCTTTTTCTTCCATTGGCCAGACTGATTTCTGTTGCTTTCATCCAAAACACCCTGACAGATACAAAAATGAATGAAACACACATAATCACAGTTTTCAGAGCCTATCAGCTGGGTCAGGAAGACATACACTAAGCAAATGAAAAATACGTATTACAAAGAGCTGTGAAATAAATGAAAAAGAATACTAGAATGATCTAATTGAGATTGTGGGGCTGCTGAAGGCTTCCCAGAGATCTGAAAGGACGCCAGGTATGGAGAGAGAGCACAGGGAAAGGGCTCTTCTAGCTGAGGACAGGGAACGAACAAAGGCCCTGAGGCAGGAAGAATCCTTTTGCATTCTGAGAAGGAATGGGGACGGAGTCTTTGGGAGGGGTCTGAACTCAGGCTAGAAAGATGGGCTCTGGCAGAGCAAACCCACTCTTGGAGGTTACGGAGAGAACTTAAAACTTGGTTTCAAGACAATTGGAAGAAACTGCCAGAGTGTTTTAATTGTGTGAGTGACCTGATGGGATTAGATTTGTAAACAATTCCCTTGGCTGCTGTATTGTGGGCTTAGTGCCCATGAGACCCAGGGAAAGGCCGAGTGGCCTGGGAAGGCGATCAAGCCGCTTAGTTGGGCTGGCTGGTACCACGTGAAGAGAAGCAAAGCGCTAGTAAGTTCTACCGCTGTGTGCATGGAGAACCTCATGCTCCAGGGCAGGACTGCCCATGGTCAAGGACAGAGTCCTCCTCATTTCTACATTCCCCTCAGTACCTCGAGGTTTGTGCTTCTGTAGAACATCACAGTTCACAAAGTGCTTCTTTGTCCAACTCTCCTTTGATCCTTGCCACAACCCTGAAGGGTTACTGAAAATAAAGTAACTGAGACCTGCAGGAAGAGGCAAAGTGGTCCAGAGGCACACGGTTGAGGACAACCCAGACAGCACTCAGAGCCTTCCCTCCTTAGTCCGCCCCGCTGCACCTGCTCAGTGTCTAACCTGTAAACTGGGGCATCCCCAGAAAAGATTGCAGATATGAAAACAAAGCAAGCACGGGAATGTCTGCAGCCCATATTTATTTGTGTTCAGAATAAATCAGCAAAGTGAGGTACCAGTTTTAGGCAAGGGAATGAGGCTGCATAGAAACATACACAGCTGAGCGAGGGTGATCTGCCTGAAATGGACAGACTATTCTGCCACAGCAGAATAATTATTGTGGGATTTGAAGAAACAAAAGAATGTCTAAGTACTTGTATCTTGATAAATTGCGTGATAATTCTCATACCATTATCCCCTGCCCTGCCTTTCTATTTCAATCTCTTTTTACAATGGAATGGTAATTTTTCCTATCTTAGGAGGATTAAAAATGTCTTTTTTTTTTTTTTTTTTTTTTTTTTTTTTGCCTGAGTGTCTTCTTTGACCTAGTCAGAAGTCACACACCATCATATCCTCAATACTGTTGGCTAATAGGTTGGCCTGATCCAGTGTGGGAGGGAACTACACAAAAGCATGAAAACCAGAAAGCAAGAATTGTTGGGGAGGGGGCATCTGGAGACTGGCTACCCAAGCAGGACTAGGGAACAAGGTGTCCATCACAGGGTGGCCAAGAGCACTTTTCTGAGAACACATAAGACATCCTCCGTGGGGGTCCAGAAGTGATGGCCCTACAGGAGTCTAGAAGTCCTGAGAGAGAGAGAACCTGGGTTTTTGTTATTAATGTGACTCCCCTGGGACACTCCAGATGAACCCAGGCTCTGATTTCTCCTCCTGAGGCTGACGGATTACTATCTCCTCCCCTCTGGAGAGCCTCTGGAGATTTGAGAAGACCATGTGAATTGTGAATGCTGCCTTAAGCACCTTGTCCATTCAATTTCAGTAAACAAAGAACCTCATCCCCTGCAACCTCCTAGAAAAAAACCCCTTGGGAGGGTTGGGGTCCCTGTGTTGATAACTGGTAGGAAGCAATGTTTACAACCCAAAAGCAGTTTTTCCTGAAAGGTGAGGATAAAAAGAAAGTTGGAGGACCAAGTATACCTTAACTTCAGTAAGCAAAGGAGAAAAATAGAGGTGTGGCATTTCTTTCTATCACTGAGGATAGAATCACACCTTAATTTATCATCCATGACAATGACTATAAGGAGCCATGACTGAGATGGGTCACCAAGAGTCCTTGACTGCCAAGAGATTACAATTCAGTGGGGAAAACTCTAGAACAGCAGCATTTGCTGAGTGACAGCCGAAGTCAGGGCCGTGGAGGTGGTGGGAAAGGAGGTGCTGGGGCCTTGGACAATAAAGGTGGCAGAGTTCCAAAAGGATATATCTCTGAAGGCTGGATTTATGGATCATTGAAGGGAGAAGCATGGGGCAGAGTCTGGGGGCAATTTTGGCAAGTAGGATTTAAAAGGGGTGGAGGGTTGTGGAAAGGAGGAAGGGGAAAGACATGAGCCTCATGCACAAAGTCCCAGAAGTTTCCCTCTCAGCCCAAACCCAGTTGGTAAAATCTCTGCTGGTGCCTGAGAGATAGCCAGTCCATGACTTTCTTTTGCTGTGCAGGTGCAAATATGGAGTCCAGCTCTGAGTGAAAACTGTGTGTTTCCTACCCGGCCCTCCTTGTTTCCATTAACTCATCTGTGTACCAATCAATGACAATTATGGCCACTCACGTATTTTAGCCATCAGACTGTAATAGCAAATACAATAAATAAATCTCCACTGTGGCAACTAAATATTGATTTTCTTTTGTAGAAATCTCATCACCTAGAGTCATGAAGCTGCAGATGTGAAGTTCGCTCTGGCAGATCTGCTAGTACGTGTCAGGAATGGGTCAGAAACTATCCTAGAAAGGATGTGTTCTTTAGATGTTGTGAAACAATATGGTGGCGAGACGGCAACTCCAGACTTGGTGTGGGGCAAAAGCAGACATACTGGGTGGTTCGGTGGGGATGGCAGCAAGGCCCAAGCATTGGGAAGTGATGTCTACATTTACCAGTCCATGATTTTCTAATGGGAGGAGGTCAAGGTACTATGATCCTGTGTGTGGGATTTATTTGGTGTTCTATCTTGTCTCATCTTTACTCTTCTTCGATAGGCCCAGGTGTACTGTGCCTTCTCTAAACACAACAAGGTTCAAGGCAAGCCACCTTGCGGCTCAAGTATACCCACTCTGGGGTGCAGCCCATATTAAGGACAATGCAAGTCTCACCCACCTTTGCCAAGGGGAATGTAGAGAAGGAATGTGCTTATAGGCTCATGGGGTGCGTGTGAATGTTTCCTACCATCAGCACTTGGGGATTTCATTATTCTTTACTTCAGTGTTTCCCTGAGTGAATGCCTAGTCATGGTGACTGAGGCCAAGGTGCCCATATCAATCCACTGGACATGAGTCTAGGTTTCAGCTGTCCCCACTAGAGAATTTTCTCACTGCGTGTTCTGAGATCCCATGGATAAGCCTCTACAGTCCCCATTTCGGTCGTTGGTCTGAAATGGCTCCGTGCACCATCAACAGTAGGGTGGGGATGGTAGGAGGGCTCAGCACATGTGTTAAAGCAAATGTGGGGAGTGAAGGAGGGAACCATCCACCAGCCTGCCTCCCAACTGGCTTGGTGTCATTCCATCTCTGGAGCCCAAAGACACGTGACTGACATAGTTCTGAAGCTAGATGGTTCTGCCTCTTTCCAGCAGCCTGGAGTTCCAAGTAGAGATGATGTGTCCTGAGTGAAATACTTTCAATGGACACAATTTAGACTCTTAAAAATTATAACAAATAGTTATAAACAAATAGTGTTATTTCTCCAAAAGTAATGGAAATTTTCCTTCCTATATTGTTTTTCTGTTACATTAAAACCTACCTTCCCTTTTCTCACCATTTAAAAGTCAGCGAGATCTTCTCCCATGCTCCCGGCTTTTGGCTGGACTTTGCCAATGAGGACCACTGTGGGGGAGATGGGAGAGAGTAGGAGACGGAGGGTGGATGTTTATTCTTCTGGTTCTTTCCTTGCAGAGTCTCTGTGAGCTGATTGTCCCTCGACAGGTCACAGCTCCTTCAGGAAGCCCGTGTCACTTAACTCTTTCTTTCTCTGGTCTCTGCTGTGTCCACCCTTATGAGTCCTCAAGCAACATTCTCTCTCCTGGCACCTTCAGCTCTAGAAGTGGTGTCAGTCCCCTCTGGTTACCAGTCTCAAAAATACTGCATCATGCCTTGGGGTTTCTCTACACTGTTTAAAAATAGTGCCTTTATCAACTCTCTTCATAGTAAGAAAAAAAAAAAAAGAAAAGAAAAGCCGCCTTCCCTTGTCAAGGCAAAAATGGTGCAATCCATATTCCAAAGGCAAAGATGGCTACTTTTCTCTTTATATGATCAATAGCTAGCACCAAGGCAAACCAGCCAGTAATCAAACCACCAAATATTTTGTCCCATTTTCCTACTCTGCCTGCACATTCACAACTAATCGGGTTGAGGGAAAGATAGAGAAAAGTGTTTGTCCAGGCTCAGCAAGAGATCAGTAGCACATGCCGTGTACTCTGGGAGAGCACATGGTTGGCGTTGTTGACATGGGACTGGAGTGTGGGCTGCATTACTTCAATCTTTTAAATGTTGAAATCGTGTAGTGTAGATTGCAAAAGAAAACACTTTATCCTATCCTACAAGGCCCAGCTTGATCTGGCCATGCTTTGCCCTCTTAACTTCAGATCACCAGCCCTTCTTTTAGTTTTTTCAAACATGCCAAGCTTCTTCCTGCCAACAGTCTTTACACATGCTGTCCCTCTACCTGCAATACTTTTATCTCATTCTCCACTTAAATAGCATGTGTTTGTCTCTCAGGTCTCAGTAAATGTTACTTCCTCAGAGAATCTTTCTCTCTCTCTCTTTTTTCAAATTTAAAAATTCAATTAGCTAACATATAGTACATTATTAGTTTCTGGTGTAGTGTTCAATGATTCATTAGTAGAGTTCTATTGGACTCATCAGTTGGGAATGTGTTTGACTGCAAATGATCGAACACTCAACTTCTCTAGCTTAAACAAATAGGGCCTTATTTTTCTCACTCAAGAAGAGGTCAGAAGTACATAGTTCAGAGATGATGCAGCAGCTTGGTAATATTTCAAGAACCAGGTTCTCCTTGTCTTTCCATCTCTCTATTCTTAGGGTACTTGACCTGTGGCCTCATGGTCATAAGATAACTGCCATACCTCCAAACATCATTCAAATATTTCAGTCTGAATGAAGAAGGAAGGACAAAAAGCAAAGGCCATTCTATCTGGATCTGTCCACTTTTTTAGCAGAAAACTAAAGTTTTCTAGTAAGGCTTAGCCAGCAGACTTTGACTCTCCTCTCACTGGCCAGAAATGACTTTGATTTCACTGGTAAATAACCTCCCCACAACCAAGTCACTAATCAAGGGAGGTGAGAGTTCACTGACTGCTTAGAACCACTTCAAGTCATCTACTGGTCCTGGAGAAGGGCCTGTATGCCTGAGATAAAAGGGTTTTCTAGCACCTGAAGTTGAAGTAATCTGACACATTAGCGACAAATGTCTGTTATGTATCCTCCGTGGCCACCCAATGGAAAGCGGTCATTGTACTCCTAAGGTACTTCTTGCAACTTGCCACTCATATATATATTCACTTATGTGTTGCATGTATAATACCTAATTTCACCACCAGACTCAAAACTCCAGGAGGGAAGGTACTATGCTTGCTTTGTTCATCACTCAGCCCCTCTCACAACACCCGGCATGTGGTAGGCTTTACAGACATAGTAACTGAATGGAATTTATTGAGTTTCATTATTGAATGAAAGAGGTCATCCATTCGACACATAAATAGCTCCGGTGATGGAAAACTCCTCTCCTTTGTCAGTACATGGTATCTCTTTTCAAAGAATTCTTCTGAATATGGATTTGACTCCTATGTCTTCCATCTCACACAGAAAACTAGTCTAATCCCTCCTCCCCCCAGCAACCCTTCACATATTCCAAGATAACTATCTTATCAGGTTTTTTTAAAAAAGATTTTGAATATTATTTGAGAGAATGAGAGAGAACATGAGCAGGGGGAGGGGCAGAGGGAGAAGCAAAACTCCCTCCTGAGCAGGGACCCTGATGTAGGACTAGATCCCAGGATTTGGGGATCATGACCTGAGCCAAAGGCAGACGCTTAACTGACTGAGCCACCTGGGTGCCCCTGCAAGATCCTTTTTAGTAAGCCCATCCCGCAGCAGGATATCAAAGGAGCACTCCCATACCCTCAGATTTAGATCCTTCCAATGTCAAAGCAGCCAAATGAAAAAGAAGGGGGAGAGATTTCCAAAGTGCCTGTGTACAAGTTTATTTCCCTGAGACAATAATAACACTTAGTATCTTGCCTTCATTTGGACTGGTGATAGTAGACCAGTTCTCATTTGAGTTTTCTTCCAAGCATTCATGTTTTAGCATTATTTCCCCAAATCTCATGAACAACTAATAGCCAAATCCTATGCAGCTTAAAAGTGATGACACCAGGGGCGCCTGGGCAGCTCAGTGGGTTAAGCCTCTGCCTTTGGCTCAGGTCATGGTCTCAGGGTCCTGGGATTGAGCCCTGCATTGGGCTCTCTGCTTGGCAGGGAGCCTGCTTCTCCCTTCCCTTCTGCTTGTCCCTCTGCCTGCTTGTGATCTCTCCCTCTCTCTGACAAATAAATAAATAAATAAAATCTTTTAAAAAAATGGTGACACCAAGGATGGGCTTATGGAAGTGTCTCTGAATAAAAAGAATCTTCTTTAATTAGTGATTTGTGATAGATAATGCTGATCCCACTTCAGCAAGATGTTGGCTCCCCCCTCATTGGTGCACTAGTCAGCAGCCAATTTAATGTGAAAATGCCCGTAAGTTGACCAAGGTAGCTCTATTTCAAGCTGAGGATCAAGTTCACATCTACCCCCCAGGCCTCCTTCTGGACTTGAGATGAAGAGGCAGCAGGAACCCGGGACATGATCTCTCATGGTGGGGAAGAGAATCTCCTAGAGGAACAGGCAGAAACCTGATGTCCCTTAAGACATACGCTTGGAATGAGAACATTTTTACTCACGCTCATATTTCACTGGCCCAAACCAAGTCACATGGGCAAGCTCTCTATCAATGTGTGTGTGAGCAACTCCCTTCTAGGAGCTGGGGTAAAGGTTGGGAATATTTGTTCTAAAGTAATCTGACTTACCAGAAGTGTCAGTAGAGTCCTGGGCTGGAGGGCATCAGTCTGGGGAGGATCCTCGCGACTAGGGTTCCATCAAGTAGGGGTGGAACAGCAGGGAAGTTGGGAGTGGATAGATCCAGAGATGAAGAAACCTTATTTGAGGGAGGGGACGGAGAGTCAGAGCCAGAGAATTCAAAATTTTGCTGAAGTCCAAAAGGGCAATGGTGTATCCAAGAAGAGTAGGAGCTTGAGGAAAGACATACTTGCATCTAGGATTGAACCTGGGAAGCCTGCAGCATTTTGGAGATATGTCCTGCCTGGTGTAAGAGTACATAAACCCAATGGAAGGTTGTAAAAAACACTCCCGACATATTTTTCCACACCGCACCCTCCATACCTTCCTTTCCTTCATGTTTGTTCTTCTTTCTCCTCTTTCTGCACTTCTCCCTGGAACCCACTCTTTCTCCCTTTTACCTTAACCTGCTTTCAGACCACCCTTCTCCACTCACCTGTGCCCCTTCCTCCAAGCCTTGGGGACACGCGGGCATATTTTGGAGACCCTGATCTCTTGCTTGTGCATGACTGAAGATGCGTGGCTGGCTGCTTTGTGACTGTAACCTGACCTGGAAGTGGAGGGCGGATAGTCCCTCAGACTAACCCACTTCCGAGGCCCTTCGAGGCCCTGTTGTCAGTTAGAGCACGCCAGGCCCACCAGGGAGCTTATCAATTCTACTGCTGCTGGGCCAATGAAGCTCTCTAATGCCCGGCAGCTTAAAGCAACACATGTATATTCTTTCTCACGAGCCTGTGGGGCAGCCTGGTGTCGGGGAGGGGTGGTGCCGCTGACTGGTTCTGCTGTTCTCAGCGGGGCTCACTCCCGGACAGCCAGCTGGTGTTAAGTTGGTCTAGGATAAACCCGTTGGCAGTGGCCTTGCTCCATGCACCTTTCTTTCCCCTCCTGGACTAGTGGGCAGCCTCGAGCATACTCTTCCTAAGACAATTTCCTAAGGCAATTGAATGAATGTAAGAGAACAAGGAGAAACATGTTTAAGGCTTCTTCAGTCCTAGGCCCAGGACTGGCATACCTTGTATAGGTTGGAGGTCCCCAGGGCCACCTTCAGGTGTAGCAGGAGTCACAGAACTTAGCAAAGCTGTTGTGCTCATGGCTACAATTTGCTCTAGCAAAAGGATACAGAGTAAATCAGCAATAGCTCACAGGTCAGAGTCTAAGAGACATCAGGGGTGAGCTGCCAGCTGTCCTCTCCCATGGAATTCCACAAACAGTGCTGTTTCTCCCAGCAATGATGGGTGACAACATACACAGACTATTGCCAATTAGGGCAGCTCACCCAAGCCTTGGTGCCCAGGGTTCTCACTGGGCGTTGGTCACAGAAGCTTGGCTGACTGTAGTGTGGTTGATCCCCATTTCCAGTCCTTCCAGAAATCAAGCTGATACCATGGAGCCAAGGACCTCATCGTTAATAGCATTGTTGGCATCACTATCTGGCCTGGCCCCAGGCCTTGCCTGCATCAATCAGGCTATTCTGAGGTCTTAGAGATTACCTCCTGGGAACCAGGTACTAGATCAGGGCAAAAGCTTCCTTTGTAATGCTCGGAGTTTGGACCATCAGACTTGCTGAGTTCATCCTTTATTGCCTGCCTTCTCTTCGGTCCCATCCTATTGGTCAAAGCGAGCACAGGGCTGGGCCAGAGTTGCAGTGGGAGGGTACCCCAGGTTCATAGCAAAGGCCAGGGCTGCAGGGGGAGGGGAAGAAGCATGGCTAGCACGGGGGTGGCCATGGTGGCTCGTCATGGTTTTATCACTCCCAGGACACAGCACATAAGTTCACACCTCTGTACTTCCTGTGGGCTGTTCTCTACCTTCCCACTATTCCTCAGCGACCTGGAAAGTCTCCACTCAAGTCTTAAGATTTCCCTCCCCCACGAAGCCCTCCCTGACCACCCCCAGGAGGGGCCTCCTTCTGAACCGATGACCAAGCTCAGGAATCATGGTTCTGCCTTGCCCAGTGCTCTGTGATGGGCAGATAGCCTCTCTCATTCTGATTCTTCTCTGTCCCCTTCTCCTGACCATCCTGAACTCACTCTCACACAGGACAGCAGTTTGCCCGGCCTCGGGTTTGCTTCCGAGGCTCCCTGGCCAGGCATCTGCTTGTGTTCCTGACGGACCTGCTCTCTGCCAGGAGAGGAAAGTGCAGACCAGTCCTTTTGGCAGCTGTTTCTAATCCCCAGTTGTCACATTAGCCACTTGGTTCTTCTCCTCCCACATATTGAAGCTATTTCCACCCAGCACTGAATTAGAGCCCTTTACGATCCATGCCCCATTGCTCAGGCTTGTAAAATGCTTTATGAGCAAATATATTGCCTTCTCCTTGACGCCCAGGGTGCAGAAGTGGGTTTGCAGTAACAGTGTTTGAATCTGAGCAACTCCTGGGCCTGTCTCAAAGCAGAACCAAGCCACCTGGTTATTTTAGCCCACGCTGGAGATGGCAACTGCCTCTTTCCACATGTCACCCCTCTTCCATAGAGCCTGCCTTAATCCCATTAATGGGAAGTGATTTCTCCCCAGTCTGAAATCTCACTAATGTCTCCAAACACAGTCTTCCTGGCGTCATTTCCTTTTCCACAAGTGCCTCATCTCCTCTTCCATGTTGTAGGTGAACAAAGGCCAGGAACCGTGTCTTCACAGGATCCAAGGCCTACTGCACAATGGGTTCCCTCTACATGTTTGATGAATGACTATTTGATAGTAGCTGGCCCCAAATAGCCCCCGCCCCTAAACTGGAAAGAAAAAGAGGTCAGGGGGTACCTGGGTGGCTCAGTGGGTTAAGCCTCTGCCTTCAGCTCAGGTCATGATCTCAGGGTCCTGGGATCAAGACTCGCATTGGGCTCTCTGCACAGCAGGGAGCCTGCTTCCCCCTCTCTCTGCCTGCCTCTCTGCCTGCTTGAGACCTGTCAAATAAATAAATAAAATCTTAAAAAAAAAAAAAAGAAAGAAAGAAAAGAGAAAGAGGTTAGACAATCATAATGTCTGACCCAACCTTGCAGGTCCAGAGCCAATGAGTGGGTGGGAACAACAGGCCACTGAAGGGAGACTCTGAGGCTGAGGTGGGGACCTTACAAGGCCATGCAGGTGGCCAGGTGGGAAACAGAGAACCAGGCCGTAGGCTCCCTGAGGTGGGACTTTGCTTTAGTCCCCGACATATCTTCAGGGCTTAGCAAAACACTGTGTACTGAGAAATCCCGAGATTAAATGAGGCCATGTGTGAGGACCCCAAGCCGGAGAAGTAAGACATATAAGGCACCCAACTTAGTGGTATCTGGGAACTCAAGTGAGGGCTCTTTAAAAGGGCTTGACAAACCTGAAGCAGGGGAGGGAGAGTGGACACGGAGAGAAGCTGGTAGGTGGTATTTTTCCCCCACTCCCTCCAGGGTTGGGGCCCTCCCACCGTGGCAGGCTCCAGCTGACTCCCAGAGACACCCGGCACCTCTCCCCCACACGGGTGCCATGCGTGCACAGCCCCCAGGCGCCAGATGTGGGAGAAGTTCCCAGGCACTCAAACTTGAGTGTGTGCCTGGATCACTGTGGACATTGTTAAAATGCAGATTCTGGGTTGGTAGATCTGGGGTGGAGCGTGAGATCGCACATTTCTTATAAGGACCTTGTGAGATGCTGTGGCGGCGGCTCGGAGGGCTGTATCTGAGTATCAGGGGGCCAGACTAGCGGTGGGGCTTAATGTTGCCTGCATGTCATAGTTCCTGATACTTCCGGCGATGGCGGGATGACCTTGTTCTCCAAGCTGGGAGGCTGGTCTGGCAGCATCAGTATCACCTGGGCGCTCGTGAGAAGTGCAAGTGCTTGGGCCCCGTCCCAGACCCCTGGAATCTGAATCTATCAGGGTAGGGCCCAGCAGCCTGGGTTTTAACAAACCCTCCAGGTGCACATGAAAGTTTGTGAACTAGTACATATCTACCTCCTGATGTGGGTCGGGGGAAGTATGCAATGTCACCAAGAATCACCTATGGGAGGTTCTTGCTGGAAATATCAGACCCGAATCGAATCACCGGGAAGCAGTGATTCTTCTCAGGCTTGGTGACTCTGTGTGGTTGTGTAAAGGAAGACACTCTGAAGGGAGGCTTGCTGGAACCTTCAGGGACCAAAAAGCAACCGTCTCCAGCCAACTCTGGAATGGTTTGGCTAAAGGGAAGGGTGTGGGATGGTGTGGATGTGGCAAGATGTTAACCCGTGGTTCATTTAGATAAGTTTAAAGGAGTTGAATGAACTCTTCTTCAGAATTTTGTGTATTGGGAGGAATTTAAAAAAAAAAAGCCATGAAGAAATATTAACTGTGTTGGACTGTGCCGCTAGTGTTTTCTGATTGATTTAGTTTGGGGTAAGAGCTAAATGTATTATATAATCTCCCTGTGGTAATTCAAATGTGCACCTGGTATTGAGAATCTGACTTTATGGTCGCTTTTCTTAAACGATGACATAGAATCACCCGCCTTAGAGTCCTGGGGGCTGCCGGTTGACAGTGCAAATCCTGAGCCTTAAGAATGCACTGGGATCAGGCTCTCTTGCGTAGAGCCCCAGGCAGGCACTAAGAGGATTCCGATGCTACCTTTGAGACTTGTTATTTGAAGCGCTTTGTCAGAATACTGAGTCCCCAAGCCGGATTGCTATAGGGTCCAGGAGGTAAACTGAGCAAGTGAAGCAAGCTCAGTGTACGGTAATAGGGAATGGTAGGGATCAAAGCAAACAGAAGGATGTAGTATAGTTTCCAGCACATCCTGAAAAGGATGTGCTGTCAGTGTTGTCCGGTGTTAACAGATCTTTCTTTCTTTTCTTTTTTTTTTTTTTTTTTTTTTTTTTTGCAGAGATACCAGAAATCTAGTTTTTTAAAAAATATTTTATTTATTTATTTATTTATTTGAGAGAGAGAGAGAGAGCATGCGTGCGAGCATGTGTGCATGCTTGTGGGGGAGGGGCCAAGGGGGAGGGAGAGAGACAAACAGACTTTGCATTGAGTACAGAGCCTAGTGGGTTTCCATCTCACAACCGGGACACCATGACCTCGAGACCACGACCTGAGCTAAAACCAAGGGCCAGACCTTTAACCGACTGACCCACCCAGGAACCCCCCAGAAATCTAGTTTTTAATCTCCCAATTTAAGTTGGTGACTAATTAAAAAAAAAATTCAAACACGAGGCAAGCCAAACAAAACACAGCTGAGGATAGTGCTCAGTCTACTGACCATTCCTTTGCAACCACTGACATAGCCCTAGCTCAGCTAGCAGGTACTCCGAGGGCCATGAGTTAAGGGTTCTCTGGCTCAGCAGAGAAAACCATAGCCTGTGTTCTCATCATGTCGCCATGTCTCCGAGCAATGGCTTCCTCTGCAGGAATCCTCCCAAATATCCTGTCCAAAGTTCCTCTATTGTTCCTTAATGATGTGATGGGTCCATGGTCTCCTTTCTGGGGAATTAGTTGAGTGAGAGAGGAACATTTGGGAAAGGTGAGCCTCTGGCTGCGAGCTCAGGGTTACAGCATACTGTGTCTCTTGACCAGCAGCATCGTGGTGATCTAGGACATTTTCTTTTCTTTGTTTCTTTTTAAATTTTTTTATTTGAGTATAGTTGACACACAATTTTGTATTAGTTTCAGGTGTGCAACATAGTGATTCGAAACGTTTATACATTATGCTATGCTCACACAAATGTAGCTCCCATCTGTCCCCCCACGCTATTACAATATCATTGACTGTGTTCCTTATGTTGTGCCTTTCATTCCCGTGACATGTTCATTCCATAACTGGAAGCCTGTAGCTCCCTTTCCCCTTCACCCATTTTCCTTATCCACCCCCATCCTCCTCCCCTCTGGCAACCATCAATTTGTTCTAGGCATTTATAGGTCTGATTCTGCTTTTTGTTTGTTCATTTATTCATTTGTTTTCCTGGACCACAGCGCCTCTCCTTCCCTGGAACCATTACAGAACCAACCACTGGAAAGTTGCAGGGCCTGACCTGGGGTTGGAAGAGAGGAGAACTTGTGTGGACAGCCCTTTTGTCCATGGCTTCCAGTTCTTCAACAACCGTGTTGGACCCATAGATCCCAGGATACCAGGCTCTGGTTCCTGCAACTCCACTACCCTGTTGTGTGAGCTTGGGCCAGTAACATCACCCTTTCTTCATCACCAGCTCCTCTCCTGGGGAAGGAGACTATCATCACTGGCTTTTTAGCAATAGAACTCACTTTTGAAATGCTGATGAAATCATAGAGCAAAACCCAAATATAAAACAAAAGCAATACAGAGTTCAGTTCTTCCAAGGTTGATCGGAACATGTCAGTGCTGACCAATTCCCTCTTGCAGCCATAAGGTTCCAGGGAACAGAGTTTTAAAACTACAGAGTTTGCTTATTTTTTAAAAACAAATTTTCCAATTTGGAGATTGCTTATTTTTCCAATTTGGAAATGCCATGTGAAATTTGTTTATGAGCAATTTCCCTTAAGAGTTCCACCGGTTCATATTTTAACTGCAGTCTTAGGAAAGGCCACTTGTCCAAGGCATTTAGTAAAGTCTCCTGGTTACACAGAACTGGGGCTAGATGTTATAAAAAAGAATAGGCATGGCCTCCTGTTCCCAGATGTTAGGACAGTAAATCCTGGAAGGAGAAAGAGAAAAGGGACTTTGGAAAGATTCTAATTCTATATTTTGTGACCTATTCTCACCTATGACCTCTTTCTGATAAACATAAAAATCTCACAGACTGAGAGGTTTGATGTCATTCCCAACTTCTGACTCATGAAAACTTTTGTCCAGCTTTGTTTTCTGTAATTTATATTATGAAAACAATAGGTATTGTTTTCTCATGTTTCATAATAGTGTATTATCAGTGTATTATTTATGAGTGTATTATCGATCTTTTTTTCCAAAATACACACGTCACACTGAAGAACGTATCTATGCCCTCTACCCTCTGCCTCTCCCCACTCATTGAGAATAACTGACCCAATTTATTTTTCCCCATTTATGCTTTTAGCCTTGGTTTCCTTATGAAATGTGAGGACATTATATGGGGATTGAGGTGGGCATGAGGAGACTAGTGGGGGTGTAAATGAAACAAGCAAGACTGGCCTCGAGTTGATAATTGTTGAAACTGGGCAATTGGTATATGGAAATTCTTTAAATGTTCTCTCCACTTCTGTATGTTTTGAAATTATCCATAATAAGAAGGTTATATGAAGAAAATATTACCTACTTGCATGTTGAAATTGAGTATTTTACCCAATTGTAAACCTAGAAGCACTTTGAACAGCATCTTTATTGGTGTAGCCACATCTGACATAGGTTCCATGCTGTCTCCACTGCCTGATTCTACCAGTTTTGTCACAGCAGAATCTCACACTACGCCCCGTGAGGACAGATGAGGAACTGCAGCCATCTAAATTCCAGACTGGAAGAAGCCTCTAACTTGGGGTCCTTATCACTTCATCCACCTCTTGCCTGCAGAAGCTGAAAGCCTTCTCTAACCCTGACTGCAAAGGGTTACCACTCTGCCCCTGAAATAACTGGGGTTTCCTTTTGGTCAGTGTTGTCTTTCAGGTTCGTGCCTTCCCGAAGACTCAGTGCAGATCAACGTGACGATGATTTTTTTGGTTCCTGAGTGTAAGTCACTGACTCAGATTACCCAAAATTGAGAACTGATGGCATTTGCCTTCTCCCTCCATGGCAAAATAGCTCACCTGGGTCCTGAGTGGTGGAGAAAAGGCTTCCGTGACACTGGCTGCCTCGGAGGATGGGCAAGGCGGTCTCTGGGGTGGAAAAAAATCAGAGGCTGCTGCTAAGTAAAGAATCTGTGGGACTCAAACACAGAGGGGAGGGGGCAGGGCACCAAAAGGACAGACACCTGAATAATCCATCTGTAGCAAAATGGCTTCCAACTAATTAAACATAGAAAAACCTCTTCTAGAGAAGATAATCCTATTGGATCAACTTGCAAGATTTTTCCAGCCAGCTCCTGCCTCTTGGAGCTTCAATTAAAAGCTGTTTAGCAGATGGCAATTGCCGAGTCCCAAAGTTAGACTCTCTGGCAACCATGTGTGCTTTTGGTTTCCCAGGGGATCCTGGCCACATATGGCCCCAGAAGAGGTGTGAGAGCTTTTTCTTGGCACGCAGGAGAGGGCTCCCTCCCCTCCACCTCAACACACAGATGACAGGGATTTCAACACAGGCATCAACGGTGATTAGCAGGAGGGATTTTCCAGAAAATTCAGGGATGTAGGGAAGGAGCTTGAACATCATGTAGGGCAAACTCTTCTTTTTAAAGAATGGGGAAACTGAGGCGGGGTGCGGGGGAGTTCTGTAATCTATCTAAAGTCACCCAGCAACGGAGAAGCAGGGGTCAGGACCGGTCTCATTCTTAATTACTAGAGAGACAACTTTTCTATTTACTTTGGGGACTTAATTCATTGCCTGGTCCTTTCCTTAAACTCCCAGAGCTGCTAAGGGATGTTTTACCAACGAATCTGACAAATTGGCCAGGAGAGGGGTGTGAAAGGTCACTGCACCCACCTCTGACTTCACTCAGGATGAAACCTTGGATGTGGAACCCCATCGCTCTTCTCTTCAGAGCTGTGCACTGATGTTGAAGTCACAGCTCCCCTTGGGTGCCTTCGAAGACAAACAGCCAAACACTAGTGAAGGCAGCACGATTTCATCCAGCACTACTGCACACGGGAGAGACCTCAGTCTGACCTCACTGAAATGAAAGGCAGGAAGGTTTGCAAGCGCTGGGGTGTGCTAAAGGAAACGTACCGGGAAAAGCTGGGGTCGGGGCAGGAAGACTGATGCGAATAGGCCACCCGTGCTTGCTTATTATAGTCAGCCTCTGCCCCGCCCCCAGAAGCTGGGGGACAGGGTCCTACCTTTCTTGATGATTGCATTTCAAATCGATGGCTCCCAGGTCCTTGAGAAAAACATTCCTGGCCTGTGGAAGGTACGTCACAAACGGACAGAGAAAAGATTTACAATCGCACGTTTTTAAAACGAATGCTTCTAAGAAAATGGAGGTCAGGAGCCTACAGTCATGTTTTAGAACAAACAGTAAATTCTTTTGGCAGCGTGGAACTTTCTCAAAGCAGGAATTTGAAGAGACTGGGGCCATCATTCTAGGAATGCGCCCTTGAGCTGAGCTGCTAGAAGCTGTGCGGGTGTTGTTTAAGTCTCTCGGTGTGAAAGGCGGAAGAATAATTTGTTCCGGAAGTCTGCAGTTTTCCTAGGGGGAGGGGGAGGCCTGTTTAAGAAGAGGGCACGGAGGGGCCTGACTCAAGTTTGGTCAAGACAGAGGCTGTCCGTGCTGACAAGACTGCCAGTGTCCTGCCATCAGAAAGCTGATTCAGAGATTTTACCGTATTTCTCGCCGTGATTTAAACCCATTTCTTCCTGTTCTTTACTGGGGCTAGAAGTCGGTTTGTGTTCTGCTCTGGAATGGTCCTTCATATATTTGCAATCAACCTTTCCCAAACTGGATTTTAAGTTGTTTGAAGTCAGGCCCATGTATGACATTAAAACAAAAACAAAAACAAAAAAAAACAAAAACAAAAACAAAAACCTTCTAATGTACCTTGTGCGTAACTGACTTGATAATCATTCTCTGACCCACCTACCAGACTGCATTCCGTTTTCAACGGTGCTAACCAATATCCCATGGCGAGGAGAAATCTTGGACAAGTGATTTATTGAAGGAGATCAGAAGAAACCTGTGAAGAAATGAGGGAAGCTGATAGATGTGAATTCAGCCGCGGGGTTTAGCCTTAGCCTGATCCCAAAGGTGTATCTGGAGGGAGTGTAAATCACACCAGGTTTGCCCCTCATGGGGTCAAAGAGGTCAGACTTCTGTGCTCCTTTTCAGGCTATAGGAGGCTCCCCAGGGGGGAAAGAGCCTGTGTGCGTTATTCTGGGAGAAGCTCCTACTGGCAGCGGGTGAATCTCTGGAGAAGGAGGCAGCTTTGAGTAGCTGGAGTGAGCGGACCTGCTACCTACCGGGGATCTCGGTGGGGTCAAGTTTCTACTCCAATGCCTGAACTGACCCTCGAGAGGAGAGCAGTCAAGGTTAACTATCAGGAGTATATAGGAGGGGGAAGGGTCGGGCATTTCAGGGCAAACTTACAGAGGGCAGAGAGAACACAGTAAGTTCAGAAAGGACAGAGGTTTGGTAGATGTCTTAGCTCAGGCTGCTAGAACAAAATAACTGTAACCAGAGGGGCTTACAAACAACAGAAATGTATTTCTCACAGTTCTGGAGGCTAGAAGTCAGAGATCAGACCAGTATGGTCAGGTCCTGGTGAGAGCCCTCTTCCGGGGTTGTAGACTGTGGTTTCCTTGTGGTAGTGCCACGCTGTGGAAAGAGGTCAAGAGAGCAATCTGGGGTCCCTTTTATAAGCACACTACTCCTAATTACATCCGAAGGTCCCACCTCCAAAGATGGTTGCACTGGGGGTTAGGATTTTAACACATGAATTGGACTCGGGCACAAACATTCAGTCCACTGCACTCTAAATGGTACAGATAGAACACTGGGTTTAAAAGGGGGGGGGCGGGGCGCCTGGGTGGCTCAGTGGGTTAAAGCCTCTGCCTTTAGCTCAGGTCATGATCTCAGGGTCCTGGGATAGAGCCCCACATCAGGCTCTCTGCTCAGCGGGGAGCCTGCTTCCCCCTCTCTCTGTCTCTGCCTTCCTCTCTGCCCACTTGTGATCTCTGTCAAATAAATAAATAAAATCTTAAAAACATAAAAAATAATAAAAGAGGAGGGGCATCACCAGCTAAAGTCAGTAGGCGAGGACCCCTTCTCCATCTCTGGTATTTGACGTCTACCCTTCTCCCATCTCAGAGGAGACTAGAGATGCCGTCCTTGGAGATACTGAGCCAGAGGATGGATGGAAGAGGTAATACACAGAAGGGTGACCCGTGGAAGTTATATGACGTTGAGTGGCTCCAATTCATAAGGCTGTCTCTTTCTCCCCCCAACTCTTCTTAGGCCCAACTCTTTGCAGAGGCATTTGATTGGTTCACCTGCAGTCAACACTGGAGAAGGCCAAATGCAGTCATTCAGACTCTGCCATTGTTTACATAGTCTGTCACTCTCATCGGAGGCAACTAGTTGGTCCTGGCTCTGAATCCATCTTCTTCTAGCCAAGCTGGTTGCTCAGGACTGGCATTCACAAAATCATAAATTGGTGTTTTGTTCTATTTTTCTCTTTTCTTTCTTTTTATTTTTTTTTTTACTTATTTATTTCTCAGAGAGTGAGAGCACAAGCCAGGGTAGCAGCAGGCAAAGGGAGAAACAGGTTCCCTTCTGAGCAGAGAGCCCGATGTGGGACTCGATCCAAGGACCCTGGGATCATGACCTGAGCCAAAGATGGACGCTTAATGGACTGAGCCACCCAGGCGCCCCTCTCCTTCCTTGAGAAGTTATTTCTTTTTGAAAAGATGGACACTGTTGTAATGTTCCCCCTCTGAAACCTCGGTCTTCCACATGTTCTCAAAAATAATAGCTAAGTGTTTTACAATAACACTTGTTCACTCCTTAAGTCTCCTACTTTGCCAGTTTGAATAAACCCACCTTCAAACAAACTTTATGGTGTTGAGTGTAGTCTGACACACACCTTTCCACCCATGAGAGAGGATACTTGTTTTGGTATGTGTGTACAGCTAAATCTTGTATAAACACATTAATGAAATTGCAGGAACCGAGAATCTACCCTGAACCCAACTCTTCAGGAGTCAAAAGATTACAAAAGGCTTTTGTTGAGACAGTGTGTTACGTGCACCCAAATGTGGATGGATGGTGGATAATGGAAAACTACAAAATGGCAGCTAGTCCACAGATGTCTTGCATGAGCAATATATCCTTCCTCACTTTTTTAATAACCAAAATAATTTTTTTTAGATCTTCAGGAACTGTTCTGATTTTTCATTTCCATCTTGTTGGCATTATCATGTACTTTTCAGGCCTTTGTATACATGATTCGTTCCATAAACATATGTAAGGGCACCTGTTGCATGAGCAGCCACAGTCTCGTGCTGGAAATACCACAGTGGATAAGGCCCTCAGAGTCCCGGCTCTCATGTAGTTTGCAATTTAGGAAGAAAAACAGACATTTAGGAAATCATTTAAAAAATATTTATATATCACAATTGGGATAGTTCTAAGAAATAAAAATATAGCAGTGTTCTGATTACCTGTTGCTGCATGACCATCCCAAAGCCTAGTCTTAAAACAATGGCAATAGATCGCGTCATGTTGATGAGCACTCAAAGGGGAGAGCACGCCCCTACTGGGACCTAAGTAGCAACTACCAGATGGGACACATACATGTGGCCTCTCCATGTGGCCTGGGCTTTCCTGCAAGGTGGTGGCTGGGTTTCTAGGCTGTGTGTCCTGATAGCAGGAGAGAAGTTCCACCATATCACACCCTATTTATCCAGGCAGTTACAAAAGTTCACCCATTTTCAAGGGGAGAGAATGTAGACTCTCTCTCTCTTTTTTAAAAGATTTTATTTAATTGTCAGAGAGAGAGAGCACAGCAGGGGGAGCAGCAGACTCCCTGCTGAGTAAGGAGCTCGATGCGGAACTTGATCCCAGGACCCTGGGATCATGAGCTGAGCCGACAGCATACACTTAACTGACTGAGCCATCCAGGTGCCTCTTAATAGAAGATTTTTTAAGATGAGGGAAATAATGTTTACATACACATGGAAATAATCTAGGAAGAGTCCTACAAAAAGTCCTTATTACAGGACACAATGAAGAATTTCTAAACTGACAGTCTCAAGTAGGCTTAAGCAGATAGGATCTAGTGAATATTGGGAACATTAACTTTATTTATTTTTTAAATAAGTGTTACTTTTAAAAAAAAAATTTATTTATTTGTTTGTCAGAGAGAGAAAACACAAGCAGGGGGAGCAGTAGGCAGAGGGAGAAGCAGGCTTCCCACTGAGCAAGGAGCCTGATGCGGGACTTGGTCCCAGGACCCTGGGATCATGACCTGAGCTGAAGGCAGACACTTAACCGACTGAGCCACTCAGGCGTCCCAGATGTTGCTTCTTGATGGTGAGAGTGTCAATGAGTCTGCAGACATGTTTTAGAACCACTACACCTGGAGTGACTGTATAACTCACTGTCCAAAGCAAGACATTTTGAGAGTAAAACTGGGTGCTTTTCAAGTATGAATAAAATTGGCCTTGGTAAACCAAGCCAGGTCACCTCTACTACTATGCTCACCGAGCTCTTTTAAATTCCATTGCCTCTCTGACACACATTGTGTCATTTTATGAGACTGAAGCATACTCTTTACTCATTGAAATTTATACCTTAAAATTTAATTTTTGGTCATTTCTTTCTTCTAAATCATAATTATTACCTTGAGGTTGCTTGTTCATGAAGACTCTGGAACTTGATAGTTACGAATCTTGTCCCACTACTTCTCTCCTGCTAATTGGGACAGCTTCTGGCACTGTGGATCTAAGTGCTTAGAATGCCTTTTCTCTCAGACGAGGGAAACCCAAGCAATGGAAGAATTTGCTTCAAGAAATGCTTTTTTAAAAACCTCATTTTTTGGCTAGGTGGTAAAAAAAAACAGTGATGACTCATCAGTTGAAATCAAATCCTTCATCCCAAAAAAGTGCTTTTATAAGAAGTGGGTGTTTTTTTTTTCTTTCCCCAAAGGCAGTCTGCATAATATTTGGTGCTTCTCTTTTCTGAGTAATATATTCCATCTCAGTGGAAATTGACAGTTTCAGACTTGAGCCAATAATGTTTTATTTTCAGAGCTGTGCGTGATACCCCCTTATCCAGGGATCTGTTTTTGCCTTCATCCCTGAGAGGAGTTCGGCCATGGACCATTCCACACTGACACAGTCCCTCTTTCCTCCCTTCCCTTGGCCAATTATAAATCTGGTGTGGTTTTTTTTGCAGACCCTGGAGCAGAATAAACACCTAGAAAGAACATTTGGAAACAACCCCCTGGTGTAAATAAGCATAGCAAGTTAAGCGTCCTTAGAGATTGAACCACAGTCAACCACTGTCCATCTCTGTCTCTAAATCCCAGGTCTCCACACAGGAGCGTTTATTCACAAATCTCCACCAGAAAACTTTTTTTTTTTCTGTTTTTCCTTCTTGTGACTATCTTTTTGTGCCATGACTGAAAGAAAACAATGGGATTATTTTCTGATCCAGGAAAACAAACACCCCATCCTGTTCAATATCTCCGGGCTAGAAAACAAAAATGTAACATTGGTATCCAATTCTGGTCCAGACTGAAATACACAAGGAACTGTTAAGAGTCCTGAGCTATGGCCAGAGCTTCAGGAATTAAGAGGGTATTTAAGAGAGCTACAAGGGGAGCATCAGGTGTAGGAAACGGAAGAAGAAAGAGTTAAAGGAACCGCCAGGAGTGGGATTGGCAGCATCCAACAGCTGCTCAGATGGCAAGCGGGCCTGGAGTGAGGGTGACCAACTGTCCTGGTTTGCCTGGGCTGATGGGGGTCCTAGGATGTGGGACTCTCTGTATTTTAATCCAGAAAGTCCTGGAAATGCGTGGAGTGGAGTTCCCTTCCTTAAACAGAGGCTACCCCCACTGCTCTGCTGGGTCTGCTCTGGAACCGCAAGAAGGGCTAACGATGATCCTGGGCCAGGGCCTGGAAGGGAAAGAAAAGAGCCAGAGGCACAGCCAGGCTTTTAGGCTTCTGGACTCAGGGTGTTAAGGGATGTTTGGGTTAAGACAGTGGCAGTGGTGTAAAGGGAACAACACTTTTTTTTTTTTCCTTAATCAGCAGAAACGTTTTATTTCTTTTAAGGGAATGATACTCTTAATGGCTCAAAAGCACCACAGCAGAATGCCACCCTGTAAGGAAAGGATCACTCCATTTTGCAAAATGTCATATGCATCTGTTTTGGCTAATTTAATCTAACTTAAACAACAACAACAACAACAAAAACCCAGGTTGCTCCTGAGCTTTTAAAGTTCCTCCCAGGCAGCTTTCCAAGAATCCCTGGGAGTTAGGGGCAGTCTGGGCCTCTAACCAGATCTCAGGGCTCCACTCCTGCTCCTCTCACCTGCCGGGACCCTCCCTTTCTGTCTGTCCATCCCCAGTGGCAGAGCTTTCGTTATTCCAAGTTCCCTTTCTTGTGCTCAAGGGTCCTAGGGACCCCACCTGGCTTCGAGCCCAGAGAACTTACATCTCTGCACTAAAATAACTAGAGGGGCGCTTCCTAGCACCAGTCACCTGGACTCTCCTCTCTGGTCACTTGTCTCTTCAAGAAAAACAATATCCCAAAGGCAGAAATATATTTTTTTTAATTTTTTAAAAGATTTTATTTATGTATTTGACAGAGAGAGAGATCACAAGTAGGCAGAGAGTCAGGGAGAGAGAGAGGAGGAAGCAGGCTCCCCGCTGCGCAGAGAACCTGATGCGGGGCTCGATTCCAGGACCCTAAGACCATGACCTGAGCCGAAGGCAGAGGCACCCCTCGAAGTCAGAAATAAAGCAAAATAGAGGTATGACCCTCCTGGTCAAGCCTGCCTCAGGGTCACTTGATTTTCTAATAACTTTGTTTGACTTACTATTTACTCTTGCTCCAACATGCTAGAGTTCTCCAAGATTAGCTATTAATTTGTTGAAAATCACTGAGATACAAATGGTGTTTATCCAATAGTGCTACAAATGGGTTTTCCTGTAGAGATAAAAATGACTTTGTTTGAGAGAAACTGTAACTCTAAAGGTTAGAATTTTGCAGCATTGAAGGAAAAGAACTAGTATTATATCTAACTTAGTAAACTTATTTCACAATTTTAAAGAAAATGTGAATTTTCTATGTGAAAATTTGAGAGAGTAAGAGAGAGAGCTTGTGCATGCACTCAAATTGGGGGAGGGGCAGAGGGAAAGAGAGAGAGAGAGAGTCTCAAGCAGACTCCACACTGAGTGTAGAGCATGACAGGGGGATTGACCTCAGGACCCTGAGATCACGACCCAGGCCAAAACCACAGATGCTCAAGTGACTGAGGCACTCAGGCACCGACACATTCCACATTTTTTCTTTTACTAACATACATGCATCATCTTATAGATCTTGTATACGTGGTTCTCTTACTAATGAGTTAAAATAAAACTTCGGCATGTACTCATAAGTATTTGTATGAGAGTTATGTTTTTTAGCATTTTAAAAATTATGCTTGGGGCTGTTCCCCCCACTGCACCTCCATTTTTGGTTCTCTTTGGACCCAAAACAATGCAGTTTTTCAAGTCATGGGTCCTCTTCATCTTTCTGTTCTTCAGTCACTGACGACACCATGGGCCTCCCTCAAGGTTGTGGTAAGTGGCACTTCTGGGTAAAAAAAAAAAATTAAAGGAATTACTCAGTTGCAGAGTTACAGATAATAACAAAATCTGAACTCTACGATATCTGACAATGGAAAATAAGAAAGTATGGTACATCAACATTAAATACCATGCAGCTATAATCATATAATCATTGTCAAACTATTGTAGCAACACAGAAAATGTGGAGGTGAGCATGTGAGAAGATAGTATACACAATATAAACTGGAAATTAAGACAAACATGAAATTATCTGTGAGGAAATGCTATTAGGAAGATTTCTGATTTTTTTTCCCAAATTTTATTTAAGATGTTTTTTGTCCTTTCAATGAAAAAAGAAAAAAGAAAATTTAAAACCCAAGCAAGCAGAACACTAATATTATGGGATCTTATTGATGTCATTGTCACCGACATGGCCGTGAAACCATGGTTTGGAGATTTCACTGAATAACTCTCCAGAAATCTCCCCAAACTTGCCCATTCTATCACTCCTTCACTCCTTCTGAATGTTTAGGAGCTCCAAGGTCACTTTCAACTCAATCGTGCTATGTGACTGGAGCAAGGAAAGGCAAAGCCAAACTCTACCCAACTCACCCAAATCTACCATTGGGGAAATGCTGCTCAATATGTACCCTTTAGACCCCAAATTGGGACCCAGGACCAATATCCCCTTTGCCCACCCTGCCTTCCCACCACTTGGAACATCTATGCCTGGCCAGAGAGCCCTAGCTGACCGTGGACGTGGCATCTTGCTGTCCTTCTGAGGACAAGCCTTTCCCTCCCGCCCTCTTGGAGAAAACCACAAAAACAAAACAGGAGCCAGCTATGTTCCAAGGGGAATATTTTCACCCTGCTCCCATTTCATTGAGCTCTTTGGCCCAGGACACAGGCCATGAGGCATTTGTGAGGCCTCCCAGCGGTACCCATGCAACAGGCCCAACTACCAGCCAGCTCTGAGCTTGTCTGCTGTTGCTTTAGCTTCTCTGGCCACTGATGTTTTTAAGCTGCCTCATCTTGTATTTACAAACAGACTTTACTGACGTTCCTTTCAAAGCTCCCTCCTCCCGAGTCCTTGCCTCAGTCTCTATTCGTTGAGTCAGAGTCATATTTTGTTTGCTATGTTGGTGTAGTCTTAGCTATTTTTCAAGCACAGACTCCCAAGCATAAGCTTCAAATGGGCAGGAACATATTTTACATTTCTTTATAGCCCAGGAGCTACCATAATGACCTACAAAGAATAGGCACCTGGGTGGCTCAGTTAATGAAGCGTCCAACTCTTACTTTTGGTTCAGGTCACCATCTCAGGGTTCTGGGATTAAACCCCACATCAGGCTTCACACTCAGTGGGGAGTCTGCTTGAGGAGTCTCGCCTTCTGCCCCTCCTCCCACTTTCTCTCTCTCTTTGTCTCTCTCTCTGTCTCTAAAATAAGTAAATAAATCTTAAAAAAATACATCTCTTGGCAAGCTGGAAACAACTCAAATATTTATCAATAGGAGAATGGATAAATAATTTATGGCTTATTTGTACCACAAACTACCTCTCAGTATTCCAAATCCTTACACATGCAACAACCTGGATGAATCTCAAAAGCCTTACACTGAGCAAATCACACCCAAAAGAGTGTGTACCGTGTGATTCCATGTATATGGAGCTCTAGAACAATCAAGGTCTATTATGGACTGAACGTTTGTGTGCCTCCCAAATTCCTGTGTTGAAACCTTAATTCCCAGTGTGACTCTATTTGGAGATGGAGCCTCTAGGAAATAAACCGAGGTTTGAAGAGGCCATAATGGAGAGGCCTTGATCCAATAAGATTTGTATCTTCCTAAGAAGGGAGACCAGAGGGCTCATATGCATACAAACAAGAGGTCATGTGAGGACACAGTGGGAAGATGGCCATCACAAACCAGGAAGAAGGCTCTTAACAGGAACCCAATTGGCCAGAACCTTGATTCTTGGACCTCTAGGCTCCAGACCATGAGAAAATAAATTTTGTTGTCTAAGCCACAACCTATGATATTTTATTATGGCAACCCCAAGACAAGAGGGAAATCATGGTTGCCTCTGGGGAAGTTGGCATTGAATGGAAAAGGACACGAGAAGACTTTCTAGGATGAAGGAAATGTTCTACTTCTTGATGGGATGGTGGTCACGTGGATATTTACAAATGTATATACAAAAAATATTGAGCTGTTCACTTAAGATATGTGTATTTTATTATATGTAAATTATAACTCAACAAAGAAATGGAAAAAATGTCTATTGGTAAGAACAATGATCTCTTCACTATAACTAACACCCTCCAACGGAACAACCTGAGATGAGGGTTTACCAAACACTCACTATGGGCAGATTCTTGCAATAAACACAGATATATTGATAGGGTGAGGGGAAACAAGCCTGGTCTCCAGAACTCGGAGAGCCTTTTTTAATTCCAAAAGCAATATCTGGAAGTCCTCAAGTTACAGCCTCTGAGGCAAGTTGTACTAAATGCTAACAGCTCATTAAGACAGTTTCTGACACTCCAAAATTCACCTTAACTTCTCCATACTTCTACTGAGGTGGCTGTTGCCTGGGCCCTTTGAGAACTGGGCAGACCCCGGATCTGCTCATCTGCAGGCAAATACCACGAGGAAAAACAAAAGGGAAATGGGAAAGGTGGTGCAGAAAGTCTTGAGGAGATATTAAACTGTGAGACTCAGACCTTAAACACTCTCTCTACTCCGACAAAAGAATCTGCTAACTATTTGCGCCCACATTTGAGCAGTTGACTTTCCTGGAGTGTACAGTGCTAATGGAGTTGTTAGAAACTTGGGGCAAAAATGAGAACTTTTCCCCCAGGTTGTTTCATCTCCTTTCTCTCCAGAACTTTGACAATGCCATTGAGAGGCCATCAGAGAGCACTGAAGGAGCATTATAAACCAGGGCAAGATCTACATGTTCCTTCCCAGGGAGAAATGTACTGTTTCCTTCCCAGGTTCTTTGCAATTAAAAAAACAAAAGTTGTTTTCATAAAGTCACTGACATTTAGAAAATGTGTACCACTTATCTTCCCTTCTGTGTCCTTAAGAGACGCTGTTAATTGATCACAGCCCTGTTAATCACTGAGCCCGTTTCTAGAAGTGGTGATGTGCTCCAGCCAACAGGTGCTAGCTAAACAGAGTCAGTGGTTAAATTTCAGGAATCTTACTAGCTGGTTGTTGAACATACACATTATTAAATATTAAATTATGTAAATGTATACTTGAGTGAGGTATATTAAAAGAAAAGGTAATGGATACTCAAAATCTATCACTTCCTAATTATTTTATTACATTTTATTATTATCTATGCACCTGAGGTTATTTACATATATGGATATCTGGAAGCACTTTATAGTGACATGCCGTAAAACAGTCTCGGGTGTTGGCCAGGCTTGTGAGTTCCTGAGATCAAGCCTCTCCATTTTATTGTCAGTTTTTTTCATGATGGCATCCCTGGCAAATGTGGCAGAAGGCATTTGTTGGGGTGGAATAAAGCCTTTGGGCTGGGGAAACCTTTGGGCTACATAATTTGCAGGACCCAGCATAAAATGAAACTGTGGGATACTTTGCTCAAAATTTATTGAAGATTTCAAAATGGTGACAGTAGACTATTAAACCAAACATGGACCCTTCTGATGACGGACCCTTTGTGAACACCCACGAAACCAACCTTGGTAACAGGTCACCATTTGCTTGTGGGGATCTTGCATTATCTGAGTGTTTATAACCCAGGGGCTGCCCATCTGATTTTCAAGGACAAGGCTTCCAGGCAAAATGCAGTGAGTCTTGAAAGCCTGTGCCCTGATTTTGGAGGAGAGCCATGATTCTACGGGGTCCAACAGAACAGATCTCAAGGTTTAGGGAAGTTCCACTTCCTCAAGACCTCAAAGGTTCCAGAGCCCTGGGAAACTGCTGAAATCTGGAGAGGACACAGAGAAATCCTAGGGAGATAGGGACAGAGGTGAAGGCAAAGAACCCTGCCATTGGCAGCCCCTCTAGAAAGGAGGCCACAGTTGACCAGATAAACATTCACAGAGAACCACAGCTCTGCTCTGCTTCAGACGCTTCCTCATTGGCCAAGTCACCTCTTTCTACTCTTTGATCCTGTCTTGAGAAGAAGCCAAACCACCAGAACGACCAACTCATCTCAGTTTGAGCAACAAAAGCCCTATGGCCTGGTTAGCCTGGGAGAACTGAGATGGTTGGTCACGCTACAAACTAAAGTCACAGGAGGAGGCCCCATTCTGAAAAGGCTTAATTAAGTCCCTTCTGTGGGCATCCTCCAAGACTAACTGGCTAAGTTCCAACAATTTAATGCAACAGGTCAACTCCTTTACTATCTCTAGGTACATTTTCCCTCATTGTTCACCAGGATCTTTCATCACTGACAATCAGATATAGCAAGGGCTATGGTTGGTGATTGGTATTAGCTTCCCTGGGTTTTTCCCACCTTAAACAATCCCATCCATGCCCTGGGCAACAGTCCTCATCTCTGGCTATACACGAGGATCCTCTGGGGGACTGGGTTTTAATGTTGTTCAAAGCTCTCAGTCATTCTGATGTGTGCCAAGGTTGAGTTCCTCTGCCCTAGGACCTAGAACACTGAGCACTTAAATGCTCCTATGTCCGAAAAACAGCTTTCTAAGGAAAATTTTGCATCTATTCACAATCTCCTCCAGCCCACCTCCCCACAAGTATGGCGTGGATCTCCATACAGTCATAAGTCCTGGTGTGAACAATTTTTTTTTTTCAAACCAAAAAGAATATAACGCTTATATTACATTTTCTTGATTGTCAAAGCATTTGGCATTGGTTTTAACTGACCAACATAGGTATTTTCTCTCTAGGTACTTGCCATTTAAAGATTAAAACTCTGAAAAAATAAAATAAAGACTAAAAGCCTGGACCTCAGGTTTCATGGACAATGACCAGGAGAATCTACTGATTGTCCAGTTAGGATGTTCTTAATCTATGAACACTGTGAATCTGAAGACTAATCATATTTTCTTCTTTATGTTGGCTGCTAGGAAGATCAGAGTGGCTCCGTTTTAGCAACTCCATAGACTGTGGTCTAAGCTTCATGTGCTAACTTTACTTCTGGTTTCATCATACTCTCTAAGCTGACTTTCCTTTCCACCCAGACTCCTTAGCTATTTATTCCATCCTATTAAATTGAATGTACACACAAGCTGCCACAAATCCTTTCAGAAGAAAGGCCTGAAATATAAATAAATAAAATGCAGATGGTAATAGCTATTTTTAGGAAGCGACAGAGCATAAAAAATGTTGGACAGACTCTATAAAGCAGATCATGCTGATTCTCATGATGCAAGACTTCCGATGTTCAATCCAAAGCTACCTGTGCAAGATGCAGTCTTCCCCCCCAATGACTCATACAGAAAAAGTACTAATGCCTGAATACCCAAACCAAGAAATGCCTTTGGTCTTTCTCTGACACTGTCTCCTGGTCTCTCCCAGAGTCCCAGTAAGAAGCAGATGATTACCTTCAACAGCACACTTCTCTTCCCCAATCAGGGACGCAATCATCTTGATGGGTTTATAAGCTTAACTCTGCACTTGTGAGTGATTTCACTGCTGGATTGGAGTGCTACCACAATCAGTTCTCCTATTTATTTGATTTACTTACAGAGCTGTGGGGTGGAGGTGTCTTTTGAAATCCATATGCAAATATAATTGAAAACGTAAATCAATATTTTGAGCCAAGAACATGGGCATTTTTAATGGGAATGCAGGGTAGTCTTGTGTCTGAAGTTGTGGTTCTTTGTGGCTGATGACTTGGTTGTAAATGGGGTTATATTTGCAGATGCTAGGAATTTGGTTATTCCAAGAACTCTTGTTCTGAAAGCAGGGAGGCTACATGGAAATGTTTAAGAGTTATTCACTTTCCTCTGGGGAACATTGCATCCAGCCCTTTCCTTCTGTGAATATATGGAAACATTTCCAGTATTACACATAGAAGGAGTTGCAGAATTTGTACTGGGATCCAATGTCCACCATACCTGTGACCAACCCAGAATCAGGTGCATAAACGTCAATTCTAGCCTCTAAGACAATCTCTCAGAAAGTTCCTCCAGACTTACCTCCAACTTACTGAGTACATCCAAGGTACATTCATGACAATGTACTTCTTTCGAGAATTGCAAAAGTGCCTGGAGAGTGGGGGTGGTCTATGCCCCAAACTGTCTGGATACATAGCCTTCTAAACATGAGGCCTACTAGAAGGCTCCAGCAGGCCATGAGAATTCTGTTTGGGAACCCAGCCCTGCCTTCTCTCTAAATTCTAGGAAGGCCTACATTTCTGCCTGTTCCAGTCTTGATTCTTAGCAAACCCCTGTTGTCAAGAGTCATCTCCAGCCTCTTTCTCTCAGGATCATCTCATGTTTATAAAGAGATCATACAAGGTTTTCAAGAGTCTCCTTTAGAGACAGCTCCACTCTTGCAAGTTGGGACACCGTGGGAAGAACATCCAGGGAGTAAATCCCAGTCCTCCATCTTGGGAACCATTGTCCTTATTGTCCTCCTACACCTGAATGTCTTATGGCACCCCTCCTTCCCCCTTCCAGGTGCTGTACAGTGTAGGGAGGGTTGGATGCCAAACTGACAACATCTGGATCATGACAGATCTTTGCATGTCTGACTATATATGTATTTTCTAGTCTTTCCCTGAGGGCTCAGACTGGGCTGCTCATTAATTTATCTCTTCCCTATCCATTTGGATTTTATACTGTAAATGTTCACAGATTAGCTGTTTCCAACACTTCTCATCTCAAATGGCAGATAAGAGCGGAAGAGCTCAGGGTCAGCCTAGCTGTGGAGAAGTCACGAGCTGTAGACATGTGACCAATTGTTTGGATGTTCGAGATTATAGTAACGCTGGCTGGAGTTTATTTCACACATCAACCCTGCTGTCTCCAGCTTTGATCTGGCCTATGGAAGGGAGGCAGAAGCTTTAAAACATGATGATAAACAATGAGGTCACAGGCCAGAACAGCCAAGCCCTCTTGGACTTAGCCAAAAAAAAAAAAAAAAAAAAAAAAGTCCTTATTGGCTACAGAAGCCCTGTGGGTCACTATGAGTCAAAGAATCATGAGAAGAAAAATGGCAGAACAGTGACAAGAAATCATGGAGAGCTTCACCAGCCATGACAAATGGCAGTCCTTGGACATCAAATAAACCTCCAGGCAGGAGAGAGAGATGAAGTCACTAGACAGACAAGGAGGTAACTTGTGACACACGTGTCAGGGCAGACTTCTCGGCATCTCTTGCTCCAGCTAGAACAGCTTAGATTGTGCAGGAGATAAAGATACATTTTCCTGGGCTCATACCAACAGGTGGGGTTTCATACATCTTCCACCATAGAGGTTGCAAACTGGTAGTCTGTGGGCTGAAGTTGGCCTGCCAATGTGTTTTCTTTGGCCTTGACAGTGTATTTTAAAATTTTTGAATCTATTGCCAACTTTTGCAAATTGGGGATTTCACATTTTTAAAAATATAAATCTCCCACTTTTCTTGAAAAATCAGAAGATTTGGCAAGGATAGGCCTATCTTTCCAGCATGGCAAAAATTGGCCATACTAAGGGACAGCTGTTCTTGTCCAGCAGGGATAAGAACTTGCCAGCTCCTGCAACCCCACCTTGCTTATTTCTCTTGATTTTGTTACCTGCCTGGCTTCTAAAGCCACTGAAGTTTACAGCCCTGGGCATCCTGTCTGTAGCAGATCCCCTTCTCCCACTGTAGTGGGAGTCCAGGCTGGACTTCAATTGCCAGTGAATATACCTCTTTGCCTGAGGACTTTCGTTCCTCTGTCTGTTCCTCAGAAGGTCATCAATTGCTCATTCCCAGCAGTCTCCAACTGATTGGAGCTGGTGGATAAATACCCCAGCTTCCTCCCTCAACTTGGGATCACTCTGACACACAGGTTGTACCCTGGCTCCTGGAACTCCCAAAGGTATTAAGCTATACCTTAAGCTCTACCCACCGTGGTAACTGCCTAGATGACATGCCCTTTAAAGGCTGCCTTACCTTCTTCATTCTCTTCTCTCTCCACTAGCAGTTTTTCTTTTCTTTTCTGCCACCTGAATAAATTCAGTGTACAGTTTGCTGCATAATAATAAGAACTTATAGTTGCTGTGTTTTATGCAGTTGTTGTGAATGCAGAATTAGGGAATACTGAACCATTGCTTCTGGGGTTGGGTTCCTAGTCTTCTGGTCACAGTGTTTTCCTCAACCAATCAATACGGAACCTTGTTTTTTTGTGTTTATGTTCAAAGATATGTTATTCAATATACACTGTTGATTCATAAACATTGAACTCATAGGTAACAACACATTAACTCTTGCTTGAATGGAGCTTATCAAACACACATATTTTCTCCATAGACCACATCACAACCTTCTTGGGCTTAGGAACACTAGCTAGCACTTCAATACTAGGCTTGGGGGCACCAGTGAAAAAAACAAAAATGGGGAAAATGTAACACTAAATAGAATATAAAAAGGATACTTTTCTACAACATAAGAACTGAAATAAGAAGACAGAGCATTACCTTGTTTGACCTCAGCTAGGAATGGGCCCATCAGGTAACTCAAACTCTTTGCCACTCTGTGCGTGCCCACAAATAAATGTGAAAGTGCCATAGATGTTGATTTTGAGGTTACAAATATTACAGTAAGGACACAAATTCACAAATACAGAGTCCATAAATAATAAATATCAACTATACCCCAGAGTCCGCTTCCAGGGGACCCCAAATAAAGAGAGCACCATAGAAATGCTTTCTTCCTCAATTCAGGAAAAACTAAAACCCCGGGGAAGAAATATAAAATGATGATTTTCAGGCAATGGTCATCAGTACAAGATCCCCAAGAGAGGGGGAAAAATGAGGTAAGCCCTATGATTTCCCCAGAGTATTACCCAGAGACCATTTCCAGGCTATACTGCAGGAAAGAGGAACCCAGGTGGAGCCTGAGGGTCATCTTGAGTTGAAGAGATGGAGCTGGAAGACCAAGAAGTTTGAAGTGTTTAGAGTTGGCAAGGCAGAGTACTGGAGAGTGGAGACCTGTGCTCAGAGAGTGCTCCAGAGGTTTGTAAGGATGTGTGAACCCTCATATGAATTCTGATCAGAGCATGTGTGTGAGGAAACACCAAAGCCACCTAAAGGAACAGAGGGAAGAATCCTCAGACCTTACACAGGGTTGCGAATAGTGTTCCCACCAGCTGATTGGAAAACCTTATCATTCCTGGGGCATCAGGTGGAGTACTCAAAGTACTTGATAGTGTGGAAAAAACTGGCCCTCAGCTAAAGACTGCTGAGAAGACCAAGCTGTTTCCAACTAAGTGAACTACCTTCCAGAGCAAATCTCAATAATACTTACAGGAATACAAGAACATCCAACTTCCAACATGATAAGATTCACAACATATGGCATCAAAGAAAAAATTACCTGGCATGCAGAGAACCAGTAAAATATGATCTATAGTAAGGAGAAATATTAATAAAAACAGACCAAGAAATGACACAGATGGTAGTATTAGTAGACAGGAACATTGAAACCATTATTGTAACTATATTTCATATGTTTAAAAGTGGAAGACAGATGGAGTATATTAAGTAGAGACATGGAAGATATAAAAAAAGATCCAAATAGAACTGCTTGTGATAAAACCAGAATGTCTAAGATGAAAAATTAAACAACACACTAGATGGGATTAACAGCAAACTAGATGCTACAGAAGGAAAGATTAGTTAACTTGAAGACAGAGCAATAGAAACTAGAAATAGAAAGTGAAATTCAAAAAGGAAAAGAGTAAGAGAAGTCAGAGGCATTGTTACAGTGTGGCTTCTAATTGAAGGTCATTTAGGTCTGTTCCTGGAACCTATGGTATATGGGCTCTTGTGATCCTTGGGAGGAGACACAATGGGGAAGCTGGACTAGGGGCCAAGTTCCCTAGATACACTGTCAAGGGGAAGGGATGGACAAACCTCCTGTCATGCTCAGTTTAAGGTGGCTTCCAACATGCCCCAGCTTTCTTCTTCCAGGCTTTAGAGATTTGCTGGGAAGCTGTCTGCTATGCTTTTAAGGGATGTTCTTCCCAGGAAATGGAAAGAATGGCTATGGAGTTTTCTGTCTCTCCAGTTCCTTCCCTCATTTTTGACCTCCTATAAACACAGGAACCTTTTGTCTTAAGACCATCTACTCATTAATGAGAAAGGATAAATGACAAGAGCAACAAAATGAAGATGAGAGAAATGTCCTAAATACCACACTAAGGTCTCATAGCTCTTGTTTCTACGAGATGGTAAAACATAAAAATGGCTGTGAATTTGACTTTTTCAATGGACATCTCTGAGCCCATTCTCAGATGATATGGCTCTACCACAAATAACTGCTGAGGCCCTGCAGAGATAGCTATTCAAACCTCAGTAACATACCTGTTAAATTTCTTTTGATTATGAAATGTCTCAAACACACTGAAAATAATGTAAATGACTCATATTTACATTCTGAGGCTTTAAAAAGTTGACTTGTGGTCATATTAGCCTCAGAACTTTGGTTTTAATTAGTATTTGGAATTACAGATACAGCTACCCCTGCTACCCCATTCTATTCTATTTTTTCTCCATTCCCAGTAGTGTTCATCTCCTAAAAGTGTTTTACTTTTTAATAATTTCTGTATTTACTACATATGCTTAATGTGTAGTATCATTTTGATTCTTTAAAAATTTCATGTAGATATTACGTTGTCCTATTATAACTTAATTTCTCACTTAATGTGGTGTTTTAGAGATTTGTTTGTGTGGACTTCATTATGTGACATTTGGTTATTTCCTATTTTTTGCCATTACCATGTTTCAGTGAATATTGCTGCACAACTGTTTTTGTAGAAATATACAAAAGATTTTTCCAGAAGTGCAAACAGTGGGCTGTCTAATATGGGCATCCTCAATGTTACTGGATATTGGCAAAATGCTCCTCAAAGGTAGTTTACATTTCCTCCGGTGATGTGAACAGTCCCCATCCCCCACATCCCTGACTGAATTGATATCATCAGCCTTAAAAATTTTGCCAGTCTTTGTCTGGAATTTCTATTCTGTTCATTGATCTCTTTCTCATTCATTTTCCAATGCTACACTATTTTAAGTATTATAACTTTATAAATTTGCATATCCAGGGAAAGGGATCTCCTTCTTTGTTCTTCATAATTATCCATTCTTGGTTCTTTACCCTTCTGTAGGAATTGTAGGATGGCTTGTGAAGATCTATGGAGCTCAATTAGCACTTCAAATGAAATGAGAGTGAATTTATAGATGAATTTGAGGAAGATTCAGATCTTTATGATATTGAGTCTTTTCACCGAGGATCATGTTATTTCTCTCCAGGTTTACTTTTATTCCTTCAGTAAAGATTATAGTTTGTCCCACAAATTTTGTGAAACTTATTACTAGGTACCTTAAAGCTTTTGTGGCTGAGACACCATTTTTCACTTCTCAGGTAGGCAAAGATTAAAAGGGCTACTAACACTCTATACTGGTAATATTATGGGGATATGGGCATTTTTATATTTTATCATAAGTGTAAATTAATTCAGCCTCTTTGGATACAAATTTTAATAGCTGTGAAGTTTTTAATGCATATTTTATTTGACCCAGAAATTCCCTTCCAAGAATTCACAAGTATATGCACATACATATGAGAGTTTGTGTGTCTAAGGGTATTTAAGGCAGGATTATCATAAGAGCAAAAAATTGATAATAGATATGTATATCAGTACAAGACTGGTTAAATTAACCACTGAATAGTTTATCCAGTCAATGAAATACTATATGGCCATTAAATAAAATGAAGCAGCTTTATAAATTCTTACATGAGAAAATCCCCCAAGATTTTTAATTTTTTTTCCTCTTCCTGCTTGCTTCAGGTTTAGTTCACTCCTTATTTTGCAGTCCCCTAAAGTAATAGGATAGGTGTGATTTGAAGTTTTTCTTCTCTTTCCTTATAGGGATATATGGCTGTAAATTTCCCTCCAAATCTGCTTTAGCTACATGCCAAGAGTTTAGGTATGTTGTACCTCCACTTTCATTTATTTCCAAGTTTTTTTTTTAAAGATTTTATTTATTTATTGGACAGAGAGAGAGATCACAAGTAGGCAGAGAGGCAGGCAGAGAGAGAAGAGGAAGCAGGCTCCCCGCTGAGCAGAGAGCCCGATGTGGGGCTCGATCCCAGCACCCTGGGATCATGACCTGAGCCGAAGGCAGAGGCTTAACCCACTGAGCCACCCATGTGCCCCGTATTTCCAAGTATTTTCTAAGTTCCTTTATGATTTCCTCTTTGATCCATTGGTTATTAAGGAATGTATTGTTCAATATCCACATATTTGTAAGTTTCTCAAATTTCCTTCTGGTATTGATTGTTCTTGGAGAACAGAAAGTATGTTGGAGAACATACTTTGTATGACTTCAATCCTTAAATTTATTGAGGCTTGTTCTAAGGTTTAACATGTGGTCTATCATGGAGAATGTTCCATATGCACTTCAGAAGAATGTGTATTGTGCTATTGATAAGTGAAGAACAGAGACACCTCTTAAAATTCCTTTCCTCTCTTCTCCTCCTGTGTTCCCTGAGGTTAGTTCAGAGCATCTCTTCCTCCAACTTGACATCTCTCACTCTCTATGCCTAATCCATCAGGCTTTCCTCATTTTTTTCCTTTCTCCTATCTTACATTTTTATTATATATATTTATTACATATAATATATATTATATATTGTATTATATAGCCTCTCTCCTGGTGGCTCTCAGTCTTCTGCCTCTTTCTTCTCTTTCTTCTCCACTTGGCCCATCGTTTAGATTCTCCCAGACCAAAACAGAACCTGAGAACTTACCAACACAAGAATTCATTCCTTTTACCAAGTCCTCTCTAGTTCGGTATCTCTCTATCGATTTTCCTAAAGCTGCTGTAGAAAAAGTCCAGGAACGGGGTCGATAAAGAAAAAGCTCTCCATATGATCAGAATCCTCTGTATGGTTAAAATGAAGCAGTGAAGACAAAAAGTTCCCTCTAGACCCAGCTTCTGTGGATCAAGACCCAATGGGAAATTGTATAAATAAAACTTTAATCACCCTTGGCAGGATTACCTTCCTCCTTCAAGGTCATCTGCCATAAACTCCTTCTTAGCTCTGTCTCTATCTCATAGAACAGAAAGCCAGGCTTTGAGAGTGCCAGCCCTGAAGCTGGAATCAATCTGGCTTTAATTCATTATTAACACACTATTAAAAAGCCCTTTTGAAGTCACAGACCAGCAGGAGCCAAGCACACGAGATCCCAAGAGCTTTCTAAGATCTTACAGCCTATGGGCGGGCAGAGAAGTAATTGCACTTTTGGTGTCCACCAACAGGCTTGCAGAAACATCAGGCCTGTACATTTTATTTTGTCATCACACGGACCCAAATATGAGTTAGTACACATCTCCAGGAGTACTCCCAGCATGGTATGTGGTTATCATACTTTGTGGACCTGTCTTACTGGCCACATCTTGTTCATCTTTTTTTTTTTTCTTTTCTTTTCTTTTTTTTAAGATTTTATTTATTTATTTGATAGACAGAAATTACAAGTAGTCAGAGAGGCAGGCAGGGAGATAGGAGGAAGCACGCTTCCCGCTGAGCAGAGAGCCTGATTTGGGGCTTGATCCCAGGTCCCTGAGACCATGACCTGAGCCGAAGGCAGAGGCTTAACCCACTGAGCCACCCAGGCGCCCCTTGTTCATCTTTTTATTCAGCATGCCGAGCACCTTGCCTGGCACCTGGTGGATGTTTGGTAATGTCTTTAGAATGAATGGAAACAGTGCAATAGTAAATATACCGAGTAGGGCTTCACAGTGCTTTTTCAAAAGAATCGTTACAGATACTCCAAACCTCATCTATCAGTCACAGAACTCATCTCTATCTCCAAAACCCACACATGCCCTGTGCAATTAGTCTTCCAGGTTCTCTCAAAAGTTTGGCAGCATCTTTAATCCCTGCAACCCCAGCTCAAGTCAGTGTAATTATCCACAAAGTCTATTTCAAATGTATAGTATAAACACATATGCATGCCCACATGGGCACACGCACCGACAAGCTACAAGTTTTCAAGTACAGAGAGCGCTGAGCTCACCCTACTTTTCGCACTAGGACAGAAAGTAGACCTTTGTTCTCAGAATTAGAAGAACAATGAGGAACAGAGGCATGTAGTTCTCCCAGACTGGATTCAACCTGCAAAGGCCCCTGGAACTCAGGGGGCAGGATGCCTGAGAAGTTTGCTCTCCATAATCTCCTCTGTGCCCTAGCCCTTCCCCATTCTGACAACTGGCACCCATCCTCATTGCCTTGGGGAAAAGGGGACACTGAAGAGTGCTGCTTACAAAGAAGTCAGATGCTCCGCTTTCCAGGTTCAATAGACTAAAAAGGAACCTCAAGCAAGCAACCGATCAATCAATCAACAAAGAACACCTGAAGACTGGTAACAGAGCCTCCCTGTTCTGTACAAGAGCCAAATGTCCCCTGAGCAGTCTGTTGAGAGTAGATTGTGGTGTTGACAGTAACTGATGTCACCCAGAAGGGGCTCATGAGGCTAGTCCGAAGGTGGTCGGGGAATCTCAGTCCCAGCCCCGGTCCCTCAGTGGTAGCTGAAAAGATGGAAGAACTAAGTGGAAACTCTCCTAGAGCATCCCACAGCATGAAGCTGACACGCACACTGCCTGAATTTGTATGGAGTTATTTTTCCAGTACATCTGTTGCTGGGAGCTGGCAGGAGCTGCAAGTCTTGTTTCTGGGCTCAGCAAGATGCTGATTTGGGTCAGGGCCATTGCCTGAGTCTAGGCCTCCCCAGGCAGCCAGAATCAGGAGAGCTGCCTCCCCACCACCCTATCTGGATGGATCCATGGGGAATAAGCTTAGTGTCCATGATCTTCCTCCCAATATGATCCTCACATGCTATTACTGAGCAACAGAGGTAATTTTCTGAGCACTTGTTTTTAGGAACAAAAACCATTTTTAGGTGAAAAGCTGTTGCCCTTAAAAAATACATAATCATGGGGCGCCTGGGTGGTTCAGTCAATTAAGCATCTGCTTTCAGCTCAGGTCATGATCTCAGGGTCCTGGGGTCCTGAGACAGAGCCCTGCCTCAGGCTCCCTGCTCCCTCTCCCTCTGGCCCTCTTCCCACTTGTGCTCTCTGTCTCTCTCAAATAAATAAATTAATTTAAAAAAATACATAACTGTGACTTAAAAACAAAATAACAGGATCTTTTAAAAAAATTTTTTTTAGTGGAATTGGGTGGTCAGAATGAATTCCAAAATATTGTTAGGATTGTTGGGATTAACTGTGTTTTTTTAAGACAGGCTCTCTTTACAATGTCGGGTATGGCCTTTACCCTGCAACATATTCTAGGCATCATACAGAATATGCTGAAGAATGTTTCACTCTTTTGAGGACTTTAGATCTAAAAGAGTACTGATCACATATTTTGCACAGAGCATAGATCAGCAAACATGTTACAGTCCCACTTATACAAAAAGAACAGAAATAACCTTGCAGAATACTAGAGGAAGGTACCTCTTTCAGTGATTACTGTCCTCCACAACCAAAAAAACAAAAGGATAGATCAAGTATTTATGCTGGTGGCATCCCTGTCTTACTTTGGATTCCCCTGACAGCAAACTCTGGGGTAAGAAGTTAGGTATCAGGAGTTTACTTGGGAAGAGAACCAAGAAGTACAAGCGAGGGGTGGTGAGAACGAGACGAAAAAGGGAGAATGTGGATAAAGGGTAGATTGATGAACGGACTGCCACTGTGGACAGCTGGGACCTCAGTACCGCTAGGAATTCTCTAATGAATTATGTAAGCCACATCTCAGAATAGTTGCACTGAGCTTATCCGGTATTTTTCACTGAGACATTTATCCACCAATCTCCTTTCCTTTATGACTAGAGTTGCTCCTGTAATTAAGTCCCTAGCACTCCTGCCTTGCTCTGCTCAAAAGGGGAGCAAGTTCCCCGGTGGCAGAGACACGGGCACCGTGGTGCCCTGTCTGTAGGCACAGCCAACGTCTGTCTGCAGCCGCAGATGAACTCAGAGCGAGGCTGAGGGACCTAGTACAGCGGCTGCTACAATCCCTTTGGAAATTATAAATATATATATTAAATGTACCTATTTTTAAACGCAGTAGTCCAGGAGAAGAAAAGTTGAAGGGAGAGCAAAGAGACCTTGGATCCCAGTGAATCCCTGGAAAGTTGCCCTATGTCCCTCCTCCAAGCCAATCCCCAAGGCAGAAAGCATATGTGGAGGTGAACGACCGAAGCCCCAGAGAGAGAGAGGACCAGTGTCCCCATGCTCAGGTACGGTCCGGGGCAGTGACAAGCCCCCAGAGTCCTCTACCAGCATGCTGTGCGAGCAGGAGAAAAGTCTTGCATGGGTTTAGGCTGATGAGTGTGACGTGGTCTCACAGAGCTCCCTGTGCCCCCCCCCAGAAGAGTGGCATGGCTGGGCCTCAAGGAGTGTGGCCCCAGGAACCCTTGCATTTGGGGGCCAGATGGGACCAGAGCCCTTTCAGGGGACCCTGGCATGGGTAAATGACAAGGAAGAGGACAGGTGAGGGCCTAAGACTAGCTTATGTGTGAACCCAGATGAGTGTTTTTATTTTGGGGGCAAATGAGCTCATAATCCCACACCAAGGAGAATGTGGCCTCACACATCTGGCGTTTATACACACAGAACTGAGCTCCCTTGCTGCCCTCTCATGCCCAGGAAGATGAGGTCCCGGCCTTGAGAGAAGGACAGAGAGAAGCAAATTGAGCTTGGATTTCTTCTTTGTCATGTTAGGGGAGAGGTATTCTTTATATATTTTTCAAATTTTTATTTGAATTGAAATAGGGCTGACATTAGATATTATATTAGTTTTAGGTGTACAGCATAGTGATTTGGCAATTTTCCTTACAAGGGAGCCCTCCTTCCCTGGCAGACATTAGAAGAATCTGGAGGGCTCGTTAAAACACAGATGCCTGAGCCCACCCTCCATCAACTCTAGCTCAGGAAGTCTGAGAAGGGCCTAAGAAGGGCCACTGTTCTTGGCCACTCTTACATCTGAAGATGACCCTAGAAGCATCATAGATGTTGCTCCTCCCTTAAGGCAGCCCTGTGTGAAAACTCTTCTCTGTCATTGCTTGTAGCTGTGGTATTTACACACACAGATACACTCCAATCAGTGATCATGTTCTTTCCCAGTAGGGTCCCCGCACAAGGAAAGCCGAGCCAAAGGGTTTCTGTCAGAGAAGCTGGAGTGAGGTTGTCCACCTCAGGCCTGGTCCTGTCAGGCGGTCTGAGGGAAGGGAGGAGGGGGCGCTGACATGGCCTCTCATTCCCTTCTCCCCTTTCTAAGGCCGAACATTGGTACCCATCCCAGGCTGTTACCTTACTGTCAATGATTCAGTCAGTGCACAATGTCTAGTGTACTAATCCCATCTCTGTGACACATGTTGCAAGGCCAGGCATCGTGCTATGTGTGGGAGAGACAAAGATGGAGCGACCATTAATAGGAGAGGCCAAAAAGTGAACAGTCATCACCATTTAACATAACAAAATCGCACAGACCACATGCCTGTGGTCAAGTACTTGGGGGGAACTGTTTTCTCTTCTCCTCTTGTTTCTGGCTCTTCTTTCCACCTCAAGTTCATAAGGGAACCGAATAGTGACCAGACATTCACCTGTTAATGATGTCATGAATGGCCTGGGCCAGGTGTCTTGTCGCGTGACTGGGAGTTTATTTACTAGTTGATGTCCACTGTTCCTTCAGTGAAGGCCTCGGTCTCTGGCTTGTTCAGGCACTTTGACCTGCTGCCACACTGCATTGAAGACTTAACTTTTTTTCTAGGCGAATAGCAGACTTTCTACACTAAAGGGGCTGTGGCCTTAGAACAGGCAGATAAAAGGCTAAAGGAAGTAAGATGCAGACATCCCAATGTCTAACCGGAGTGTCCATTGTCCCCACTCCCAGGATTACTCCTCTTTGTCTGCAGTTGTGTGACATAAAATATCCCTGTTCTATTGAGGTATAAGCTCAAATTTCAGGAAGGTTAGAAAAATCAACAAATCATCCTGAAAAAAATAAAAAAACAATTAACCCCCCCAACCGAACCCTAAGTTACAGCTTTCTTGGTAGATACACGTATCGTTACAAAACTATGAAAAAAAATTCATTTACAGAAACTCACTTAGAGCCTGTGATTCTCAACTGTAGCAGTGAAAATTCAGTGTAAGGATCAACAAAATTCAAATCATCCCCTAACACTTACCCAGCATTAGCAAGAACTGGTCGACCATAGTTTTAGAATATGGTTGGCATTTTCAACAATTCAGTGATCAGAAAAAATTCCAGTTGCACAAAGACAGAAGCTAAGAGCCAGGGTTGTAGACTGAGGAGGATTTGCTGACACCTGGGTGCTGAAGGGAGGCTCTAGCTGGGAGGTGTACAAGCAGCTCGCTCCCGTGAGCCAGGAGCTGGGATGGAGCAGAGGGCATGTGTAGATGGTCCCAGTGGCCTGGGGCCAGAAAGGCCTGCCACTCCCTCAGCTCAGAGTGATTCTGTCAATGGGGGAAGTATGTGGGAATTTTACTTCATTCTTAGCAGACTTCAAATATCATCAAGTATCATCCCATGATTATGGGCTGTGTGGGATTCTGTTAGGGCTGATCCAAATCCCGGAGTCTCAGAGGACATGCTGACCTCACTTGACTTGAATCAGAATAGCTATATTGTTGTCTCTACGTTCATTCGAGAAATATTTACTGAGTGCCCACTCAGACACACAGTTCTCCGGGGAAACATCAGTGAATGAATGGGTGGAACAGCTCTCCTTGTAGGGCTTACCTTTTATGAGGGTGGGATGGGGATTTAGACAACAAAGAACCGAGTTATCTTACTTATCAAGTGTTGTGCAAATCTACAGAGCCTCAGAGAAATCGAGGCAAGAGGACAGAACGCCATGCGTTAGATGGAGGGGCTTCTGGTGTGGAAAGGTGGGTCAGGGGACGCTTCACTTGAATAGGCAATATCGGAAGAAACATAAAAGCAAGTAAGTGAGCCTTCTGGGTGGCTTTCTGGGGAAGGAAATGTCAAGCAAATGGTCAGTCAGGTAAAGTCCCTGGGCAGGGGTGGGGGAGGGTTGGCTGATGAGTTTGAAACCAGTGTTTCTGGAGAGAGTCAGGGAGGGTGTTATGCCCTGAGGCTGGAGACCGAGCATTGCTTGTTCTCTGGAAGTCTCCTGGAATCATCCTGGTTAACCTCGAAATGTCCCAGAAATTCTAAATGACATCTCCCAGAGTGACTGCCTCTTGAACCTGAAAGTCATATAACTCCCACCCCACTCCACCCCAATGCGGGATTGGGAAGATATGGCCCAATCCAGCAATCCTAACTGCTGTCCATCGGGACACTACGTTGGGCTGTGAAGAACAGTCACGTATAACTATGTCGCCTCTGACTCTGAATGTCTTCAGGGAAAATGCTCACACACACACACACACACACACACACACACACACTGAGCTCAAGCTCTGGAAGAAGCAACTGAATCAAAAGGAAAAACTTTTTTTTCCACGAGATGTTTAAGTTCACATTCTAAGATCAAAATCAAAGTAGAAACAATGAGTAATTCATTTCAGGAATTCCCCAATGGCAGTCCCCCCACCCACCCCACACCCCACTCCTGGTTACCGGGCAGCCTAGCAGTTCTGCAGCGAGGAGAAGAAATGCACCTCGCTGTGATGGTTGGTCACCCTTAATTGGCTACGTCAGCCAGAAGCCCAGGAACTCTGAGCATGCTGGATTCCCTCCTCTCTCCCATCTACATCACCCCCTTGAATCTCATGGCTTCAGACACCGTCCCTGTGCAGCTTTACCATCAGCAGGCCAGACCTCTCCCCCGGCCCCCAGCTATTGAGAATCCCGCTGCCTACCCGTCACCTCCCCTTAACTACCTACACGACATCTCGAACTTCACATGGCCCAACCAGCCGCTGTCCTACATCTCCTTCTACCAACTCCTGCCCTTCCCCTTGTTGGGTAAGGGTAACTTTGTTCTTCCAACCACCAGACCCAAAACTTGCAATCACCCTGGACTCTTCTTTCTCTTTACACTGGATAGCATATGTCCAGAAGCTGACTTCTCCTCCCACCTCCGCTTTGGTCCATGCCTTCATTATTTCTCACTGCAACAGCACCTGAGTTGGTCTCCCTGCTCCTCCTTTCTGTTCCCCCAGTGTGATCCCGACACAGCAGCCAGAGTGATCTCATTCAAATCTAAGTCAGTTGTGTCTGTCCTCCACTCACAACACTCCAAGGGTTCCTATCTCACGCAGAGGAAAGAGGACAAGCCCAAATCCCTACAATACCCTCCGAGGCCCTCCATGACCCCCCCCTCACCTCTTAACCCCCTTACCATTCTCATCCTGTTTTCCACCACACTCTGCCCTCCTCACTCCATTCCTGCCACACAGGTTCTCTGCTGCTCCTGGAAAGGCTCAGCACATGTTCGCTGTGGGATCTTTGCCTTTGCTATCCCCTGACCCCGATGCTCGTCCCCACATTGCTGCCTGGCCTCCTCCTTCCGCGGAAGCGAACTCCTCTGTGAAATCTTCTCTCACCACTCAGTGTTTGTTGTCAACCCCCAGTGCATGCTCCCCAGCCCCTTGCCCTGTTTTATTTTTCTCCTGAGCCCTTACCAGCACCTGGCCCACTGCATTTTTCAATTAATTATCTGTCTGTCCCACTAGAATGTAAACTCCAGTCTGAAGGACAAATTTTGGTGTTTTATTACTGCTGCACTCCCAGTCCCAGAATAGTTTTGGCACATAGTAGGGGCTCATTAAAATCGGTTGGTTGAATGAAGGTTTTATAACTGAAGAACACACCACTCCTTCCCTGATTTCCCCCCTTAGTGACCATGTATAGGAGGCATTCGGATGCTCTTGTGGGCAGGAGGGGCTTAAGTGTAAGAGCATCTCCCCCCAGCTTCCCTCATTCTCAGAAGGATGAGGACAGCGGTCCTCAAGAAGGAGGGAGAGTCCAGCCTAACTTCCCAGATCACTTGTGGGAGGCTGAGGGTGCAAACAGACAGCTAGCTGTTTGCATCTATGCCCCAGGTTACAGCCTTCCTGAAATCAGGAGGGAACACTCTTGACTGCCCCTGTGGGTGGGGAAAGAAGTCTTCCTATCTGCGAGATTCAAATTGCAACTCCTGGGGCGTTCCTGTTTGGGTTTGGTCCTGGCGGTGACAGTGTTTACTTTGCCCCAGAGTTGTGTTCTGTGGGATTGTGCAAAGTCTGGGAACAGTGAGGGCATTAGGACCAGGAGCGAGGCGCACGCTTGGCTCCCGATGTGTCTGGCAGAGGGCTCTCAGCTGAGCTCGGAGCTATGTGTGAAAGGAAATCAGGCGCTGCCTGCGGCTTCACATCTGTTGATCTGACCTGACTTGAAGTGTCCAAAGGAGGACGACTGTCAACTCTGCTGGACTGAGGACCCACCAGCTCCCCTCAAGACATCGCATAGCAACCTGACCATTCATGCAAGCGCAGGGGGTAGGGGGGGGAGACGAAACACGTGAGACCAAACACCTGAGCAGAATGGAATAATTTTTTTCCCCCAAGGAGATAAAGAGGGTAAAAGGGGCAAAACGATTCCATTTGAAGACCCCGTGAATGGGCTTTCAGAAGGCAATTACAGAAATCCTCTCAGAAAGGACCCAGTGTGGGACCTGGGTCCCGTGGCTTCCTGATTGTGAGTACAAGTCAGTCCTGCACATGCTGTTGGCAAATGCCAGATGGAAAAAAAGGAGCAGGTTAAGTGACCAGCGAGAAACTTCCAGGTGGATCTAGGAAGCCAGGTTCTCCTGCAAGCCTGAAGGAACCTGGAGCTGGAGGAGGACGCGAACTTGAATATGACCTGTTGCACTTGGCAAGTTCCAGCAACATGCTCCTAAGGAAGCGATGCCGGCACGGACAGTGCAGACTGCCATTCCTGCTGCTCTTGCTGATGCTGGGGTGTGTGCTGCTGATGGTGGCCGTGCTGCTCCCTCCCTCACACGTCCCACACCCTGCGGTCACAGCCCAGGCCACCCAGCGCAGCCCAGATGCTGGGTATCGCCTGGACTTTGGGGAATCCCAGGAATGGGTGCTGGAGGCCGAGGATGAGGGCCAAGAGTACAGCCCCCTGGAGGGCCTGCCCCCCTTTATCTCTCTGCGGGAGGATCAGCTCCTGGTGGCCGTGGCCTCACCCAGGGCCAGAAGGAACAAGACCCAGAGCAGGAGAGGTGGCAGCTACCGGCTCATCAAACAGCCAAGCAGAAGGCAGGATGAAGAGGCTCCAGAGAGGGACTGGGCCGCGGAAGAGGAAGATGGGGCAGCATCTGAAGATGAGCTGACCCCACGCAGCCTGGGGGAGGCGTTCAGTGCCCGCATTCCCCTGCAGAGGGCGCTGCCTGAGGTACGGCATCCACTGTAAGTAAGGCCCTGGCTTTCCTTTCCCCCAGCTCCCGAGGCCTTATCTGCAGACTCAGAGATGCCAATGTTCTCCATTCTACCTCCACTGTCCTTAGGGCAGTAATTCCCAAGATGTGGTCCCTGGACTGGGTGGCAGAAGCATCACCTGGGGACTTGTTAGTAATGGGCGGTCTCAGACCACATCCCAGATGCAGGGAGTGAGAAACTCTGGGTAGGTCCGGTGATTTAACCAGCCCTCCAGGTGTGAAAAGGAAGAGCTCTTACTGCTCTTCCTCACTCCGGTGCTAGTCCTTCTGTCTCGGGATTATCAGGTCAAACAGCTTTATCCATTCAACACAGAGTGAGCGTGGGGCAGACGTTCTCCAGCCCACTTTCCACCTCTAACACTCTGCCTCCATGCATTTGGATATTATGGTTGTTGCTATTGTTTGCTTTCCTTTTGGGTCAAATTAACAATTGAAACTAACATTTCTGTGACTCCTGCCAGGTGCCTGATTTTAATCTAAGAGCTGTTCATATATTAGTCCTTACAACTCTGTCAGATGAGTGAGAGGATTACCTTCAGGCTGATTTTATAGGTATGAAAACAAGGCACAGAGAAGTCAAGTAACTTGCCCACAGTCACACAGCCAGCAGTTACCAAAGCAGAGACTGGAATCCAAGAAGCTCCAGTCTCCCTGGACTGCCACCTCATGACACCCTCCTTTGTTTACTAGACTCGGGACACAGTCCCAGTCCTCAGGGGCTAGATTGCTGTGCTGCGGCAGCCTAGCCTGGCAACCTAGCCTGGCCGCACCCTAGGAGGCAAGCTGGGAAGTGTTACAACATGCAGGCTGGACCCAGGGAGATGCTGAGCTTCCCTTGTGCATCCCCTGTCCTCCCCCACCATCACCATGGCAGGCTGCAGGAGAGGGCTCTGGTCCAGCAGCCAGGGCCAAGGTGGCTGGTTAGCTCTGGGAAGTTCCTTCCCTGAAGCCACTGCACTTCCTAGAGCCCAGCGAGTTTCCCACCAACCAAACACAAGTTCTGACCCTCCCTGGGTGAGCAGGTCTACGTAGAGCTGCAGTCAAGAGCGAGGCGATGTGCTCCTCTGAGCCCAGGGGTGGGCAGCGGCAGGGGGGTGGGGAGGTGGTGGCTTCCTGGCAGCCTGACTGGCCAGCATCACCCTCGGGGCATGCAAATACAGGTCCATGCGTGAGACAGTGGCTCCTTTGCACGTGTGCCTGCCTTACTCATCTTACCCATCCCAACCCTGCTGCTCCAGCTTCAGGTCTTCGCTTAAAAAGCTCTTTTCAGGAAACTTCCAGACCCAGCCAGGCCCACCCTGGTACGATTTTGTGCTCTCAGAAGTTTGAATTCATCACGCTCACCACAACCAAAACTAAGTGGTCCCTGACGTTTGCTCAATGCTCGGGTCCCTGCCTTGCAGACAGAAAGAAATGAGGGCCGAATGAATGAATATATAGTTTTCAAATTCTTTGCATACGTTTTTGCTTTGGCGTAGTGCAAGGAGTGTCTTCATCTTGCCAATAAGAAACATTGCCTTAAACAAGAAGGTCTCTGGCTACCCACAGGTGTGCGTGTGTGTGTGTGTGTGTGTGTGTGTGTGTGTGTGGACTTTATGGAAATGCGCTCTGCATACACATATCTGTGGGTGCCTTGTATATGTGTGTTTGTGCATGCGTGTGTTTTGTGTAGTAAGTACATTACATGTCTGTTGTGTTGGACATACATACATATCCTCCGTGTGTCGTGTTATGCTGTGCACAGGTATGAGTTGTGCAGTGTGGAGTCACACATGCAAGTATCCATGTTCTTATGTGTGTGCATGTTGATATATGAAGGGGCATATATGGTACATTTGTGATTGTGTGTGTTTTGCACATAGTGTGACATGCATTATGCAGGTATGTGTTGTGACTGGGGTTTTGTTTTGTGTGTGTGTTCGTAGCACACGCGTGAATAGACACTGTGTGGTGACTGCGTTACGTATGCAGATGTGCTTGTGTGGGTGTGCGGGTTGCATGTGTTGCACATGTGTCGTATCAACCTGTTCTCTGAGTTGTACATGTGTATGTGCGTTATGTACTAGTCATGTGGTGTGAAGTGCATGAGTATTGTGTGTGTGTGTGTGATGCAAGTCTGGGTGAATTTTGCAGAGTGTGTGTTGTGCACCTGTAGGTGGTGTGTATGTGGGTGTGGGGTATACATGTGTCTGTTATGAAGTACTGCTTATTTTGCAAGTTTGCAGGTACATGTGTGCATTGAATGTGTTGCATAAATGTAAGTGTGTCAGGCTAGTTGTACGTGTGTATGCAAGTGTGTTGCATGTGCTATGCTTGGGATGTGAAGAGCATGTGTATGTTCGCATGTGTGGTATGAGTGCGGGTACGGTTTGTGTCACGTGTGCAATGTTCACTGACGCGTGTGTGTGGGAGCCTCTTCAGTGGGCGCCTCTTCAAGCCAGCCTAACCCACTGGTCTCAGTTTGTCTGGGACTTTCCAGACTGGGAAACCCCGCAGTCAAAGGCAAACCCCCTCGCCAAGCTTGCCTTGGTTCTCCCAGGCCCGCCATCAGCTCCGTGTGGAGGTGTGTGGCGCCCTCTGCTGGCTCAGCTCCCCCATGCAGGCTGTGTGGCCGGGGCCTCGGGCCCCCAGCCTCTCTCTCCTCTCCCCTCTGCCCCTCAGGTGCTGCTGTCTCCCCCTCCTGCCCCTCTCAGGACCCACAAGGGATTCTCTGCAAAGTGAGGCAACCAGGGGGACGGGACCCTCCGCCTCTCCCACTACAAAACCAGGCCCAAATCCAGCTCATAAAAAACCAGCCGTGTATGAAGTTCCTACCCCGTGTGAGTCCTGCACTGCTTTTCCCACCAGGCCAAGGAGAACTCTGGAAATCCCGTGCCTCTACCTTTGGCTGTAGTGTACCAAGCACCACCCATCCCAGGGCTTCCTGCAAGCCTGTCCTGCTGGCCCCGATTCATGCACCAAAATCTCCAAACCAGTCCTGGCCTTTGTTCATTCCCCCCCAAAGCCACAGGCTTTATCTGAGGACCTCTAGGGTCACTGCTGAAGGTCATGTTGAAAAGCAGCATGCAAGGAAGTCAATAATAACAAAAGACTGAAACAGGGGGGAAAAATGGTATAAAAGGTCAAAAGGCAGTCTCTGGAAAGAAAGGCCAAATTACAGAGAATATTTATCTGAGCACTTCCTATGTGCTGGGGATGCTGCTAAGTGGTTTTCATTCATTTAATCTTCATAAAGAACCTAAGCTAGATACTTTATCATTTCCACTTCACAGAAATGAAAACTGAGGCACAGAAAATGAAGGGACTGAGGCCAGGTTATCGGACCAGGTGTGTCTGGCACCAAAGCCATGTTCTTAACCACCACATCGTACCCTCTGGGCAAGTCACTTGGGCTGGAAGCATTTCAAGTTTCCCCACGTAAATGAGAGAACTCACATGGGTCCGCAGGGTGATAGGGAGGACGGTGTCTGTCACAGCGTCATTGGTGGCACTGAGGAGCGGGAAGCCACCTGAGCACGTGATCAGAGGGCGCTGGGGGAGCTGGGTGCCTCCCAGAGGCACTCCGGGGGAGACAGAAGGCACAGACTCGGTGCACAATACTGATGGGGGGAGCGCTTCACGCATCACGGGGAACGAAGCAAATGAGACGCAGAAAAGAGGTCCGTAGCATGACATCACTGGGGGAAGGTGAGCTCTGGGCACACTGACCATTGCGTTCTTTATACAGGGACTGGCCGTGCTCTGGGGAGGGCAGGGGCTTGGGGGCGGTGGAGGGAGTAGAAGTGAATGAATGCATGGATGAAGTGAAGAGGCCCAGACGGAAGACCAGGGCAGACTCAGTTCTTCAAAGCTGCTATCAAAGAGGGGGTCGGGGAGGAAGAGGCCTTGCCCATTCAGTCTGTGTGGCAGGACAGCTTTCAAGGCTCCGCCAGGCCCAGCTCTCCTTTGATCATCCTGGCATCCGGCGTAGGGCAACCGATGGCCAGGATCAAAGAGGCTCCCGACTGAGAAAGTGCTCTGGGATCTCCTGGTCCAGGCAGTGGCCTCAAAGCTGAGTGCACTTGGGATCACCTAGAGGTCTTGCTGAAATGCAGATTCCTGGCCTCCCCTCCTGCGGCGCCCGACTCAGTAGGTCAAGGGTGGGGCCCAAGTATTTGGTTTCTACACATTTCCTGCATGATGCTCAAGCTGCTGATCTGCGGACACTCTATACCCAACAGGTTAGACGGAGCCGCGCTTCTCAAACATTAAAGTGTATGTAACCTCGCCCCCCAGGCCTCTGGTTAAAATGCACAGTCTAGTGTAGTAGGCCAGGGGTTCGGCCCCAGATGTGACACTTCCATCAGGCTCCTAGCTGGGACTGGGGCTGCTGGTCCACAGACCACGTGTTTGAGCAGCCATGGGCTGTTGGGTCATGAAAGTATGTACTTGTTGGATTCCCCATATGGCTTGTTAAAAATGCAGATTTTCAGACCCCTTTGCTGGAGACTCTCCACAGTTCTGAGTTAGAGTGCAGTGATCTGAATTTTTAAAAGCTGATGTTCATTCAGGGAACCGCTGATTTGGACAGTGAATGGAGAGGGAGTAGAGTTCTGGAAGCTTCCATGGAGGAGGTGGTACTGGGATTGGAAAATAGAAAGGAGAGGCAGAGAACACAGTCCCTTTCATGACCCAGAGTTCTGTACTTAAATATAAACATCAGCTCAGCCCTACTTTGCTGTGCGCTAACTACTTGCATCAATTTGGAACTTGCATTCCTATTTTGGCCCATGTCTCCCTGGTTTTTAACCCCACAACAGTGACTAACACATATGCCCAAAGAACAGCAGACCTGAGGCTGAATTCCGGCACCAGCTCTTCCTGTGGGACCCGTGTGGTCACTCAACTTCTCCCTGCACAGTTTCCTCTAAAATGTAGCTAAAATAACACTGTCCTGTGGGCTGTGGGTTAAATGAGATAAAATGTGTGTTGATTCCCCCCCTCGGTATTCAAGTCCAAACAAAAGGTGTCCTCACCATATTTTTTTTTAAAGATTTTATTTATTTATTTGACAGAGAGAGAGACAGCGAGAGAGGGAACACAAGCAGGGGGAGTGGGAGAGGGAGAAGCGGGCTCCCCACTCAACAGGGATCCTGATACAGGGCTCAATCCCAGGATCCTGAGATAACGACCTGAGGCAAAGGCAGACGCCCAACGACTGAGCCACCCAGGCGCCCTCTTTATCCTATTGTTGAGTGTAGGGCCTGGGAATGAATTGAGAGATGGAGAAGACTAAGAGCAGGCAGCTGTGGACAGCATGTCACTGTCCTATCTCTGATCCAAGAGTTATTTTCTACCCCATGGGCTACTAAATCATCACCGACTTGGTGGCATAGTGGAATTACCTGGTAAGTGTTAAAAATTATTCATACTGGGTCCTGCTCTCAGGGATTCTGACTTAGTTGGTCTGGAGAGAGGCCTGGCCCTCCCCAGGTGACTCTGATGCACAACCAGGGCCAAGAACCAGGGCTGCAAGGCCCCAGGTCCACAGCCAGTCGGGAGACCCTCGCAGGGGTATCCTGTCCTTTTTTCCTTCCCTCCGGCCCAGAGGCAGCTTTGGCAGCAGCTTTGTTGTCAAGGAGAGGGTGGTGTTGCAGTCCACCTTCCTGTCAACCGTTCCCGGAAGGCAGGGAGAGTTACCCCAGGATGTTGGCTCTGACACCTGGATGGCCAAAGAGAGAGAAGACAGTTGGCAGGCATCAGTAAGTCTGAGTGAGTGGGGTGGGTGGGCACGACCCCAGGGTGGGGGCTGCAAGGCGAAAGCAGAAGGAGCAGGCTGGGGCAGTCACCTTGGGCTGGAGCTCAGCTTACCCGCCCTCCCAACCTGGAAGGGAGGGAAGACAACCCAGTGTGGACAGTAGGAGTGCTGGTTCTGGGCCCTGGCCAGTGGAGTCCCGAGGGCATACACATGTACCAAGCTTTCTGTCCTCAAGCCCAGGGCAGTCACAGCTGGGAGTGGTGCCTCCATGCCCTGCCCCTCAACTTCCATTCTGGATATGTCACCCTTTAGTGGGCTTATGCTATAGATGCTATAGATGGGCTATAGTGGGCTCAGAAGATAACTTTCTGAGATCAAATGTGTTCACGGGAGTCCATGCAGCAAAGTCTAGCTTTGTGCTTCGGGTTAGGCTGGGGGATTAGATCAGAGGTGGTTAACTCCTCTCTTATCTTTTTAATTCTTAGGAAAACTGCTATTTCCCCTGCAAGTGTGGTCCTCAGGCCTGCAGCATTGAAAATGCAGAATTTCAGGCCCCACTCCTACCAGATGAAAATCTCTATTGTTAACGAGATCCCTAGCGGATTGATATTCATGTCAGAGTTTCAGAAACTCTGATGAGGCCAGTGGTTCACAGCCTTGCCTGCGCATTAGAATCAACTGGAGAGTTTCACAGCTCATCGAGCCCAGGCCCCACCCCAGACCAGCCAGTGAAATACAGCTTGCTGGGACTCTCCTAACTGATGCTAGTGTGCAGCTGCCCTTTGGGGTGCGCAGGAGCAGAGACCCTGGTGTTGCTGCTGGTGGTGGGCTCACAGCTGTCTGCACAGGGCCTGAGGAGCTGGGACTGCCCAGGGAGGAGGGCCGGGTGTGCAGGAGGAGGACAGGCAAGAAGCTCACAAGCCAGAGGCCCTCTGGGGCTGGGCCTTCCTGATGTCCTCCAGCAGCTGGTGTCCCCAGAGTGAGCTGGTTGTCTTCCTGGCTACTTGCCTTCTAATGTCTCACCACTAACAACCACTGTCCTGTGCTCAGGCTCCGGTCCAGAGGCCAGCAGCATCAGCACCACCTGAAGGGCAGCCTTGGGGATCCAAATCTGCGTTTAGGGATGGAGATGGGGACAGGGAAGGGGACGACAGGGGGCGTTGACATCTGAGAGGCCCTGAGCAACCTCTCGGCTTCTGCTGCCTGTCTTTGGCTTACTGCCTGTTCTATGACCTGCTACCAACTGCTGACCCTCTTTGTATGTCTGAATATCAAACTCCTTGAGATAGAGGGGCTGGAAAGTTCCCTTGGCAATGACTTGGGGAAGGCTATGCCTATTAGGGGAACAATTGCCCCAGGATGCCTTATGGGCCCTGGTCAGTGTCAGTGCCCATCTTTAGTCCAGGTCCGGGGAGCAGAATCAGAGTAGAGTCAAGGAGGCCTGGAGCCCCTCAGGAGGAGGCTGTGAGGCTTCTGCGGGCCGCATGAAGAGAAGGGGACTATGTGCTTCTTGTGTGACTTCTCTCCAACTCTGGGGAATGATGGGTAGGCAGCCTCAGGCTCAGCTCTAGGCTCCAGCCTGTCCCATCCACCTCTCTCATTTGTAGGAAATCATCCATCCTTCAAAGGATCACTCCCAGGCTGTGTCCCAGCCCTTCTGTCTCCAGGCCTGGCCTGGAAATTGTTATTCCCAAGATAAACCCCACCAATTACAGACAAAACGGACTGAGCACTGGGATTTTCGCAGAACGGGGGACACTGACTCAGTGGCCTTACCCGCCTGTTTCTATAGATCACCAGTCTACATACTCCTTGCAAGCAAGAGCAGTGCCCACACCTTCATTTACTGAACAAATATTTATTCAGCGACTATGAAAGGTGAGAAGGTGAGCAAGAGCCAGCCCTAAACCCAAGGGGCTTGGGGAGCCCTGAGGGGTGCAGATAAGGCCCCAGATTGTTGCATCGGTGGGCTCCAGGCGGCGACACAGAAACTCATCTGAGTGGGGGACCTCCGCCGATTTGGTGGAAGCTGGAGGTCAGTAACCCCCAAACAGAAAACCCAGTAGAATCCTTTCTACGCTGGCCAGGCACAGAAAGGGTGGGGGTGGTGTTGGTGGCCTAGCCAGGCCATCTGGCGCAAAGCTATGACTCATCCTTCTCAGAATCATCGTCCAAATGCATTTTCTGAGTTCACAGGGGATCCTGGAGCTGCACGCGGCGAGGGCGTGCATCTGCGTGTAAACACAGACCTTGGGCTCCTCTGATCTCGGAGCGTGAAGATATGAAGCTAACATTTATTTAGCAACCCTCTTGGGTCTGGAGGAGTCCTCTGATCCCGGCCGCACCCTTGGGCTATAGGAACGCTTCAGCCTCCCTCTGTTGGCTAATTAGAGGATGTAAATGGAGCCAGGAGTCAAAGCCAAGTTGATTTGATTCCGAAGCCCTTGGTCTTTCCTTCCCCACTGCTGCCTCTAGGAAAGATGGGCAAACGAGGGCAGGGTGAGCTTGTGGAAGTGTACTCACTGAGAGGGCGAAATATCCACCAGCTCTGTGGTTGAAGGACAAGGAAAGTAACTGCACTAGGAAAGAAGGAGAACAAGCATTTCTTCAGGGATCCTCTTCACAGCCACCTGTCCCATTTGGGGACCACTTTGCAATGCTCAAAACCAGTTTCTAGGCACCACCTCACCGATACCCCCATCCGGCGAAGCCATGGAAGGGGTAGAGCAGGAAGAACGTGCACCCCCATTTGACAGAAAGAATCAGAAACATGCAGAGGGGGAGTGACTTGCCTGGGGCCCTTTTGCTTACTTGTTTGCTTACCTACCTACTTTATTCCCTCAGACAATTTAAAAATACATCATAAAATAGAAAATTGCTATTAATATAATGTTAATCAAAATAAGGGGAAATCAATTTGGAATACCTCCCCTTCAGCTCTTCGTATGCCCAAGCTCTTTTTCACCCGCAGGCCTTAGCAGAGGCTGTGACATCTGCCAGGAACCCTGTTCCCTACCCAAACCCCTTCCTTAAATGGTATCCTGCCCACCCTTCTGGTCCTGGCTTCCATGCCACTGCCCAGCTTGCTGGCTCCCTGAGGGTCTCCTTGGAGCACTTGGTGTGGCTGTTAAGTAATTATTTGGTTATCGGCTTCACAGGATATAAACTCCATGACCTCAGAGACTGTCTTAGTTTGGGTTTCTCCAAAGCAGAGCCTGAGACAAGGATTTATTTTGTGCTCAATGCCAGGGAGCCCTGGTAAGGAATTAGGAATGTGGAGCAGAAAATAGACCGATGAAAGGTGTGTTCTCAAGTGTGTGCCTCAGTGGGCAACTAGGGCTCAGCCTGCTGGGGAATTTGGGATGGGCTGTGGAACAGTCTATCCATGCTTGACCTCCTTAGGGTCAGGGTACTAATACGTCAGCTCCTTTTAGTCACAGGCTGAGTGCGGCTCCCAGGGGAGAGCAGCTCTTCAGATCAGCATGGGGAGAGCATCTCTAGCAGGCAGAGAAAGCCCTGAGGCAGTTAGAAGGCATGGTGTGGTGTACTTTAAGGATACAGCCGAAGGGGCTAGGGGTGGGGCGCCACAGATTCTGCTTTAAGGATCTTATCTGTTTAATTCATCTTTCAGTCCTCACAGACTTCAGGGTGTCAGGAAATATCTGTTAAATGACTGGATGGAAAGAGTGAATGTCAGGATCAAAGAGAAAATTAGGACGAAGGTAGGCAATCCATAGACCCCCCTCAATGACTAAATATCCTGGTTCCTTACTCTGAGCTTCCTGGTGGCCAGACTGAAAAAGGAAACACCATAGATATCGTGATCCTTATTGCTCATGAGGAGACAACTTCCGAAAGGAATTCAGGCAGCCCTTCACACTATCCTGTAGAGTGGTTGTTTAGAGATCGTTATATTTTACAAAGATAAGCATAAATACAATACACATGTAAAGTACATTTTTTCAAAGATAGCTATAAAAGGGCCGCTGTCTGTGGAATGCCTATAATTACTCTTCCATTCTCACAAAAGGCTCAGAGGTAAATATTATTCAGTCTTCAGATGAGAAAACTAAGGCTTGTAAATGTTGAGTATATTACCCAAAGGGTTAGGAAACAGGGTAAAGATTGAAATCTAAATTTGATTCTGAAGTCTAAGCTCTTTAACCTTTTAAGGACACACATGCATGAATGCTAGCACATACAAGTGCATTGCGTGCGCGCACGCGCGTGCGTGCGCGCATACACACACACACACACACACACACACACACTTGTGCTTTTTCGGTGCTCGAATTCTATGGACTCGGGGTGAGAAAAGACCTGTCCTTTTAGAAGGCATGACTGTGTTCTGCCCTCAGGTGACAGAGTTCAGTCCTTATAAAACTGTAGCCACGAGAATACCATATGCAGGCCTCCCTGTCCCCATGCATCTCTCCTGAGTTGGAAAACAGCCAGCCCCCGAGCCACTGCCCTAGTAATGTTTTTGGTTTCATTTGTACCCATTGAATTTACTGAGGCATGATTTATTCTCACAGCCACTGGAGGCCCCAATCCTAGACACTTGGATTTTCCTACTCTCTCAACCTCAAAGGAATTAGGACACGACGGAAATTTTGAACCTGTTTGTGAGCAGGTCTAGAGCAATCCTAAGTGAAGAGTGGAAATTCTCGAAGTCAGGTGAGGTGGGGAAGCAAAGCGCCACCAGGGCTTGAGGAGAAAGGAGGGTGAGAGCGGAGAAGGGCACCAGGGGTGGAATCCCTCTGCAGAGCCTCAGAGCCCTGGGGCCTCTGTTATCCCCCCCCCAAACCTTACTGGGCAGGTTGGGGTTCCACTTTGGACATGTTATGTGAGCAGCCCTGAAAGCAGCCTGGAAAAGTGCACATAAAATTCATGATTTCATTCGTCTTAGGGATTCTTCTAAGGACAGTCACCCATTTAGGGACTTCTTCTGAAGTCTGCAGGAGTTTCTCTTAAAAACTAGTGTGAGATGTGAAAACTGGCAAAGTTCGAATAAAGCCTGTACTTGAGCTGTTAGTACTTGAACTGAGTTAGAGTCCCGATTCTGCTCGTGGGGGGTGGTTATGCAATCTATCGTCCCTGGGCAAAGCTGCCTGAAGATAACACAGGAACTCTCTAGACTATTTTTGCAACTTCTTGCAAGTCTTAAACTGTTTCAAAATAAAAGTTCTAAATTGTAAAAAAAAAAAAAAAAAAGTCCTAGAAAGAGCGTCATTTTCCCTAAAGATTCTAGGATATAGCTTCTCTGATGGTGACAGTTCTCATGCAGAACAAACCTCCCATTTTCCTTTGGCTACTGGGAAGCTCAAACTTAAAATTCATCCTGGAAACTCCAAGGCCCTTATGGCCTATATGTTTATGTTCTTTCTCTAGATGTTGAATTTCTGTTCTTTCTTTTTCAAGATTTATTTATTCATTTGAGGGAGAGAGAGGGCACTGGCATGGGGAGGGGCAGCGAGAGAGGGAGAGAATCTCAAGCAGACTCGTTGAACTCAGAGCCACACGCAGGGCTCGAGCTCACCACCCTGAGATCATGACCTGAGCCAAAATCAAGAATTGGCTGCTCAATTGACTGAGCCACCCAGGCATCCCTTGACTTTCTATTCTTACTTATATTACCATCCTCCTGACTTTTCATCCTTACTTTTTTTTTTTAATTTTATTTATTTGACACAGAGAGATAGTGAGAGAGAGAGCAAAAGCAAGGGAAACGGTAGGCAGGCAGGCAGAAGGAGAGGAAGGCCCCCTGCTGAGCAAGGAGCCCCATGTGGGGCTCAATCCCAGACCTTGGGATCATGACCTGAGCCGAAAGCAGAGGCTTAACTAACTGAGCCACTCGGGTGCCCCCATCCTTACTTTTATATTACCATTATTTTATCGTGTAGAGTCCTTGGGAATGACTTCAAATCCTTTATGGAAAGAAATAGTGCATTATAGTGCATTAATATATTAACTGATAAAATAATTGACAGTTGGTTTGTGAGATGTTCGTATGTTGTTTTTTGTTTTGTTTTTAGTTTTTTTTAAATCTAGGATTTCTGTTTTACTGTTACCTTAAAGCACTTACTTTGTATTACCCCTCCACCCCCTGATGTAGGATTTTTACGTGGAGTCACACAGGTTTCCTGCATATTGAGAGGCTCAGCCTTGGTTAGGAGTGCCTTTCCCTCCGGCTGGGCCAGCCTTAGTCCGGTGGTCTGTCGGCAGACAGTTCTACCATCACAATTGCCTTTAGGTATTGGAGTTTGAGGTCCTTGAGCCAACCCCTCCTCAAATGCAAATCAGGAGGGACATTCAGAAGCTACCTAGAAGAAAAAGTGCCTTTTGTGAACAATTGTGAGCCACACACTGCTCCCAGCATCCTGTTGTTATTTTAAGTCCTTCCACTGTGGTCTCACTCAGAACTCTCCCCAGATTCAATGCAAATACAGAGTTTCTTACTCATCTGCAAAGGAAAGAGGGAACTGGGCAGGATCCTCGCAAAGGTGGTACCTCCCACTCCTACATCTCCAGCAGCAAACCCCCAGAGGGTAAATAGCCCAGGAGCTCAAAGCTCTGCTACTTACCAGTACTGGGAGTTTTGATAAGTCTTGACCACTTTCTAACCCTCAGTTTCCTTATCCACAAAATGGGGGTAAGATCCCAAACCAAAGACTTATTGCAGAGTAAACAAGCAGTAATATGTTTGAGGACCTAGCACAGTATCTGGCGTATCGTTGGCACTCACAAAGGTTCCCTTCTTCAAGAACACTAATAATGCTTAACATTTATGATGTGCCAGGTGCTGTGCTAGATTATACAGATACAAAAATAAAGAAAACTGTGTTTCTGCCCTTAAACGAAGGACAAGGCGTGCTCACAGGACACTCACTATGTACCTCATCCTCTTTAGGCTCTATGAGGTTGGTGATGTCATTCATTCCCATTTTATAGGTTAGAACAGTTGTTTGCAGGGAAGAGTGCCAGTACCTCTCAACTGCTATGAGAGAGGCGATGCTCTTGGGATTTGAGGATTGGGAGAGAGCAGACAGCGTTACTGTGAGGACATGTTGGGTTCGCTTTCCATGGAAATTTCAAGCAAATCCAGAGAGCTCGTTGGGGGCAGGGGAGCTATCTGATTAAAGCAGCCCCAGCCAGGGCCAAGGGAGTGTGTTAGAGGAGGTTCAGTGCTCCTTTTGGTCTTCTCTTCCTATGGCTCCCTGCTCCTCTTCTCTGCAGGTGTCTGCAGCAGCACCACGGAGACAGCCTGCCCACCGCCAGCGTCATCCTCTGTTTCCACGACGAGGCCTGGTCCACCCTCCTGAGGACCGTGCAGAGCATCCTTGACACGGTGCCCAGGGCCTTTCTGAAGGAGATCATCTTGGTGGACGACCTCAGTCAGCAAGGTGGCTATGGGCTCCTCCTGGCTCCTCGGTGGGCTGAGACCTTGGGAGGGGCGGGAGGGAGTTCCACGCAAAGATTAGGGTTTAGAGCCTGTAGAGTCAAGGTTCCCAGAAGCATATCTCCAGGTGATGATCAGGTGCAGGTAACTCATTAGTGAAAAGCCCCAGGGGCACCCAGTAAGGCAGTTTCGGGGAGAAGACAGAGAAGACAAAGCAGCCAATCAAGACAAGGAGGTTCTGGTGAGGATCTCAGGAGGGGCACTCCAGCCTGATTCCAGTGGGGTCCCTCCCAGTCCCAGCATCCCCACAGTCCAATATGCTTCTTCCCCAGACACTCAGGAATCACAGCCGGGTGGCCATTCCTAAGGTCTCACTGCCTCCTAGACACTGGGTGAAGCACTTGACATGTATGAGTCCCCAAATCATTCTCATTTAGCCCAATCTATTCATTTTCCAGCCGAGGAAACTGAGGCCTAGAGAAGAGAATTGACCAGGACTGAGTCATGCCAAAGGCAGCGAGTCAGGCCCAGAGCCCAGACTTACAGAATCTGCTCAAATGTTTCCACTGATGGGAAACTCACTCCTAGGGACCAGTCCATTGAATGGCTGAGTCACTCAGAGAAGATGGAGCCAGAAGAAGGTTCTAGGTCAGTGCTTCTCAAGCTTGAATGTACATCAGAATCGCCTGGCAGGCTTGTTAAAACACTGATTGCTAGGATCTCCCCAGAGTTTCTGGATCTGGCACTGGACGCGCCAATTTGCATTTCTTTTTCTTTTTTAAGATATTATTTATTTGACAGAGAGGGAGAGATCATAAGTAGTCAGAGAGGCAGGCAGAGAGAGAGGAGGAAGCAGACTCCCTGCCGAGCAGAGAGCCCGATTCCAGAACCCTGAGATCATGACCTGAGCCTAAGGCAGAGGCTTAACCCACTGAGCCACCCAGGTGTCCCTGAATTTGCATTTCTAACAAGGTCTCAGGTGACATGCATGATGCTGGTCCGTGGATGACACTTTGAGAACCACTGCTCTTCTCAGGCTTTGTTTCTGGCTCAACCAAATGGACTGTGGAGGTCCTTCCTGGCTCTGTGGGGGAGAACAGACTGCTCCCAGGGAAAATGGACACTTGCTGAGGTCCAAAAAACACCTTTCTGAGGGGAATGACAGAAGACAAGCTTGAGTAGCCACAGGCCTCTGTTAGGTCTTCTGTAGGTCCTCATGTGGGGAATTTGCCCAGCTCAGTCATGGCAGTGAATTGGACGAGCCAGAGGCCCTGGAAGTGCGTGAGGTTACTGGGGTACATTTGGCTGCATATTAGGCAGGATCACTGAGCAGTTCCTGGGCTGGGCTCAGCTGGCTGGTGGAAGTACCCACAGTGTCTGAACTCTTGGCTGTGCCAGAGTCCTCCCAAGAGCACATCTGTGCTTCCTCCCCCATCAGCTGATGAACTGTGTTATGTCAGTGTCCTTTGGTAGCCTTCCCTTCTCCTTGTGTGTGTAGAAGCAGAGGAGCTGTGCCCTAGGGCACTCGGGTCCTCCGATGTCCTTGGCATCTTCTTCTTATTTTATTTTTTATTTTATTATTTTATTTTATTTTTTATTTTTATTATTTTATTTTAATTTAATTATTTTAAATCATCTCAACTTTTTTTTTTTAATTATTTATTTATTTATTTATTTGAGCAAAACAAACAATGAAAACAAGAGCAGGTCGGAGGGGTAGAGGGAGAGGAAGAAGCAGACTCCCTACTGAACAGGGATCCTGAAACGGGGCTCAACCCCAGGACCCTGAGATCATGACCCAAGCAGAGGTTTAACTTATTGAGCCACCCAGGCACCCCGCCCTCTGCATCTTTTTTTTTTTATTTTATTTTTTATAAACATATATTTTTATCCCCAGGGGTACAGGTCTGTGAATCGCCAGGTTTACACACTTCACAGCACTCACCATAGCACATACCCTCCCCAATGTCCATAACCCCACCCCCCTTTCACAACCCCCCTCCCCCCATCAACCCTCAGTTTGTTTTGTGAGATTAAGAGTCACTTATGGTTTGTCTTCCTCCCAATCCCATCTTGTTTCATTTACTCTTCTCCTACCCTCTTAACCCCCCATGTTGCATCTCCTCTCCCTCATACAGGGAGATCATATGATAGTTGTCTTTCTCCGATTGACTTATTTCGCTAAGCATGATACCCTCTAGTTCCACCCATGTCGTCGCAAATGGCAAGATTTTATTTCTTTTGATGGCTGCATAGTATTCCATTGTGTATATATACCACATCTTCTTTATCCATTCGTCTGTTGATGGACATCTAGGTTCTTTCCATAGTTTGGCTATTGAAGACATTGCTGCTATAAACATTCGGGTGCACGTGCCCTTCGGATAACTACGTTTGTATCTTTAGGGTAAATACCCAGTAGTGCAATTGCTGGGTCATGGGGTAGTTCTATTTTCAACACTTTGAGGAATCTCCATGCTGTTTTCCAGAGTGGTTGCACCAGCTTGCATTCCCACCAACAGTGTAGGAGGGTTCCCCTTTCTCCGCATCCTCGCCAGCATCTGTCATTTCCTGACTTGTTAATTTTAGCCATTCTGACTGGTGTGAGGTGATATCTCATTGTGGTTTTGATTTGTATTTCCCTGATGCCGAGTGATATGGAGCACTTTTTCATGTGTCTGTTGGCCATCTGGATGTCTTCTTTGCAGAAATGTCGGTTCATGTCTTCTGCCCATTTCTTGATTGGATTCTTTGTTCTTTGGGTGTTGAGTTTGCTAAATTCTTTATAGGTTTAGGACACTAGCCCTTTATCTGATATGTCATTTGCAAATATCTTCTCCCATTCTGTCAGTTGTCTTTTGGTTTTGTTCACTGTTTCCTTTGCTGTGCAAAAGCTTTTGATCTTGATAAAATCCCAATAGTTCATTTTTGCCCTTGCTTCCCTTGCCTTTGGCGATGTTCCTAGGAAGATGTTGCTGCAGCTGAGATCGAAGAGGTTGCTGCCTGTGTTCTCCTCAAGGATTTTGATGGATTCCTTTCTCACATTGAGGTCCTTCATCCATTTGAGTCTATTTTCGTGTGTGGTGTAAGGAAATGATCCAATTTCATTTTTCTGCATGTGGCTGTCCAGTTTTCCCAACACCATTTATTGAAGAGGGTGTCTTTTTTCCATTGGACATTCTTTCCTGCTTTGTCGAAGATTAGTTGACCATAGAATTGAGGGTCTATTTCTGGGCTCTCTATTCTGTTCCATTGATCTGTGTGTCTGTTTTTGTGCCAGTACCATGCTGTCTTGATGATGACAGCTTTGTAATAGAGCTTGAAGTCCAGAATTGTGATGCCACCAACTTTGGCTTTCTTTTTCAATATTCCTTTGGCTATTCGAGGTCTTTTCTGGTTCCATATAAATTTTAGGATTATTTGTTCCATTTCTTTGAAAAAAATGGATGGTACTTTGATAGGAATCGCATTAAATGTGTAGATTGCTTTAGGTAGCATAGACATTTTCACAATATTTATTCTTCCAATCCAGGAGCATGGAACATTTTTCCATTTCTTTGTGTCTTCCTCAATTTCTTTCATGAGTACTTTATAGTTTTCTGTGTATAGATTCTTAGCCTCTTTGGTTAGGTTTATTCCTAGGTATCTTATAGTTTTGGGTGCAATTGTAAATGGGATTGACTCCTTAATTTCTCTTTCTTCTGTCCTGTTGTTGGTGTAGAGAAATGTAACTGATTTCTGTGCATTGATTTTATATCCTGACACTTTACTGAATTCCTGTACAAGTTCTAGCAGTTTTAGAGTGGAGTCTTTTGGGTTTTCCACATATAGTATCATATCTTCTGCGAAGAGTGATAGTTTGACTTCTTCTTTGCCAATTTGGATACCTTTAATTTCCTTTTGTTGTCTGATTGCTGAGGCTAAGACTTCTAGTACTATGTTGAATAGTAGTGGTGATAACGGACATCCCTGCCGTGTTCCTGACCTTAGCGGAAAAGCTTTCAGTTTTTCTCCATTGAGAATGATATTTGCGGTGGGTTTTTCATAGATGGCTTTGATAATATTGAGGTATGTGCCCTCTATCCCTACACTTTGAAGAGATTTGATCAGGAAGGGATGCTGTACTTTGTCAAATGCTTTTTCAGCATCTATGGAGAGGATCATATGGTTCTTGTTCTTTCTTTTATTAATGTGTTGTATCACATTGATTGATTTGCGGATGTTGAACCAACCTTGCAGCCCTGGAATAAATCCCACTTGGTCGTGGTGAATAATCCTGTTAATGTACTGTTGAATCCTATTGGTTAGTATTTTGGTGAGAATTTTTGCATCTGTGTTCATCAAGGATATTGGTCTGTAGTTCTCTTTTTTGATGGGATCCTTGTCTGGTTTTGGGATCAAGGTGATGCTGGCCTCATAAAATGAGTTTGGAAGTTTTCCTTCCATTTCTATTTTTTGGAACAGTTTCAGGAGAATAGGAATTCGTTCTTCCGCCCTCTGCATCTTCTTCCTTCCAGTTAGCCCTACTTGGGAGTGTGGCTTTTGTTCTCATAATCCATTGAGGTTGCTCTACCTCTGGATATCACATCACATTCCAAGCAGGAAAGGAAGAAATGCAGATAGACAGAGGTCAGCCAAGTTTGTCCTTTAGAAAAAAATCGGTAAAACAATAGTTTTTCCAGAATCTTCTCACCTAGTGTATTTCCACCAGAGTTAGATTATAAGGTTATTAGCAACAGCAAGAGAGTCTTGGTAGGTTAGTGCTTTTAGCTGCTCTGAAGAAAATCAAGTTTCTGCTAGTACGGTAGAAGGGGAGAATGAATGTTGGACAAGACAACTAGCAGCTCTCAGTACTGTGGGGTCACCGAGGGGCTGGCTCTCATACAGTCAAGTTCAGAAATTTGAATAGCTTTGCTAACAGAGCTCCTTCTCTAGGGAATGGACTTGGGACTAACAAGCTTACCAGAAAAATAATTATAAAGTAATAAATTGGCATAATATTTTGCCACCAAGAAATCCAACAGCCATTGACTGGGAATCCTTATGTCTAGTGCTCAGGACAGTTTCCTTTATAGAAAAGTCTCCCTGAGGAGCTAGCTGCATGCTACTCAGAAGACAGCTCTCCAGGGAGTCTGGTGGGGTCTTCAGGTAAGGCTGCCTGAGCTTTCCCCAGCTCCCTGGAGACACAGCTACAAAAGTAGCAAGTCTATGTGCATTCCCATCAACACTGCCTCTGGGCTGGAAAACCAGGGAAACTCTTGTTCTTTGGCACAGTTCTGTTCAACACACATATACTGAATGCCTACCATGGGCCAGCCCTGTGCTAGGGATCAGAGCCCTGGAAATGCAGAAGGTATAATCCTTGCCCTTGAGATCTTAGTTCAGTGGACTAGGGGTCCCCATTTCCAAGACTTCATGGACTTCTCCATGAATGCGTTATTTCTATTGTCTCCACTGGCTTGTTCATCTTGATGTATGCATGTTTGTGGGTGCATACACACAGCTTTTCTTATCTTAAACACAAAACCTAATAAGTCTCTCTCTTCCTTTATCTCCTCTAGAATCATGGTTCCTAAAAGAACGTCAGACTCTTGGTCTCGATTTCTCATGTCCCACTTTCTCTTCAACCCACTGCATTGTCCATCCACCCCTACCACTACAATGAAGCCACTTTGGCCAGCACCCCGATGATCTACTGATAGCCATATTTAATGGGCCTCTGTCTTTGACCTTCTTGACCACTGTCTTAGGTCAGATTTCTTAGAAGTGGAGTCTGAGATGGGATTCATGGGTTTGTGAATTTTAGGGGATGTACTCTCAGGGGAAGCCTGTAGGAGGGTAGGGGAAGTAGGCAACGCAGAGGAAGGAGCTGAACTAATATGAGGTTTCAGATGAAGTCCAGCCATAGCCTGATCCCGTGGAGAGCTCTGCAGTGCCGACTGCATCCCAGAGTCTGTCTTGCCTCAAGGCAAGAGAGTGGGCTTTGGTAGCCCTGTGCTGGTTGGTCATTGACCCTTGGCACCTGGGACCAGGGGCGGCATTCTGCAGGACTCACTGGCACTCGCTGGTGATGCAGTTTGATACCCAAAGGCGTGTCTCCAGAGAAGGGTGCAGACTAGTTAGCAGCAGACCTATAGCTGCTGACTATGTGCAAACCAAACCAAACCTAAAAAGGGACCCCAGGCCATCTGAGTCAGGCACCAACAGTATCTGTGTAACCTCCCTGTTGCATGCATTTAGAGAAGGTTAGCCATTTCTCCCCTCTCCTGGTTTTATGACACCGTCTCTCCTGGCTTTTACTGGAGAGAGTACTGATCCACCGCAAACTAATGAAGCAACTTATATCTTAGCAACAACCACAGTGTCATGTATCTGAGTCTTGAGACCCTGGTGCTCACCACGGCTCTCGAGAGAGAGAGACTGACTGACAATGATCCTAGGGACAGTCATCATGATCTCATTGGCTGCGGCATCTGTGACCCCACTGACCACAACTCTGTTGATTCCAGGACAACTCAAGTCTTCTCTCAGCGAGTATGTGGCCAGGCTGGAGGGGGTGAAGTTGCTCAGAAGCAACAGGAGGCTGGGGGCCATTGGGGCCCGGATGCTGGGGGCCACCAGGGCTACTGGGGATGTGCTGGTCTTCATGGATTCCCACTGTGAGTGCCACCCGGGCTGGCTGGAGCCCCTCCTCAGCAGAATAGCTGGTGACAGGTAACTTTGTCCCTGGGTTCTGGGGGGCGGAGTTGGGGCTGGGAGAAAGAGTCTACAGTCTCCACCACTCACAGAACATCTAGCCACCATTGAACAAGTCCCCAAGGCTCCCCCGTGCCAGAGCAACATGTTTTTTGTCTTTTTCAGATGTTTGAGTTAAAGCCTTTTTGAAAGCATAGGAGGTACATTGGAAGGGAAGTTAGAGGTCCTCTAGCCCATCTGTCTTGTTTTCTAAAGACCAAAACAGGGGCCTGGAGAAACAGCTTCTCTTAAGTGGCAAACACTCCTGGATAGGGTAATGACTTACCATGGTGAACACTCCCTTCATTGAAAAGTGAGGAATTTTAATCAGGATTACTAGATAAACTGGGAAAAATCTTTCTATTTTGCTCATAGGTACTTATTCCTAAACCGAACGTGTTAGACCCTGTGATTGCTAAACTTCCATCAAGAACCAGCATTGGTTTTCGGGATGAGCGGTCTCCAAGGTTCTAACCAAGGCCTCAGGAATGTGAAGTCATTACACACCCCTTAGCCCCACATTTAAAAATTTTTCTTTGACCATTTCTCTATTCTTCCCCCATCATGCTGTCATTCACTACCCACTTCCCTGTTCTCCTCATACAGTTCCTAAATATGTCCTGTCAACAATGTTCCTCAATCTGAATATCTCAGTAAGGAAAGCAAAACCTGGTGGCTAGCCCACCTTGGGCTCGCCCACCCAGGCATACCCCTGGGGGTTTGTGGAGGCCTATCACACAGTAGGAGCTCAACAAACAATTGTTTCTGATGATGGCCAGCCAAATAGGGCTGATGCCAGAACCAAGCCTTATGACTTCTATTCTTGCACTCCTCCCCATGGTGAAGGTTCGCTCTCTCCTTTGAAGTTGGGGTTGACAACATCTGAGAAAAGCCCTTTCTGGATGAAGAAGTAGAGGAATTAGCATATTTCCCTCAATGAGGGAGGTTTCAAGCAATATGATGTCAATTGCTAATAGTCCAACAATTCCTTTTTAATAAAGAACAATCAGAGTTTAAGTGAAATCAGGAAGGATTAGTTTTGACCAGTACTGTGATACAGATTATCACCCACTCCTGTCTCTTATTATCTCAGAAGAAAAGGAGATGTGTATAAATCCAGCACCAGGATGAGGACAAGCAAACACACAAACCCAACAAACGCTGACATCTTGGATTCTGCCCTCACGGTCACAATGACCGTGTATCATTGCCGTGGGAACTAAAGTTGGTCCAGCCTATTCCCCATCTAATTCTCATCCCATGTCACTGAAAGATGGCTTTCAGAGGGACCTGTAAGCTCATCTAGACCTATCTCACGATTTCACTGCTGAAAAGAACTGAGTTCCAGGGAGGGCAAAGGAGACCCCTCAGGGTCACACAGTCACTCAACAGCTAGGCTGTTGTCTATGCTTTTTTTATACAGACATTTAGGAATCCAAGACTTAATATATAGCCTTATGTATGTATAACCCGAATAGACCTTTTCATACAATTCTTTACTGACCTCCCCATGAGATGCCTGAGGCAGGTACTTCTGTTTCTGTTTCACAGAGAGGGATAGTGGGGTTTCACGGGGTGAAGTGATATGCGAGGGCATGCGAAGACTTTGCCACTGTGTCAGGTGTTCTAACTCTGAGTCTATTGCTCTTTTTGTTGTCTGAGTTATTTTAAGAATTGGAGAAGTTGATCAGGGAGTGACATTTACTCATTCCTTCCCTCCACCCTCGTTGTGAGACATGTGTTAAAACATTGATTAGAACGAGCCCCTCACGTCTGCTTCTCACATTGGTGCCATTTTCACAGATCTGGAGATTTCTCACTCTAGGCTGAGAGAGGAAGACTTGGCAATCCCTCAGTGTCCTCAGCTATAAATAAAATGGGGCTCCCTGAGAAACCTTCCACAGTTAAGAGGTGGGTCCATGAAGTTTTCATTTCCTGGGCTCTTTCCTTCCCCTCTTTATCCAACTTCTCCCCTCCCCCTCTCCTTCCCTCTTATTCTCTTTCCCTCTCCCCCTGCCTCTCCGCCCCCCAACACACATGCACGCACACATGGCCTGTGGTCTTAGACCCCATTTTGGCTTGGCTTCCTTTTCACATCCCCTCTCTTCTATAGTTTAACCATCTTTTTGTCATCCCAAACCTCTTTCACAACTTCCTGTGTACCCTGTTTTCTTTGGGCCCTAGTGTTCGGCTTGCAGGCCTTCATAGGTGAGGGTCTGAAAGAAAAGCTAGCTCTCATGGGTTCTCATCTCTCTCTACATCCAGTGAAGCTCTGAAATCCATGGCCTGGGAGAGTGGCCCTTTCAAGGTCTTCTTTGCTCCTAGAGCAGTTTTGTTCAAGTGTTTCCTCTGCCTTCCCATGGTAGCTCACCTCATGGGGAGCAAAGTTGTAGAAGCCATTGGGCCCACTTATAACAGCTGCTGCTCTTGAAGAGAGGAAAGGGGCCCCAACTGGCTCTGAAGCTCGTGGCAAGAAACATTCTGTCCCCAGGTGAGGACCCATTGTGCAGAAGGCAAGAAATGGTCTTTAAGACTTTTCATTTAAAAGGTAAAGTGAGATGATGAGTAACAGTGTAATAAGCCATAAATCAGCTATTTCAAAGAGTCATAACTTCCTCAGCATCCTGACCAGAGGGTTCAAGTCCTGGTTCCTAGTTCTGGTTCCCTACCCCTGCCCACATAACAGGTCTATAGAAAGCCATATGGCAACTTTGTGTGAACTGGTAAGAGGATTCCCTTCCTCATTACCCTTTACTCTCATTTCTCAGAACATGTGTCATAATACATTCATTTTTTTTAGAACAAGTTACTTTAATGATAACTGCCAGAAATTTTAGAATTAAGTATGCAAATTACAGTGTCTATGATATTTGAAGCATTCTCTAAGTTTGGGCAGTGCACAACCCACATAACTGTACATAGCAGCAGACAGAGTTGCTCAAAGAGCATTTTTTAGAGCAGTGTTGGAGGTGCTGATTGGTAGTTGGTTTCCGGGTAAAGTAACAAAGATGAAGATCAGGGGTAGCTGTTATTCTAGCTGCCAGCTGTCAACTGCCTTCTGCTAACTGTCAGCTCTAATAGCCAAGCCATGGAGTGAGAGTCATGGTGCTAGAAAAATGAAGGTTTCCAGTGGGAAAGGGGCAGTCCTTTGTGAAGTGCTGAAAGACAATACCCCCTGAGGGGTGATACCGGCTCCACAGGTTGTCCAAGCTGTTTTCCCCTTGAATTTGATCTGGTCCTGTATCTTAGAGACATCTAGTTCATGAGGTCACATAGTGTTCAGCTAAGGCTGAGGTTGCTCAATGGGGAGAAGCAAGGTAGGACAGGGAACAAACCACCTCCCATCACCCTGCCCTGCAAGGGGTTAAATGATAGAAAGCAGTGTGAGGAATCCCATGTGAATGTGTGTGGGGGGGTGGTGAGGAGCAACAGGGGGACCAAGCTACCTCCAGCCCACAAAGGGAGCAGCCTTCTTTTGGTCTCCTGCCCCAGGGAAACTCTCCAGCCCTCATCCTACCACACACCCTTCAACATGACAGAGTCCTGAAATGGCTGACTCTTGAGTCTTGGGGGCACGCTTGAGAAGCAAGAGCTCTGGGATTAGAACATTCAGAGACTTTTGCATCTCGATATAAGATACTTTCTGCAACACCAAGAATTTGTGTGAACTTCCAAAACGACTTTAGATATCACAGAGCAGGAGGAACAGGGAGCTGCAGGAGTAACAAAGAGGGATGAGGTAAGCTAGGGCCGATGAGTAGCCTAGGTCCGGTTGGTAAGGTTGAAGCCACAGTTACCTTTTGAACACTTGGCCAGTAGCTTATTAGCTGAGCTCACGTTCTGCAGTCAGCCAGTCTTTGCAGACAGCTCTACGACCCCTGTTTGTCTTTGGAAACCAGCTGCCTGACTCCCTGGAGCTTAGAAAAGCTTAAGAGAGAATCAACCTTGTACTTGCCTGAGAGTTAAAACTCAATTTGCAAGACAGAATGAAGGTGTAAGCAGACACTTCTAGCTCCTTCCAAGTCAAACAGGGCAGCCTTGCTATTTTGCTTTAAATGTATTCCAAGAACACCAGACACATCTGTAGGTATGGAACCTGAAACTAAATATAAGACTGTTTGGGTTTTTTAAATCATGATTTTTGAGTCACGAGACTGTAGTTACTCCTTAATTCAACAGTGGGTAAGCAGCTGCTATCCTCTTTGTCTCTATCCAAAAGGCACTCAGAGTGTCTCCTGACTCTTCACTTAGGTGTCTCATTAAAACAGAAGGAAAGGGAGATCTCAGACAGAAAAAGATAACATTGGATATTTCGGGGGATACGGTTATCAACCATGATCTTTGCATAGGACTCTGAGCTTCCAGCAAAACAGAGCAAATAGAGAAACCTAGCAGTATTCTAGAGTTCCCATTTTCTGGTCAAAACTAATGCATAGCTTTGTCAGGAAGGACACAGCTCAAAGATCTAAGACCAGCTAGTTGTATGGATGCTTGGATACAATGTCCTTTCCTATCCCACTGTGATTACTAAGATGGCACGAATTTGATGGGATTCTTCAGGATTCAGCCACATGGCTTCCCTGGCTCTTGACTCTGAAATTCCACAAAATGCTTTGCCAGTAGCCAAATCCATCCCATCTGCTCAGTTCACTCCCCAGTAAGTGGGGACTTGGGAGGGGGGCTGGGTGTCCTCCTTTTTCCTTTGATCTTGCTTCTCAGTTTTCTCAGATCAATTCAGGATGCCAGAAGTAGAGGGGACCCAGATGGATTAAGTTTCCTTTACCTTCCAGAGGGAAGAGTGTGAAAAGGGCAGGAAAATCATATTGGGATCTTTGTTCTAAATATAAACCCCATGACTCTTCTGTCAATGTCAGCCACTTAAGGACAGATAATTGAGGCCTAGGACCAGCCTGGCCCTCTCCATGTAGCCTGGGCTACTCCGGCCTGGCCATCTGTGAGATGGAAGAAATAGAGATGGAAATCGATAGAGGTATAAACAGTGTGGTGGGCATCTCTCTGCCAGGAATCTCTCTTCTCTTTGAATGAGAACTTCCAGCACCCCCTGAGTTCAGGCCTGATCCACTTTATGGCATAGATTTTAACTTATTTTATTTTAGAGAGAGAGAGAGAGAGAGTGAGAGCGAGCAGGGGGGAAGCGGAGGGGCACAGGGAAAAGGAGAGAAAGAGAATTTTAAGCAGGCTCCTGGGTCAGCGCAGAGCCCAATGCAGGGCTTGATCTCACGACCAACCCTGAGATCATGACCCGAGCCAAAATCAAGAGTTGGAGGCTTAACTGATGGAGCCACTCGGGCACAGCATGGCATAGATTTTAGAAGTAAGAGTCATGAGAGGCCAGAAAAAAATGTGACTGAGATATTGGCTAGGAGGAGATCAGCTCCTGGTACGCCTAAGTCATGACCTGTTCGGTTAAAATGTGAGGTTTCTGACCTGTATCATTTCCCCCCATCACCCTTTCTGAAGTCATACCCCAGGCCGTGCAAGCAAAGCAAAACAAACAACAACAGCACAAAGGGGGTAAAATCTAGTCACCAACAGCATCAGTAAGTGGGTAAGCAGGCAAGCCTCAGCTTGGGACTGCGCTTGGCCTGTAGACGCCGCGTGCTCATACAGGTGCCTTTACACCAGGGACGCTGCTGGAGCTTGGTGGTCCTCATTCCTCACACCCATCAAGTTGTCTGATACAGGGAGGAACAAGAATTTGACCCTAGAGCAAGGGACCTGTGAACCTTCTGAAATTGTGCATCATATTTTGGATACGTGCATGTGATTATTTTTCTGAAGAGGAGTCCATAGTTTTCCCCTGATTCTCAAAGGGATCAAAGGCCCCCAAAGAAGTCAAGAGCCATAGTCTCAGAACGTTACAGCTGAGAAAGGCGGCTATGGGAAGTGGTTCAAATTCCCATTCTATGACTGAAGACACTGAGGCCCAGACACATGCTGCAGAGCTGAGCCTAGAATCCCACTCTCTTGTCCTTTGCTGCTGTCAACAGAGGTTTTTCAAAAAAGAAAGAGGCAGGCATGCTCTTTACTTAAATGGTTCCCTGATTCCTTATGGAAAAACATACTTTCTAGAACAGTGCCGTTTAATGGAAATATGACAAGCCATGTACATAATTTAAATGTTTCTAATAGTCATATTACCAAACAAAAAGAAACAGATGCAATTAATGTTAGTAATATATTTTAGTAAGCCCACTATATCCAAAATGCTATCATTTCAACATGTAATCGATGTCAAAATTACTGAGATTTCTACATCTTTTTTTCATACTAAGTCTTCTAAATCCAGCGTGTGTTTTGTACTTACACCACATCTCAATTCAGACAGGCCATATTTTAGGTGCCCGCCAGCCCCATGGGGCTCCTGGCTGCCATGTTACGCAGTGTGGGTGTAGATTACACGTCTATCCCCCAGCAAGTGAACGGTTTGTATCCCTTATTTGATTCCACGATTCCTTCCAGGAGCCGAGTGGTGTCTCCTGTCATAGATGTAATTGACTGGAAGACTTTCCAGTATTACCCCTCCAAGGACCTGCAGCGTGGGGTGTTGGACTGGAAGCTGGATTTCCACTGGGAGCCTCTGCCAGAGCGAGACAGGAAGGCTCTCCAGTCCCCCATCAGCCCCATCAGGTGAGGCTCTTCACATAGCCTGTTTCTCCTTCGCTTCCTCAGGAAGGACTCGGCAGCCAAACTGCTTGGGATCAAATCCTGGCCCTGCAAGCTTCCCAGCAAGTTACTCAATCTGTGCCTCAGTTTCCTCATCAGTGAATTAGGGATAACACGGTTGTTGTGAAGATTGAAAGAGTCACTATGCGAAAAGCACGGAGAGAGTACTGGGCACTCAACCCTTGGTGTTATTATTAGTATATTCTTATGGGAATGGGGTCCAGCTTAAGCTCTTTCAGGTGCTTTCTTCAGTGGATGTCTCCATTTGCGGCAGTGAGAGAACCCGAGTTGGAATCTTGACTTAACTCTTCCTCCCCAGGTAACACTGGATTTCCCTAACCTCAGGTGCTTTCTTGCTAAGAAATAAGGATTCAATCAGGTGAATGCTAAGACACCCTAACTCTCAAAATACATCAAATTTTATGGGTTGTTTGCTTTGGTGTTGGGGCATGTTTGGGTTTTGGACAAGTATTCTATTTAAGAAGATGTTATAGATATCTTCTTTTGCATAACAAACCACCCAAACTTAGTGCTATAGAACAACAGTTTTATTAAGCTCACAGATTCTGGGGGTCAGGAATTATGAAAGAGAGCACTAAGGTTGGTGGTCTCTGTTGCATGGTATCCAAGATGGCAGGAAATGGCTCAAGATGGCAGTGGGGGTGGGACGCCAATGATACTGGCCATCAGCTGGGACCCCCACGGGAACTTACCCAATCCCTCCAGCAAGCCACTGCACCTGGGGCTTGCTGGATGATAACACTGGGTTCTGAGACAAAGTATTCCAAGATGGCCAAGTGAAACAAGCTGTATCCCCTGCTCCCTTTAAAAAAACAATTTGTTGAGGTGAATTTCACATGCCACAAATGAGCCATTTAAATACAAACAATCCTGCAGCAAGTAGCCCAAGTTGTGAACCACCACCTCAATCTTGTGCTGAAAACATTTCCATCACTGTAAAGTAGATTCCCATACCTATTAAGTGGTTTTCTCCACCCCCTCCTCCCCCCAGTGCCTGGCAACCACTGTCTGTCTCTATGTATAGATCTATTCTGGATATGGCATGTAAATGGAATCATATGATGTGTGACCTTTCCTGTCTTCTTTCACTCAGTATAATGTTTTAGAGGATGTATCCCCTTCTCTCACCAAGCCTCAGAAGTCACCCAGGGTCACTTCCAGAAAAATTACAGGCCCACCTAGGTTCAAGGGAAGGAGACATAGACCCTACCCCTCATGTCAATGTCACATTCTAAGAAGAACCCGTGGGACAAGGAATCCTGTGGTGTTCATCTCGGGCAGTTGACCTCCATTAGCCATGGTCCATCTCCATCATACACGGCCCAACACCCACCAGTTATCCAGCTGGCTTCTGAAGGCCTAGTACAGGGACACAGAATGAAGGCGCTAGGCACAAATAGGCCTTACCAAGGGTCTGCCCAAGGGAGTATGACTCTAACAGAAGTTTGATAAGCCACAAGCTTAGAAGTGCAAAAAAAAAAAAAAATGGTCTTTATTTTCTAATAACTGGACTTAGGTCATGTCTATCTTAACCCCCCTTGCACCTAACAGCAGAAAACTTCCATGCAAGTTAGTCAAATTCCATGACAGCTTAGTGACCTCATATTCAAATCTATCATCTAAGCTTGTCCCCTCTCCCTGTCTCCCTGAAGTTGATTTTGAGCTCCAGACTTCTGCGGGGGGTACAGCATTGGTGTGGGGAGGGAGTGTCCCACCTTGGGCTCAAGCTATCCAGCATCAGTGTTCACCACGATGCACTTTCACTGGTCATGGCCTCTGGCCAGAGGTTGGCACACCCAGCCCCCAGCGGCCGGCACCCTCCTCTCAGTATCTGCCCAAGTCCCACCTTGGGATGTGGGAAGAAATATCCTGTTTCTCTTTGTGCAGGCCTGATGCTACCTGTCTTAGCGTATATTATGCGAACCAAGACCTTCTTCCCAAAGGTCTCTCTAGAGGCACTCAAGCCAGAGGTAAGGGGAGCCTTGGGTACAGCCCCATGGCCCTCCCTTTAGGAGGTATAAAGGGCCCAGGCAACCGTAGCTCCCTTCTCATAAAATGCTGGGATTTTTGATGTGGTTGCTTGGCTCTGGTCTTGCAGTTAAAAGCATCGAGGTCTATCTGAGCCTGTAGCCCACTCTCTTGGCCCCTAGAGCTCCTGCAGGATAAGCCTTCCTGATATGCTCGGGGTTCTGAACTGCCGTCTGTTCCATTTTCTCTCTGCCCAGGAGCCCCGTGGTGCCCAGCGGGGTTGTGGCCATCGACAGACGTTACTTCCAAAACACTGGAGCGTATGACCCTCTCATGTCTCTGCAGGGTGGAGAAAACCTCGAGCTGTCTCTCAAGGTATGTCCTGGACCAAGGGAGGAGCTAGGGGCTTCTGTTGAGTAGTGGGTAAGGCCCCAGCTTGGGGGCAGCCATTAGAAATGCTCCTGGTCAGGTCAAAGGCTGCAGGCAAAGTGTAAAATCATGAAATGGGGTATGTCAAATCTCCCCTCCCCATCTGTCTCATGCCCTACCTAGACTGTGCCCCCAGCTTCCCTCATGAAGCCAGCTAGGAAACCTGCCTGTAGGAAAGGGCACGGTATCAGCCAAGAATACTGTCACGCAGGGATTCCCGTACATTCTCTTTGCACGGCCCCGTCATTATTCGCAGCACCCACAGGCCCAAACCAATGCCAGAAAGTTCCATGCCCTAAGTACAGTGGTCCCTTATCTGTGGTTTCATTTGCCCGTGGTCAGCCATGATCAGAAGCAGACGATCGTCCTTCTGAGGTATCGTCAGGTTGGTGGTAGCCGAACGCCAGGTCACAGTGTCTGCCACATTTCTCTCATTCCATCTCATCACAGGGACATTTTATCATTTTGCAGCATCACAAGAAGGGCGGGTACCCTATAAGAAGATATTTTGAAAGGGGCACCTGAGTGGCTCAGTTGGTTGAGCATCTGCCTTCGACTCAGGTCATGATCTCAGGGTCCTGGGATGGAGTCGCGCATCAGGCTCCCTGCTCAGAGGAGAGCCTGCATCTCCTTCTCCTGCTGCCCCTGCTTCTGCTCGTGCTTTCTCTAATCTCTCTCTCTCTTCTTCACTCTCTGTCAAATAAATAAATAAAATCTTTAAAAAAAAAAAGAGGAAGATATTTTGAGAGAAAGACACCACATTCATGTAACTTTTATTATAGTATATCATTATATTGTTCTATTTTATTATTAGTTGTTAATCTCCTTCTGTGCCTAATTTATAAATGAAGCTTTATCACAGGTATGTATGTATGTATGTCTAAGAAAAGACATAGTATACAGAGAATCCAGAACTATCGGTGATTTCAGGCATCTACAACGGGTCTTGAACATATCTCCCATGGATAAGAGGGAACTACTGTAGCTCCAAAAAATAAGTATTTGTCTTAAAAATTCAGCACCCATTGGGAACCACACAGCTCCTTGAACCTCGGAATCAGATCAGACCCGACCACCCTCATTTCCCTCTCCATGTCAATTTTAACATGATACTGGCTTTTTAATCACAGCAACCACTGAAAGCCCAACCTAGTAGAGATGTTTATTATACAAAGTGCAGCCATCTAATGTTGAAACCATGAATTACCTCAAGCTTGTCATTTGCAGAACATCCGACAGATGTCACTACATTTCTCTCAAACATTTAAAATACCCCTTTGAGGCCCTTTGAGGTTGCTGGGGCACCCTTGGGGTACCTTGGCATATAGTTTGGGAACCCCATCTTTGGTGTGTTCCAGTTCATATGCTGCCTATGCTAGGAACGTTTTCGTTTTTCCTCTTTATCCCTAAGGATGACATGAAAGCCTTCCTGTCAAATGAATTACAGGCCTGTGGGAATAGGCAGGAAGGTTAGTGGAGAATAGTGAGAAGGTTTTCTTGAAAAAGGGTAGACTATGTTTAAGGAAAGCTTGCTTTGATCTCCACATAAATGGCTCTGGTGCCTTTGCAACAGAGGACATCACAAGCTTTGAGAAATTCTCTGATCACTAGGGACCCCTTATTCCCTGAGGAAGCAGCTTTGGGGAACAGAGATACTAAGCCACATGTCTAGCAGCTCTAAATGTGTGGGTGTGCTTCAGGGGAAGGACATGTTCAGGTTGCTGTGTGGATGTGGCCCCCTTACTCCACTGGCTCTGTCCCAGGACAGCTGGACCCGTTCTTCCCACCTTGTCTCTCCCCAGCCCAGAACTCCCAGACCCAGAAACTCTGTGGCACCCCGAGGACTAGAATTCTCTTTCCTGTTTCGCACTCCTGATTTCTTGTGCATTTTGCCAGCCCCTGGATCCTTCACTTCCCGTGAACTTGGAATAGTGTTCAGATGTTTATTTTTCTCCTTTTCTGGCAGGTCTGGCTCTGTGGTGGCTCCGTTGAAATCCTCCCCTGCTCTCGGGTGGGACACATCTACCGGAATCGGGAAACCCACTCCCCCGTTGATCAGGAGGCCACTCTGCGGAACAAGGTTCGCATTGCTGAGACTTGGCTGGGCTCTTTCAAAGAGACCTTCTACAGGCAGAGCCCAGAGGCCTTCTCCTTGAGCAAGGTAAGGAGAGATCCTGGCAGGGGCTTCTGGACCTCTAGCCTGGAGGGGAAAATAAAAGCTTTTGGCTTGTGCTTCCCTTAAGTTGCCCCTCTTAAGGGGCTCTTCTACCAGGCAGGGCTGCCCATCTCTCCCAAGCATCTCTTCCAGGAATCAGAGCCTCCCAGCTGGTCTTGGCCTGGAGCCCACCAGGAGAGATGTCGGTGGAATGACATCTATGGGAAGTGGCATAGGACACTGAGAACAGAGGACAGATTGGGCAGGAAAGAAGCAGTAACAGGTCTCAGAGGGCCCTTTCATCCTGGGCAAAGTGCTCAAGGCTATGAAATTATCCAACACAAGAAACAAATAAAGTATAAAAATAAACAGAAAAGATCTAAAACAAATCACAGAAAAATTAAAATTTAAACATTTAATTAAATGTCCGTAAGCAGTGCTTTTTCAGCTGCCATTCAGCTCAATTCTTGTGGGCTGACACATACACACTATTCAACATGAGATGCGCGTTCCCACTGATGTTTGCTATGCTGGGAGTAGGGGCTCCAAAGGTAAGATTTGGACCCACAAATGTCTTGGACCCATAAAGGTCTTGGGACAATTCCCACAAGCCCCTTGCCAGCCTACACTGTTGGGTGTTCTCTATTCTCTGAGCCACAGATCTCCCCATCTGTTCATCTGATGACTTTGACAAGGACAATGGCGCCTCCTACTGGTAAATGAGAAGACCTTTTTTGTTCAACCCTGTTGAGCATTTCTATTAATTGCTGTTTTGGAAATGTCCTGTTGCTGACGTCAGTGTCGAGATATTAAGAATATCACTGCCTTCCTGAAGGCAGAGGCATTTACTTTAAATTTAAATAATTAAAAATTAATTTCGCTTTACAGTTTCTATCCTTCCTTCCCCTCTCCCACTCCACCTGCAAAACCCTCACGTGGATTTTGAGATGCAGAAATTCTGGGCACCCAAAAGATAAGGCCAGGGTTTCACTGTTGGAAGAGTTAATATTGTCTTGTTTTTTCTTCTCAGGCAAGGTTGTACAGAAGGACAAGTTCATTGTCAACATGCCTCCTCCTTGGAGGTCAGACAAGGACAGGGTAGATTTGCCAGTTTGTTTCATTACCAGGAAAGGTGAAGGGGATGGGATGTGCGTGAAGGAATGTTCCTGCTCTGGGAGCAAAGTCCAGCCCTAAGGCATGGCTGGCGGGGTCTTAAGCAAACACTCAGAATGCCAAGAAATGATAAAAAAAACTTATACTGATTTCCTAGAGGAAAGAGTAATAGATCTCTTTGTTTAATGGTAGGTACAAATGCTGAATGAGCAAGACATTCCTGCCTCAGAGAAGTTGTTCTCAGACTTTCTGTGGCTGAAACTCACCGGGAGAGATGATTAAAATGCAGATTCCCTACCTACTGAATCATAATGTTGGGCGTAGGGCCAAGGAATCTGCATTTTTAACAATCTCCTTGGGCATTTCTGAGCTGGGTGCTTGGGATCGCAATTTAAGGAGAATACCGAGAGCATTTCAGCATGGAGGATTCAGGCCCTACTCCTTCCAACGTTTCCATCTGAGGAGTAAAGAAGGAGGAAGCCGAATCAAACCAAACTCACTTCATACAGTCCGTTAGCCCAGTGTCTAGTTGGCAGCCTAGAGGCCATCAAGCTGGAACTCTGAAATGGACTTCTTATTCCAGGCCTCTCTCCTTTCTTCTCCTCACCCCAGGAAATATTCTATCTCTCTCTATCTCTCTCTCTCTTATTAAGTAGGCTCCAGGCCCTGTATGGAGCCCGAAGTGGGGCTTGAACTCGTGACCCTGAGATTAAGACCCGAGCAGAGATCAAGAGTTGGATGCTTAACCAACTGAGCCACCCGGGTGCCCCCCCTTTTGTTTTTGTTTTTGATCTTTCTAACCACTCCTTAGCACCCCTGTCTTCCCTAAACCAGGACTTAGTACCAAATGTATGGGCAGGTTTTCTCAGATCTTATCAATATAGCCAAATAGGTAAATTTATACTAAAGTGTTAAGGACTTACCTGATAACCATCCCAGGACAACTGTATTATAAAGGAAAATCTCAAGGAAAGCGGATAGCATCACCCAAAGGAATGATTCATTAATGGAAGAGATTGGGCACTTAGAGGGGAAGAAAAGTAAACTTGCCTTGTCTCTACCTCACCCCACAATTTCCCAGCTTATTTCATCTGAGTGGCCTTTGGGCCATTTCCTGCCTCCATAAGGCTCATTCTAGTGCTGCACCACACCAGCAAAGCCCCACCATTTTGCCAGCTTCCACAGAAAAGTCCTTAGAGCTCTGGCATAATGGTCTCTGTTGACCGAAAATGTGAGGGATTATGGGGAGGGTGTGACCTCACACCCACATTGCTGGTTCCACAACTCTCTTTAGGGAGCATCGATCCTATTCTGTCCCTTTTAAACCTCTTCTTCCAATACATGAGCTTCCCCCTTGTCTGCAGCCCTGGGGATCCATGGCCTTGGTCCCCTCTCTCTGTCCCACCTCCTCAGTCACCTCTGTCCTTCCCCCATGCATGAATGGTGGCGAACAGCCGGCTTCTTCCCCGTCTCACTGCCTGTGTCTTTCTCAGACCGAGAAGCCAGACTGCACAGAACGCCTGCAGCTGCAAAGGAGGCTGGGCTGTCGGATGTTCCACTGGTTTCTGGCCAACATCTACCCTGAGATGTACCCATCGGAGTGCAGGCCCAGGTTCTCTGGAAAGGCAAGGCATGACCTGGGGAAGATGAACAGGAAGGAGAGGGGGTGGGCAGCCTCCTAAGACAGAAACTGAACCCTGGCCACACAGTCCCAAAGTCCATGGGGCCCCCGAGGCTTTCGTGCCTGCCCCGAGAGAGGCGACTGGTTGCCATGAAACCTGTCTCAGGGTCCTTCTTCGTGACAGGTGTGGCCTGCCTCCTGTCCCTTGGGATTAGAAGCTTCAGCTTGACGTTGCTCATTTTGGGTCTGAACCTGACCCCATGAGCTACACTGGGGAGAGAGAGGAGAGGAATGGCGCCTGACAGAGGGTGTCTTTACAGTGGATGTTGGGGTTCACTTCTGTATGGGTGTCCACTTTCAGCTCCACAACACTGGACTTGGCTTCTGTGTAGATTGCCAGGCGGAAGGGGACATCCTGGGCTGTGCCATGAGGCTAGCTCCTTGCAGTGACAGCCGGCAGCAGCAGGTGGGTAATCAGAATTCTCAGGATCACAGCAAGGGATGACCTGAGAATGGTCTTCCTGGGATGCTCCTCGCTTCCCTTTGGGGCACCTCCTTTCAGTGGTCCCATGTCCCCCGCTCCTCTGACTTGTCTGACTCTGCCCACCCTGCCCCCAGGCACAAGCACAAACACGGGCCATCATCAGAGAAGACACGTATCTGGGCTTGAGGGAAATGGAGACTATCTGGCTGATGTTTTTATTGAGCAGATGAGGAAACTGAGGCTCAGAGAGTGACCAGCCTGGGGGTTACAAGCTCAGATATGCCCAGGGTCAGGCAGGGAAAGGGGGTGAGCACAGTGAGCTGGGTGGAGGCTGCTGGTCCTGAGGAGCTCATGCCCATTTGAAAGCACGTGATACCTGTCCCCCAGACTCAACGGATGTCTTCTCTTCAATATGAAAGTGGGCTCAACATATGAGATCACATCCTTTTTTTTTTTTAAGATTTATTTATTTATTTATTTATTTATTTATTTATCAGAGAGAGAGAGAGCAAGCACAGGCTGGGGGAGCAGCAGGCAGAGGCGCAAGGAGAAGCAGGCTTCCCGCCGCGCAGGGAGCCTGTTGTGGGACTTGATCCCAGGACCCTGGGATCATGACCTGAGCCAAAGGCAGATGCTTAACCAACTGAGCCACCCAGGTGTCCCACCCCCAAATTTTAAAAGACATTTGAAACCCAGGGTTTATGGAAAATCTCCTCATTTAAATTAAACATCTATAATCAGAGGTCAAAGAAAACCACCACGTGCACATACATTTCCGCCGGGACGTGAGCAGAAACATGTGGACCAGCCAGAGATCTTCAGCCAACTAGGACCAGAGATGGGGAAAGCGGGTCACTCAAGTGGGTTGTGCAGACACAGAAGCACTGAAGAGGCGAGGGGAGCCCAGAAAGTGTTCTCCATTTGCAGTGGTGCCTCAAACCCATGACTCATGGTTATAGGCTTTTCTCAGTTCCCTGATTCTGAGGCCTCCCACGCAGGTGTGCTGTGGCTTTCAGGAATGTAATGTGGCTCTATGGGAGCCAGAGTGCATAAAGGGGGGATTTTTAGGGCACCACAGGAGCCTGGTGTGTGTGTGTCTGTGTTTCTGTGTGGGTGTCTCTGCACATGTGTGTGTGCACACGCATGTGTCTGTGTGTCTGTGTGAAGTGGAGAAGGAGGGCTGATTTTGGGGCAGACAGGCCTCATGGCCTCAGGTGACCATCTGCTCCACTTGCCAGAGGAAGGCTTACACACAGATGGAGCCGTTGGCTCCTGGGTTCAGCATTTGCCTCATTCAGGACATTTCCCAAGCACAGAGCAATTTAGTCTCTGAAATGCCTCCCACAGGGAGGAAGCCTTTTCCTGCATGCTCAGAAGGAAAGCAGAGGGTACAAATGTCCCTCGGGAGCAGAAGGGTATAACACAGGAGTTCTGCAGGGATGCCCAGGTTGGTAGGGCCCCTCTCCAATGCAGTGCTCTGATACCTTGTTTGGGGAGGGGACAAGAGGCTTCAGTGAAGACAGAAAAAAAGCATGGCTTTCCCCCGAGGCCCCGCTCTGCAGCACAGCTGGCCCTGGCAGGACCTGACAAAGATGGGGCTGCCTTGGCAACAGCAGAAGCTTATGGCCCAAAGGGCAGCTGAAGAGAAAGGCTGAACATGCCCAACAGGCACCCTGCCACAGGGAGAGGCCCCTCCCGGAGCCAGAGCTCCTGTTCTTGGATAGAGATGGCTCATCTCAGGGCAGACTGTCTGAAATCAACACTGAGAAATCCAGGTGGCGCCTGGTTAAAATCTAGGCCTAGTAAGGGTGGGTCTCCGGTGGCTTGTCCATTCCCCACCTGTGGTTCTTAACCTTTTTAGGTCATATATGGCGATTGCCCCATTGGGGCAGATCAACCCTTGACTCCAAATCTGGTTCAGATCTGGAGACTGATGATTCCACACATGCAACAGGAGAGAATGGAAAGCATCATGAGACTTTCTCAGGGAGAGCAGGGCAGGCTCCCAGGCAGGTGGCAACTGGCTTTGGCGCTTATGTGGTCGGGGGATGGGCCAGGTGAGTGTTCCCAGGTCCAGCGGGGCTGACCTGGTTTGAACTTCCTGCCAGCACCAAAGAAGAAAGGACTGGAATTTCTTTCTTTCTTATTTTTAAAAGAAAAAAAAATTTTAAAGATATTATTTATTTGACAGACAGAGATCACAATTAGGCAGAGAGGCAGGCAGAGAGAGAGGAGGCGGGTGGGGGGGTAAGCAGGCTCCCTGCTGAGCAGAGAGCCTGATGTGGGGCTCCATCCCAGGACCCTGGGATCATGACCTGAGCTGAAGGCAGAGGCTTAACCCACTGAATCACCCAGGCACCCCAGGACTGGGATTTCTTATGAGCTTGCCCTGAAGTGCAGGAAGGGGATAAGGCGAAGGGGGTGGAGCTTGAAATCTCAGAGGTCAGACATCACACATGGAGTCAGAATCTTTATTATAAGTCACATGGTTCCTTTAAGAAGGTGATGAATTCTAAGGACAATTTCCCAGAAAAAAAAAACACATATAAGCACATCTGGACAAAATTTTTAAAAATTATCAGGGTTCATGGATCTCTTGAAGCCCCTTATGGTCCATGGGCTCTAAAACCCCTGGTTCGTAACTTCCAGAAGCTAAAGGAAGGAGTCAAAGTGAAAAACCATGTCTCCTCCTGCGGCACCCCAGAGGCTGATAAACTTCATGCCCGCTATTGCCTGAGGAGAGAAGAAGGTAACTAAGTCAGGGAAAGGCTCTAGATGCTGCAGGGTCATTCCAGCACGCATGTAGGCCTCTTGGTTATTGGAAAGGTGTCTTTGTATCTTATGGTATAGATTCTTCTCAAATTTCTATCACAGAATAACTTCCCAAGGTGTTGGGAAGCCTCAGTGATGCTAGCTGAGGGTTGGTGGGTCCACTCATTTCACAACTTGGATGAACCTAGAAAGCCTAGCTTTCCCCCAAATCTCTGTCAGCCTTGGACAGGGGCCTTTGCTTTAAGGTCTCTGTTAAAAATAAACAACAAAGTACAAGTTGATCATTGATCAAATGAGTCAAGTAAGGCTCCAAGAGTCTGGGAGCAAACTCCAGAACATGTCTTGGAGGGTCTGGAGTCCAGCCCTGCAGGGAGGACCCATGAAGCCAGGCTTGGCAGTGTGGGCCCTGGGATCCCAGAGGAAGGCTTGCATCAGGAGGGCACGTGTGGAACCAGGTGCTCAGGATCCATGTGGCCTCTTTCACTTTTGCCCTTTACCAGTGTTCCAGATCATACCAAAATGCATTCACCCCTGGCACAGGGGAGGAGGACATAGATATAAAGCTAAGTGAGGAAGCCATGTGATGTGGTAGAAACAGCTCACCACTTTCTAGCTGCATGACATCAGAAGCCTTCTTAACACCTCCGAGTCTTGGTTTCCTCTTCTGCAGTTGGGAATCATGCAGTCTCCTGCATGCCACCAGAACGTGGTGGGGGTTCTGATTCTTGGTGGGGAAGAGGGGACTAGCAAGGACTTGATATGTAGCAAAGTCATGAGCTAGATAAGCTGAAAGCCCTTCTCCTCAAAACACTTAGATATGCCATATAAAAATTAAGAAGAAATACATACCTAACTGAATTTGTAACAAAGGGAAATCTCCAGGGGCCAAAAATCAGAAGGCAACCGAAAATGGAGCCATATGGCATTGGCCAAGCTCCCTGCCTGAGGTGAGGGAAACTGGGGAATCCAAAGTCATTAGTTACATGTAAGAGTAGTTAATGAGAGCCTATCTATAGCCTGTGACAGAAGAGAAGTTGGAAATGAGACATCACATACAGCCAACTTTGACCTTCAAAGAGTAACCTATCTGCCAAAAGTTTGACTAGAAAAATCCACCCACTGCCCCAAGAAGATGACAAGGAAACTTGTTTGTCTCCACAGGGTCTTTGTATAGGAGAAAGGAACTTAAAAAAAAAAAAAATTCTTTTAACCACAAATCTGCATCTAATTTGGGTTTAGGGTTCAAATTTATGTGTGGTATGGGAATCCTTAAGCAGGACTGGCTACCAAATTCGTGGGTCCCAGTGCAAAATGAAAATGTGGGGTCCATCATTCAACAATTATTAAGAATTTCAAGATAGTAACAACAGAACACTAAACCAAGTATATTAAACCCAAAACATTGAACTCTTCTAGGCATGAGGCCCCACATGAATGCACAGATCACTTTGTCTCTCAGCCACAAAATTAATATAAAAAATCATTCAGGCTGTACCTGGCCAGAACAGAAAATGGTTTTGTTAGGAAAGTGCTCTCCAGCTGGGACACACAGGCTTCCTACAGTTAAAGCCCCTCTGCAAAGACATGCACATCCAATACTATGAAACATGGGAGGATGGGCCGCATGGGTGGCTCAGTGGGTTAAGCCACTGCCTTCGCTCAGGTCATGGTCTCATGGTCCTGGGATCAAGGCCTGCATAAGGTCTCTGCTTGGCAGGGATCCTGCTTCCCGCCCCCACCCCCCGCCCCGGCCTGCCGCCTGCCTCTCTGCCTACTTGTGATTTCTGTCAAATACATGAAACCCTAAAAAAAAAAAAAATGGGAGGACAAAATGACCATGAGCAAGAGTCAGCAGATGCAACAGACAGCAGGAGAATTAGTTACAGGCCAGGTCAGATCTCTCCAGAAAGAGATCCCCTTGGGCCCCAAGAGTGTTCCTCATCTGCTCCTCTTCCAGAGCACTCCCACAACACAAGCATTCTTTATGGCCTCATCCGTGATGCAGGAAATAGAATCATGGGAACACATGCCAGAACAAATAAATATGAATGCAACAGCAGGTGGCATGTGGAGATTTCAGAGGCTAAGTGTAGTCTAGCATTGTATGTGTAGATTTGACTATGAGATATGGTATTGCTGACCCTCGTAAAATCTAAAGATTACCTCTGGACCTCAGCTCTATGGTGAGCTCTTCTTCCTGCATCTCCAGCTTTGGAGTAGATCTCCTTCTAGCTATGCTAACGACCATTCCCCTGTCCCAGCACCTCAAGCACACCAGCAGGAAGGGGATCCACTTTGGCAGCCCACAGCACCTGTGCTTTGCTGTCAGGCAAGAGCAGGTGATTCTTCAGAACTGCACGGAGGAAGGCCCTGACATCCATCAACAGTACTGGGACTTCCAAGAGGTATGTAATCTGTTCAGGAAGTGTGCAGCAGTGTCTCCAGCTGGGACGGTGTCCCAGGGTCTTCTAAGAGGTCAAGTACTACCATACCAGCCAGTGCCCCTGCTGTTGAACTTAGTGACTTAGCATTAAGTCCTCAGGGGGAAGTAAAGCCAACCTTGCAGCAAAGTTGGTTCACCAGGACCTTGAAGTGTACTGATTTGCCACATCTCTGTAAAGCTCTGACTGTGACCATGGCAGACAGAGGAGATAGTCCCTTTTTGAAGTTTCTTAGTTCAGGTCACCAGTAAGACCATGGCGCGTGTTACAGAAGCAGTCAGCTACCTCAGAGATGTGGTTTTAGGAGCGATAGAATGGCCCTTCTTTCTCTACTTGGTGACAAGTGAACCTAAAACTCGGGACTCACACATGCTCAAAGACATCTTAGAAACCAAGTTAAGGTCCATTATGAATGATCATAAAGGATCATTCTAACCAAGTCCTGTGGATAAGATATGTTTTAAAAAGAGCATTTTAGGGGCGCCTGGGTGGCTCAGTGGGTTAAAGCCTCTGCCTTCAGCTCAGGTCATGATCCCAGTGTCCTGGGATCGAGCCCCGCATCGGGCTCTCTGCTCAGCGGAGAGCCTGCTTCCTCCTCTCTCTCAGCCTGCCTCTCTGCCTACTTGTGATCTCTGTCTGTCAAATAAATAAATAAAATCTTTTAAAAAAAATTAAAAAAGAGCATTTTAAAATAATAAGGAAAAGATTAGTGAGTAAGATTCACCCAGTATAATTCAGACATTAAAAACTAAGACTTTAAAATTTAAAGTATTGTTCAGCCATAAAAAGGAATGAAGTACTGTTCATAATAGTACTATTTATAATAGCCAAGAGGTAGAAGCAACCCAAGCATTCAATGATGGATGAATGGATAAACAAAATGTGGTAGACATATAATGGAATACTATTCAACCTTAAAAGGAAAGGAAATTCTGTCCCATGCCACAGCATGGATGAACCTGGAGGACATCACACTAAGTAAAATAAATGTGTCACAAAGGACAAGTGCAGTACGATTCCACCCACATAAGGTATCAAAAGTAGTCAAATTCATAAAAACAGAAAGTAAAATAGTGGTTACCAGGAGCTGGGGGGGAGGGGAGAGTTGTTTAATAGGTACAGAGTTTTAGTCTTGAAAGATGAAAAAGTTCTGAATATCTGTTTCACAACAACATGAATATACTTAACACTACTAAACTTTACTCTTAAAAATGGTTAAGATGGTAACTTTTATATTATCTGTTTTTACCACAATGAAAAGAAAAAAAAAGAAATTAGGTGTATTTATGCTACAACATGGATGACCCTTGAAGATATCATGCAGTGAAAGAAGCCAATCACAAAAGGCCATGTATTCTCTGACTTCATTTATAAGATATGTCCGGAATAGATAAATCCATTAATACAGAAAGTAAATTAGTGATTTCCAGGAGCTAGGAGGAGGGAGGGGCAGGAAGTTATTGTTAATGGATAGTGGGTTTCTTTTTACACGGAGGATTGCATACACTCTGTGAGTATACTAAAAGCCATCAAGTTGTATACTTGAAAAGAGGGAATATTGTGATTTATGAATTTTATCTAAAAAAAAAACAAAAACCAAACACACAAATGGACATTATCAGCCTTGTTGGTTAAATGTTTAACTTTTCAACAAGAAATATTTTTTTGTTGTTGTTGAAAAAAGGATGGCTGGATTCTATATCAAATCTGGTGGATTTTGAGCAGGAAGCAGCCATCATCCTCCAAACCTGACTGACTGCCCCTCTGTGTATCCTCGAGCCTTTACTCTCTACTGCAACCTGGTGGCAGAAGTGCTAAATTGCTGGATTCACAAGGGGCAGAGATCAAACCAAAAAAAATTTTTTTAAGATTTTATTTATTTATTTGACAGAAAGAGAGACCACAAGTAGGCAGAGAGGTAGGCAGAGGGAGGCTCCCTGCTGAGCAGAGAGCCCGATGCAGGGCTCAATCCCAAGACCCTGAGATCATGACCTGAGCCGAAGGCAGAGGCTTAACCCACTGAGCCACCCAGGCACCCCCAAACTAAATGTTTTCGAAAACAAAAATGTACAAGTACAGTGATAACAGTGAATGTCACCAGTAAGGTATATAGACTAAACATGCTCTACATACTGGCATGCTACCAACCAGAACTCTCCAAAATAGCACAATTATATAATCTCAATAAAGATAATTTAATTAATGACCTCAAGCTTCCAAATGATATTTTTATTTAGGGCTACCTAAATTATATTTTATGTTAACCAACATACTGCAGTTCCTTACCAGACCAGTTCGCACCACCTCTATGAGTCTCATCATGATTAGCACAAAGCTTAGGAATATCCTTTGCCGACTGATTGCTGGGAACTGACTTTTTTTCTTCTTCTTCTTCTTCTTTCTTTTCTTTTCTTGTTCTTTTCCTTTTTTTCCCCTCTTTTCAGAATGGAATGATTGTCCACATTCTTTCTGGGAAATGCATGGAAGCTGTGGTGCAGGAAAACAGTAAAGATTTGTACCTTCGCCAGTGTGATGGAAAAGCCAGCCAGCTGTGGCGATTTGACAACATCAGCAGTGTGGATAAATGATGAATGCCAGTGTCAGAGGGAATAGAGAAGCTGAGTCATCACAATTCGGCCCCAAGAGAGCTACAAGAGCATGTATATTTCATGAAGCAGATCCTTTTGTGTTTGTACTCCTGGTGATAGTAGAGAAAAAAGCTCTGTGAATGAATATAGAAAGTCTTTCCTTCTTGCACCTTATTGCATTGACTGTTGGCTGTTTTAGAAAAAGAAAAAAGAGGATTCATTGTCTCATTGTCTTCATCACTGGTAGATGGTCATTACATAGTACATAAGATTTTTTTTTCTATTGAGCACTTGATAATTGCTTTTATCTCTCATAAAGGAAAGAGGCATGGACAGTCTCAGGTAACACCTCCAAGGATACATAAATCCAATCGATAAATTTTTTGCAAATAGCCTTACTTTGGATCATCTGTGTAGCCAACAATGAAAATTAAAGTGTGAAGAGGTTGTAAAGGCCTGAAGTTTCCAGAACTTTGGATTAAGCTCATTAGGACAAATTCCATGTTCACTGGCTAAGCCATAGAAGAAGGAAGAGAAGCCACTGAGCAAAGAATTGGGTTGAAGAGAGATGGAAGAGCTTTGACTTAATTTTCCAGCTCAGCCTGGCAGCTGGAAAGAGCTAGCGGACCTGGAATAGGATGTTTTCATGTAAATGAGAATTTCCTCCATACTTTCTACCTCCATTCACCCTGCCCTAGCCCTTCTTTACCTTGGTTAACCCCAACCAGAATCTTATGCAATGTATTTCTCTTTAGTCGTTGGTATTGGAAGGGTCAGCTCAGACTGAGCATTCCCAATAACGAAGTTGAGAAACTCTCCTGATGCCCGGTTATAGGGTTTGCATGGACTGGATCAGAAATAGCAACCTCCACAAAAAAGGCAAGCCTGCTAGTAGGGAAATGCCTGCATTTGAGCCAAAATTCATATGAAAGGAACCAGAGTTGGGTATTAATGTCCATTAGGACTAACGTGGCCATTTCTTAGCCTGGGACCCCCATATGTGCCTGCGGGTTGAATGTTCACAGCTGGGCAAGGAACATGAACATGCCTCCAATAGAGCAGATCCAGTGCTAGCAAGACCTGAATGGCTCTCCTTGCTGTGACCTGGCCTACCTAGTTCGGCCATAAGGAGCTGTTGAGTGGACTTGGTTCTGCTGTTAGGAAGACACCATTTATGCCTATTTCTCCTCCGAGGAGAGTTTGCTCTCCCTAGGGTCAGCGTAGAAACCTCCCTTCAAAGATCTTGATCTCCTCTGGGCTATCTCAGAAGTCAGTGTGTTTCAAATAAGAAAAACTAGGTAGGACGTGAGGGTTTCTAAACAATGCCTATTATAATCATGTATTCTTTTTCCATCAGCTTAAGTCAATGGCCCACTGCATTTATCCTTCCTCAGAATGCACTCCAGACTTGTGCTGTCCACAGTAGCCATTAGCCGCATGTGGCTATTTAAATGTAAATTCATTAAAAATAAAAAAATTAGACTCAGTTCTTCAGTTGTACTGGTCACATGTCTAGGGCTTAATAGCTGCCCATGCCTAGTGGCTACTGTACTGGAGAGCACAGACATAGAACATTCTATCACAGCAGATAGTTCTATTGGATAGTGCTGATCTGGATAGACTGATCATCCTGTTGAGAGAAGAGATTTTAGCCACTGTCTTCTTCCTTCAGACATGTCTATATTTAAAACAAATTCCTCTAACATCCTGAGGCTGAGATGGAGCTAAAAATTCTCAGACAGCAACCTTGTAAATGCTATTAATAGTTGCAAACTAAAAATTAAACAAGACCTCTATTTTTTTAAATGAACTTAATTATTGGCATTGTGAGTATTTGAAGTTGCTGGAATAAATTAATATAATTAAATAAAAGGCTGAATTCAATTGTCTAAGTTGTGTTTGACAGTAATTATCAAAAGGACCCAGATGGCTTATTGCTTAATTGGTTGAATAAAGCAAGAATGTAGGGTTCCTTGCTTCCTTAACCATCCCCATGATTTATTACTTTATTATAGAAATGGCTGTCAACTCAGTCCCTAGCTGGTACTTACAAATCCTTAATTTAAACAAAACAGATGTCTCCATTTAGTTCAAAAAGACATTCAACCTTCTCCTCATAGTGTAACCAAGTGTTCAAATTCTGTTCTCTGTGGACTCTGCTTTGATTTTATCCACACAATCATTTTTAAAAGTAGAGAAACCTGGCAGTTGAAAGATTTGATTCCCAAGAATTTGATCTTCACTTTTATGATTGGACTTTATTGTTCAGGAGTAGAGGTAAGAGATCGATGGAACATCTTGATTGTATTCAGGTTGATGGTTCTGATTTGTTCTTGAGGTCTTGCTAGGTCCCTGTCCTCAGAGTCCATGAGACATGCCATAATATTTTGGCTCAATCCAGTGCTCCTCAAATTTCACTGTATTCACAGATCATGTGGGGATTATATTAAGACTCAGATTCTAATTTGGTAGGTCTGGGGTGGGACCTGAGATTCTGCCTTCCTAATGAGCTCCCAGGGGATGCTGATGCTGGTCTGTAGGCCACTTTCTGAGCAGTGAACAGCAGTCTGTTGCTACTTGGAACTAAAAGAGTGGCCACCAGACCAGTTCTTGGACTCTATTCTTTGCTTCTCATCGAGCTCTGTTTGAATCCACATGGCAGGATGATTTGCTCCTGTATGATATAAGACAACACACCTTGCTCAGTGTAATTCCTTTTCCTCTCTCCATCAACACTTTTCCTCTTTTCTCATTCTGTCTACTAGTTCTACTCTTTTGACCAGGAGAGTTCTTTATCTTTCTTGGTTTTTTTGCTGCTTGGCCTGTGGTTATGTTATGATCTCCTCACTTTTCTTATCTTGTCCTCAGCTTCCCTCTTTTTTTTTTTTTATCTCTGATCAAGGCTGCTTTTCCAGCATCCATGGTCTTGTGACAGCTTTTCTCTCATTCTCCCTTTCCTCTCTCAGGCCTTCTATGCCCTTCCATCACCAAGTCCAACTGACCAATCTTGATGGAGTGAGCACCATCAGTTTCTCCAAAGGATTTTTGGAGCACTGAGCATACCAATTAATTGTTGGATTTTTTAGTTTTCCTCAGCCCTAGCTTCTCTCCAAGAAGAATCCAGAGTATGGAGGAGTAGACATATCATTTCACATGGACATGAGATGACTGGGCTACTAAAGGACCTACTGCTGGTCATGGGAATATAGCCCTTGTCTTGAGGAGGCGGCTGGGGTCTGGCAGGCAGGTAGCCCTATATAGAGGACCTACAGAGAGGAAGATGTAGGGGACCCTTGGGAGATGGGCCAGGACCTGTGACCTCTGAATATGGCCACATCTAATAGCCAGACATAAGATTAGATGACCAGAAAGCAAATCCTGCCAAAGCCCAAAATTTGATTCTCTCAATCCTTAAGTCACACAATAAAGGTAAAGCACAACTAACCAAGAAGGAGATGCCAAATTCACCCTTTGACATTGGAGTCTCTGGTGGTGACACAGAGTATTCTGGCCCGACCCACCTCCCTCCTGTCTTACAGCTTCAGGGAGCTCCTGGAGAACTTCCAACCGGCAGTATCTGCATTTCTTTGCTTAAGGGTTTTTCCTAAAGCTGAAGAAGTCCGCTTTATGATGTGGGGCAGGGCAGAAAGTCACCCCCAAGAAGCAGCCCTCAATCAATGACTGCCGAGAGTATAGATACCTCAGTTCCCTCACCGCTCCAGTAGGTTCAGGCTGAGGTGCAAATTCCACACTATTTCCCAGAACCTGCTGTGGGATTACACTCCAATCATCCACAGCGCTGGCTTGCTTGATAATACATCTCCAATTGGCTACATTCTTTTCCTACCCCATCCCCCACTGGTGCTTCCCAAACTCACCTTCCAGGTAAACCACTTATACTCAAATCTTTACTTCAGTGTCTCTTAATGGCAAACCCGCCTTCACATACATGGCCTGGCCCTCAAAAACTTCCACCTGAGGGAGTTATTCTGATCATCAAATGGCAGTCTTGATCAGTTTTCCCACCCCATCAGATGCCCCACTCCCCTGAGCTGAACTTATTCCACTGAAATGTAAGACCAGAGAATGGATCTCTAGGCAGCTGCGTCTCAGGAAGGGAGAGACTGAGGAAGAGCAATATGCACAGACTTTATCCCAAATATTCAATAATATTAGACATCCTTCCTCCTGGGGAAGAATGAGGGAGGGCATAGAGAGAGGCCACAAGTATTCTCCTAATTGATATCCTTCCTTGTAGAAACCTGAAGCCTGAGGGAGCGTAGGTTCCCCCTGAATATCTCTCTCTCTCTCTCATACACACACACACAAACACACTGTTCCCTTTCATAACTAGTTCATGTCCAATAACTAGTACATACTAGTGTAAGAGGATATACAGGTATACCATGTAAGTTAGGAGCGGAGAGCATGGTTGTTTTCCATGACCAAGTGTGGGGGTTCAGATATAAGGTGGGTATTGAGGAAGAGGTGGGCCAAACAATATGGTAAAGTCCCGAAGAGCAAGGTGATCCCGGAGGTCTTTCCAGTGGGGGCAGGAGGGGTTGCCAGAGGGATTTTTCAGAGTTAGGTGACTAGTTCACACTACAAAGGTGTTTCCTTATATTCACCAGACACTTTTGGCCGTGACTTATGTACTGACTTGTGTGCTGTGTTGAAGGATATAAATCAAGGAACAAGGCTGAGCTCCCTGTCCAGGACAGAGAAGGAAGAGAGCGCCTGTGTGGGTTGGGTAGATCAATACCAGTGAGACTAGGCATTCGGTGGAAGCAGGGTAACATTGGTGTATAGAAGAACTGACACAAGTTCTTTCTGCCACATCATGTCAACAAGGATGAATTCACTGAGGCAAGATCGTATGTTAAAATTATATTAGGCTATGGACCAGAGCAGGGATCAGCAAACTTTTTCTATACTGGGAGTGACAATACATATTTTTAGCTTTGTGGGCTCTTTGGTCTCCGTCACAACTACTCACATCTGCCACTGTAACACAGAAGCAGCCATGGACAATAGTAAACAAAGGAGTATGGCTGTGTTCTAATCAAACTTCATTTTTGAAAACAGAGTTAGCCCACAACCCTAGTTTGCCACCGCCCCCACCCCCCGCCCGGGGAATAGAGTTTTTGACCCAGCTACAGAAGGAAATAAATCACAGATTTAAAAAAACAGAAAAATAGTACCAAAGAAATTGTAAGTATCCTTGAAAAATATAAAAACAAAGTATTTCTGTACTATAAATAACAAAAAAGCAAAGAAAAACAGAACAGTATAGTACGTTCCCAGTGTAAGCAGACTTCAGTCCTTTTTAGAAAGAAATAGGAATAAACAAATAAATCTTTTTTTCTTCATCAAAATATAAAACATTGACACTCAGCCCATAGTCCTCTTTCCTTTGGGGACATACGGATTCCAGAGGCCTTTGTTGTCATTGGTGGTTAGGCGGACCAAGCCTTCTTAGTGAGCCCGCAGGCTGCAGTAAGACCAGCAACGTGGGAGGGAGGGTTGCTAAGAAGCCTTTCAGCCAAGCTGGGGGGATGACACTGTGCTAACAGATAAAATTTGTCAACGTAGTTTTCCTTCCTGTGGTGAAGATGCTCACAGAGGAAAACACACACCCTCCCTCCCTTTCCTGCCACAGTTCTCTCTTGCAATTGGGATTTGAAGACAGTCAGGCACCAGCTCTCATGTGGGCAAAAGTGATGACCTCTTTGTATTTATAGAAACTCTCATCGCTGACATCCAAGTTCACCAGGCTTCAAAACACAAACAGTGAAAGTCAAGTGGAGCCAAGGGATTTCCAAAAGCTTGGCTTGAGGCCAGGGGTGTACCAGGCCAACAAGTCTCACTCCTTGTGCTCCTAAGCCAGCACAGGCCTGTAACACATGCTTAGAGGCCAGACGCAGGGGCGCCTTCTGACCCTTATAATCTATGTTTGGGGCTGCCATCATGCCCCTTCAAGTGTCAATGTTAGCACATCCAAGACTGGCTCCAGATTTAAAAAAAAAAAAAAAAGCCTAGGGTGCTTTCCCCTCCCCACTATCACAGACAGGGCCCGAGCTGTCCGAGCCCATCTCAACCTTGCAACCTGTAGAGAGGTATCTACTCTCTCACATGCTGATGCCACCTGTCATTTCCCCGTGAGCCTTCACCATGCACAAGGGACAAATGACTCCATAGCTCAGGTTACCCAAATGGAAGCCACAGTTGAAGGCTGTTGACTTCTTTTTTGGGGAGATCCTGTTTTTTCCCTCGTGTTCATCAGATGCTTAAAGTAATGGAAGAATGAGAAGCCCTGTTCTTACTATTCATTGGGAACATCATTTTCTTCTTCAGTCAACTCTTTGCGAATATCCTTGACCACTCTCCAAGGGAAGCCTTTCACACATAGCCCTAGGAAGTGGGTTGGTTTGCATGGTGGTAGAGCCCCCACTGTCTCCCTAAGGTTCCAGCTCTGTGCCCAGCAATGACATCCCTTCACATGTTTGTTTGAGCAATGGCCAAATGGTCAGGTTGGTCTCCAGCCTTTCTCCAAGCCATCTGCCACTTCCTTGCATAGCTTCCCTACCCACTAGCCCTAACCTTGCATGTGGAATCTTGATGGAAACACGATACAGGTTGCCTTAACATGACTCCTGTCTTATGTTGTTATTCAATATGGCTCATGGTGGAATTATATTCCAGACTAAGCAATAGGCATTTTTTAAAGCAAAGAGCCATGATCCATACTTCCTTGTTTCTTCCCTTACCATTACCACAGGGCTGGGTTCTTTACTATGTGGATTTTATTATGGAGAAGGAAAATCCAGGAGGTGGGATACAGAAGAATGAAATGTCAAGAGGTGGGAGAAAAATCAGGTCTAAAAAACTCTGGATACCAAATGAGCAATAACCAGTAAGACCTCTGTGAACAAATATATGTACCCATAATCAGAAATAATGGTAATAACCACAAGTATTAAGCCTGTACTAAGCTCTTATTTGCATTATTTCTTCTTATATTCAAAATAGGCCAATGAAGTAGGTACCTTTATTATTCTATTTTACATTATCCCATTCTATAGTTGAGAAAAGTGAAGCTTACACAGATATGTTTCCCAAGGCCATACAACTAGAAAGTGGTATAAATGGGCCCAGAAGCCTTTGCTTTTGACCTACACATTTTACTGCTTCCCAGTATTTGTGAGTAAAGAAAATGAAGTAAAGCAGTGACCTTCCAAATGGAGAGAGGTGAAAATCAGGGCCAAGGTGACCTGGGACCTGCCAAAATTAGATGTATTAGTCTGGATGTGTTCAGGCGTCAGGCCGAATAACCAACTCCTGGGAGCTGAAGAAATAAAGATCTTTAGTCATCACACATGCCCAATCCAATGGTAGCTAGTTCCATATTTGGTGCAATGGCTCAGAGACAACATCTAGGACCCAGGCTCTTCTTAACTTTCCATTTACCATTCCCCGTGGCTTTTGATTCTGATATCTATCTCCTTGTCATTACAAGATGGCCACCACAACACCAAACACCACAACACCAAACATCCTTGCCCCCATATCCCAAATAGGAAGGAAGAGAGGCAGCAGAAGGAAGCTCCTCCCCAACGTCTTTATTTCTATTCTTCCCCAGAGGTCCCCTTGCTCCCCAACAGACTTCTCCTTCGGTCTCATTGGTCAGAACTGTGACACATGGTCACCTTTGGCAGCATGGAAAGCTGGGAAAACGACCAAGAAGTTACCTCAGCAAAGTGGGAACAGGCCGGGCACAGTGCCACCCAGAACATAACTGGGATCTGCAGGTGGAGAAGATGGGAAGTTGCTTGATGGTTAACCAGTAACAGTGTCTGTATTTGGGGAATGACTCCTCCCTCAAGCAAGGGTGGGCTTTGTTTCTTTTCTTTTTTTTTCTTTTTTTTTTTTTTGTTATCATTATGAGATGATGATCGCTTCTCGGCCTTTTGGCTAAGATCAAGTGTATCATTATGAGACAAAAATGGCAGGACACTGAGACAAAGACCTATAAAGTTTTGTGCGCCCAACCCCATGGTATCATCTGATGAACTCCTACCCCCTGCCCAAAGTAAGACTCTTCAATTGCCCCAGACCTGGTTCAATTTACTCATGCTGGGGTATGAGGAAGGCATAAGGGTGCCTGCCATCTGGAAATTACCCTCCATCACCACCAACTGGTCAGACATCCTACAAAGCAAAAGTGCTTTGATCTCTTTTATTACTCTTTTATTATTTATTATTATTATCTCTTTTATTATCATTTGAAAAACACTACGGCCCAAAAGTACCATCCCAAAAAGCCCTTTTCCTTTATTTCTGTCTCCCAGAGGCACGTTTCTATTTGCTTTTTAAAAGAAACATAGAAAACAAGGAAGCATGGCTTAAAAATATGAGAGGGTGATCTTCCCATGGGATGTATTGTGGTTTTCTTCCTTTATTGTATATCATATGGGAGTGAGTATATGATATAGGAAGATGCTTGGGAATTTTGCTTAAAACAAGTTACAGCCTGTGAACCCATCTGTTTCCCATGAGCAGGAAAGCTATTATGCGACCATGTCAAGGGGCCTCTGGATTTTCTCAAGGCTTTTCCATAAGGCGGGGGCTTAATACAAAACTCCCAGCTCTTTGGTTCTAATCTTCTCCCTCTTAATCCAGTCAGTAACCACAGAAGGCAAGAGCATCTGGCTGATACCCGTGAGGGTTAAGTTGGAAAGCTAAAATCTTTCTGGGCTCTGAAAGCAAGGCAATGCAGTGAAAACCCCAGACATTTCAATGGCTTGGCTTAGGTTTACAAAGCGCAAAGTTAAGTGTCTGAGTGATACGTTTACTCCTATAAATCCAGATTATAATGCTCTTTCCAGAGTTAATTCTAGACTCTTAGGGTCACTTTCCAAACAAAAAACTATAAATATTCCTTGAATATCTACTATGTGCTGAGAACATTTCCAGGTCCTTGTCCCCTGTGTATTCTGAACTTTAGCTCTGATGATCTTGATGAATCACCCATGAATCAGAAACATTGCAAAATATCATCTTCACTGCATGTTGTGTCAGCTCAGTCTCCGAGCTGGATATGTACTCTTCAGTTTCTGGGAAGGCAGAGATATTTCAAAAACAATTCCAGGAAAGGAAGCAAATGTGCCTTTTGATACATTTGCCAAGTAGGACACAAAATAGACCTAAATTTGTAAATAACATAACAATTATTTTTCCAAAATTGCTATGAGGACATGCCCAGCCGTCAGTGATCCTTAAAATATAATTCAGCTATGCTAAGATCATTTCCAGGTATTTCTCCAGCCTGGACTCCTCTGGAACCTCAGACCCACTCATCCAGGCACCTACCATTGACACTAGAGCCCAAGTGATGTAGCCTAAGTGCTCTCCTGCCGGAAATCCTTCCATGGCTCCCCATTGCCTTCAAAACAATGCCTTGCCTTCCCAACACAACCTGCCCACGAGGTCTTTTCTAACCCTGGGCCTGACCCTCTGGACTCAGTGGCAATCTCTTAACACATAGTCTTCAAACACAACACTTTATTGTCTCTACTTTGGCCACACTGTTCCCTCGGCCCAGAGCACCCTTCTCTCCTTTCACCATCTTGCTCATTGTGCAAGACTTGCTCATCCATCATCCCTCTGAACTCCTAGGCTGGACTAAGGGCGCCTCTTCTGGACCTAACGTGGGCCTTCTTGCCTAAACATGGACCACTCCGTATTACAATAACTGCACACATTTCCTCCACTAGACTCATTACATTTTGCATATCTTTTTGCCTGGAGTCCTTCGCACACTTTCTGACTTCTGTTAGATACACAACACATGTTTATTGAATTTGAACTGAAGTGGTCATGGTATCTTAGGTGTGTGTGTATGCAGAGTCAGGTGGAGTAAAAGCAAGAGAAGGAAAGTTGTAGAACTTAAATGCAGTCACCCAAGAGCTCTTACATGAGGTCAAACTTCAGAGGCTTTTGTCCTGATCACTTTTCAGTTTTCCAGCATTGATAGACTAGGAGACAAAGACAATCAGTGGAGAAAAGATTTTCTTTGAAGAGTGCACAAGTCTTGTTCATTGAGATCAAAAGGAATCTTTTTACAAAGTAGAATGTCTTTTAAAAAAAATTTTTTTTCCAAATAGTGCACACAGGGACACAAATCAGAAAAGCCAAGAGTGCTCTGACTAGAAATGGATTGAGCACAACTCATTTTTCTAACCGAGGAGACTAAGGAAAAAAGCTTCAAAGGGCCTGGAAGTGGTAGACAGGAAAGACACCAGTGCCGGGGGGTGGGAAGTACATATCCGCCTCCCCCTGCCACAGAAGGCGTGGCATTCTACCTGGAATCTGTGGGTTTCAGAGCAAACAAGGGAGATGGGGGCCCTCCTGCAAGGCCACAGACGTACCCTGCACTTAACAGCCCCCTGATTGGAGTCGGGGGTGGGCACTGGTCCAGCATCCTTTCCAAAGCACATACTGGCCTCTACCCCACCCCACTGCTCTCCCAAGTCTGCCGAGCTCCATCCCGGCATGTCCAATCTCTCAGACAACGAGGTGGGGGCTTGTATGGATGTTTCTCTCTGGCTCCTCAGGAGAGTTTAGGATATGGGAGTATACCCTCATTTTCCCTCAGAACCCAGGCTTTCACACATTCTCAAACCTTTTCTTTGAATTGTTGTTTTTCCCCTGAGGCAGTAAATGCTACAGACCCGGTGATCTCTATCTAGATGAATTCTGACATGTAGCCAGGTTCAGGGGTTTCTGATGTCCTTGACATGTACCCTTATCAGGTAACTGCCCTTCAACAATTGCAGACGCCAGAACAAAACTAAACTTTATATTCTTCACAACATAAAGGAAAACTGGTAATGGGGCAGGGGAGCTGGATCATTCTGGATATTTTGGTTTACAAGCAAAAGAAAACCTGATCCAAACTGGTTTAAGCAAAAGGAGGAAATAATAAACTCAAGTAATTGGCAAGTCTGGAGTAGTTTACCTGCAGGTCTGGCTTGATCCAAAACTCAAACAGGATCATAAGGATCCATCACTTGCTCTGGTTTCCTTTGTTTTAGCTCTATTACCTGGTTCCCCAAGATGGCCCCTTGATGACTTTAGACTCCTCTTCTGACTACAATCATTCCAGACCTCACCCCCCAACCCCCTTACACTGCTCTAGTGCTTTATAGCTGTGCAAGAAATTATCCCTAAACTTAATGGCTTAAAGCAACTGTTGTTATTATAGCTCACAATTTTGTGGGTTAGGTGTTTGGGAATGGCTCAACTAGGCAGTTCCTCTGCTTCATGTAGTTCTACTTGGTGTCATGTGATTGGAGCTGGGTGTAGATATAATCCCAGCCAATATTATGGCTAAGGAATCCTATAGGGAGGGAATGGTGGTGGATGGATCCTGGGAAGGGATGTTAATTTGGGGTAACCTAAGGAGCAGACCTGTACAAGGTCTTGTAAGCAGGTGCTTTATTTGGGAGGTAACCCCAGGGAGCAAGAGGGAGGGAGTAGTGGGAATGAGACAAGGAGGGAGGAAGATCCAAAATAAGAATGTTGTGAGCAATGACGCTTGATTCTTCTATCCTGGGACATTTTCCCACAAGTTCCCTTCCCTTAGTTTGAAGGCTTCCCTTGGGGGCATCTCCAATACACCTTACAGGCTGTACTTGCAGAAGCAAAGCAGGCTCCCAAGGCTTCAGAGAAGACCCCAGGCAGAAAAGTGGGAAGACATGGGCATGACCTTCGTATGGTGTAAGATGAGTCTAGCCTGTATGGAAATGTGTTCCCAGAGCTGATGCTGAAATCCAAAAAAGACCAGGGATGTGATTCTAGGTATCAAAAACACCTGCCGCATGAGCCAACAAACCAATGTCCCCTGCAGGGTCAGAGCCCAAATCACCTTGCCAAGTGGCTCTGGGGAGCGTTTCTGCAGTAGATGTGGCAGGCGTCCACAGGCCCCTCCTGTGCAGCAGATCAGCACAGACCATCTTCCCTTTGGGCCTGTCGGTGGCACCAGCCAACACCACCTGTGGCCAATCCAAGTCAGGTTCTTTGGCACTTGTTGCAACAAGGGACACCACACACCATGAAGAACCATGTAGGAGGCTGTTGAAAGAGGCTTACAAGATCAGAGCTCGGGTTGGGTGACTTGGGAAGAGTGCCAGGGAGTATGGTCTTGCTCTAGACTGGAGGCTGTCAGAAAATGGGGCAATTTTACGATTGGGCATCTTAGTAATTTTTTTATAGAAGGCAGTGGAAGGAAAAGAGGGGGACTAAAGTATGATTGATCAACAACAATTCATGTTTTCCAGCAAGAGAATGCTATTGGACCATTCTTGTAGTTTGCTCAGTTCTTGCTTTTGTCTTTTCTCACCCATGCTGTCAGTGTGGACTTGCTCTGTTTCATTCCATCCTGGACACAGAGTGACCTTGTCCAAGGCTGATGTTCATCACATTGTGTGTTAAGCAGGAAGGGAACTCTGCAGCCCAGGTATGGGTGCCAGGCTTGGTGGCTGGTGTCTTTTTCTTCTCAGGTGTCATATGATACAAGCTCTGCCCTCACAAGTGACAGGTTCCCTCATTAGCCCAGCTGCATGGCTCTGAGCAAAATCAACTCATGAAGCACAAGGAGCAGAAGAGTAGGCACAGATCAGGAGCACTCCCGTTTCTCGAAAAACTCTAAGTGTGACTGGAGACACAGGAGAAGATTCTATCTTCTCAGTGACTCACAACCATGATATTCACGGCCCAACCTCAGAAACCACCAGGGCTCACCAATTCACTTCCTGCCGTCTGTTTGCAGGCGACAAAGCATGATGGCGATGGCTCAGATAACCTTCCCAGCCCCAAAATACTTCAGCTGAACGGAGCCAGGCTGTCAGGGAGGAAAGCGACAGGCATGCCACATGTTGTAGACTCTGTGGCTGCCTGCAACCATCACAAAAGTATTTTAAACAAGACTTGGAGCATGTGGAGCAGTTTCTGAAGCAGGGTTTGTGCAGGGCCACTATGCTGACCAATGCCTACAGTGGCCCAGGCTAGAGGACAGTCAGGCATTTTAATGCCTTTGGACAAATCAAAGGTTTAAGAAAGTCAGCAGAGTCAGGGTACGTGATAGAGAAAATTACATGTTCCTAAGAAGGTTCACACGCCTTGATCCCCAAATCAACCTCACATTGCCACTCAAACTGTGCAAAATCAAAGAAGGATCTCATCAGAATTTCTGGAAGCTCAACATTTTCTCACCATGTTTAAGACTGGAATTATGCACAGAGGCTAGTATTCTGGCTATAAGCCAGAGACAACCTCATCTAGCCAGCAGCGTCTCACCCAGCCTGGGTTATAAAACTTATTATGACTACGAAGTTCAGTAAGGCATTGCTGAGACATCTCTGGTGCCTGCGTCACATGCCATCAGGCCACTTCTTCCAGCCACGGCTCCTGGACAGCTCTGTGTGGCTCTGATTCCCTTCACCCCATCCTAAGGGTCTTCTCTGAAAACAGAGGTGTTCACAGAGCCGGGGAGCAGGAATCTTGGCTTGCTGGGCAAGTTAACAATCCCAAGGCAACTCTTAGTCACTGCGCGGGGATGGGAATCTGTGCAAGGAAGTTCCCGTCTCCTTTTTTTAGCTGGATAATTCTAGGAGGCATTCTGTATACTTCTCGGAAGGGTCTAGCAAAATCAGGCTGCAACTTTGAGAATGTGCCCTTAAATTGGCTTTTCCTTCTTTCCTATCTCACTTCCTCACTCCCACAGTCCTACTTCCCAGGTTCATCTCCCACATCAACCACTAGTACCAAAGCCTTGCCCAAGGCTCTGCTTTCAGAAGAATCTAAATGAAATCACACATAAACACAGTCTTCCTTTATTACATTAGCTTTCCGGGCTAACACATTCCTTCTCCTAGTACAATCCTTCTCCAACTTAGGGCTGCAAAATTAGACCAGGGCCTCTGAGAATCCTGCCACAGGGCCCCAGGCCCCACTATAGGGCTAGTCCTGCACCCCTAACATAACCAAGAAGTTCTTTTCAGTTTCCTTTGATGGGTCAGCCTTTCTAACAGGCACCTTTTGCTAGCATGTGGCAGACATGTACTTAAGTGTGCTTAGTCCTACAGAGGCTGGGAGATACAGAGTTAGGTTACTTTAATATCTCGTATAATTGAAGGAAGGGCTGGACAACCCAGAGTAGCATGACACAGATTCTTTACATGGAGAGGAAGGTGACCCCAAACAGCTCAGGAGGCTCATATTAAAGAAGACAAATGAATCTACAAATACAGTAATGTGAATGGGTTTCTGTAAGCTCCAGGAAGAAGCTTTGTCACTGCTGTTCACTGATTAATTTGAGTACTTAAAACATATCTTCAGTATGGGATATGGTTAATAGATATTTATTGAATGGATGAATCAATCAATGAAGGAAGGAAGGAGGAGAAGGTGAGAAAGAGAGGAGGTAGGTGAAGGAAGAAGGTTTGGGGAGGAAATGAGGATGAAATTATCTAGTCCCCAGGCTTTGGGCAGTCCCTGCTCTTTCCAGGGGTCATGACAGGTGATAGTGTCCCATTATTCCTCTGCTCAGAAGGCTGCTGTGGCTCTCCACTGTCTAGGACAAAGATCCCACCCGCTTAATGTTCCATGCAATTCACCCACAGCCCAGCCCTAACCACCTCTCACACACTCTCCATTCAGGGCACACTGGCCCACGAACCCGGTCCTGACGGAGCTGTCCTAAGCCAGCATCATCCCAGTTTTACAGAGGGAGAAACTGGCTTGTCCGAGGTCACAAAACTAACAAAGGATTCAAATCCCGAAGCACGGATCTCAGTGCCCTAGCGTTCTTCCGTGAGGAGCTGCGGCCGCCCAGATAGGTGAACTTGCGCCATCTAGTGGCACAATTGGAATAGGCACCAGGTGCTCGCGCGTCGGACAATTAATACCGCAGGCTATACGCCCCTGAAAAGTTTCCTGAAACTTGGAAAAACAAACGGGCCTGTGTCCTACCGTCACCCCAACACCATGATCAAAAAAGTCAACAAAAACTAATGCCACCATAATACGAAAGAAGAACAAATAGTGCCAGGAGATTTCAGGAAAGTTCAAAACCCTGGGCGGCTGGGCATGCCTTGATGGGGTGAAATGATTCAGAGAGGAAACTCCTATTTCCTTTCAAACGTCACCACACTTTTGAGTAGCTCAAAACCAGTTCAGCCGCTGATGATTCCAGCTACCATTTTATTTGTTCATTTTTCTTTTCTCTTTCTTCCTTCCTTTCCTTTTCCTTTTTCTTTTCTTTTCTTTCTTTCCTTCTTTCCTCATTTTCTCCCTCCCTCCCTTCCTCTCTCCCTTCCTTCCTGTTACTCTTAATCCTCATCACCTGTAGCACCCACACTTCCATTCCCTCCTCCCCTCTGGTAACCATTAGTTTGTTCTCTATAGTTTAAGGGTCTATTTAGGGAGTTGTTTCTTTTTTCTTTGTGCGTTTGTTTCTCAAATTCCACATATGAGTGAAATCATATGGTATTTGTCTTCCTCTGACTGACTTATTTTACTTAGAGTAATATTCTGTAGTTCCATCCACATAGTTGCAAATGTCAAGATTTCGTTCCTTTTGAAGTCCAGCTACCATCTTCAACATCCATTTTAAATGCCCATTATACGAAAGATGACATGAACACAGGCGTCAGCGGGGGGTTGTTCTAAGTATCTAAGCCTTAGCTTGGAAACCCTCTATTACAGGACTCACATTTCATTGTAATTGTCAATTTAAGAAACAAACAAGTTTTCTCTGGCCACAGGTGTGAATTCTTTGAGCTCAGTGTCTGCTTCTTTCCCACCCCACCCCCCGCAACTTCAGCACGCAGCCTGGTGTCAGGCACAAGGTGGGCACTGGGTGTATAACGGGAGAGTGGGGATCACACTGCTCTTTGGGGAGACCTCAGGATGGTACCATGCAGAGTCTACCACAAGCTGCCAACCCCACTGTTAATATTGTAAATTTCAAAAGGTTAAAAAAATATCGCCCTCATTCAAAGTGTAGTGAGCATGTGCCGAGGTTTATTTAGCTCATTCATGAGGGAATCCACAGAATGATAAAGTTGGCATAATCACGTGGAGGAAGAAAGAATGTTGAAGTAAGACGTGGAAATTAGATAATGTCTCACAGGGCAAGAAAACCTTTGCGAGTTATATTTTCTGGTGGATAGAAATTATTTGCTTCTGTACCAGGATCAAGTCACTTAGAACTCTCCACTCTTCCACAAATTAACATCTAAATTAACACCTAATCTCATGAGTCCAGCCCTAGCCAATAATAAATTGTAAGCCAGATTCACGTGTCTAAAGAGATTTTGATCATCCTTAGGTAGGTCCTGTTGGCTAATATCCTGCTATGATACTGGAAGGACATACAGCCATCATTTTGCCTTGTTTATAGGTTTTAGATGATTTCTTAGCAGAACCAATGGACTAGTCCCGAGATGTTTCTAGAACAACGTGGAATCCTCATCCTGCGGGGATGCTCAGAAAGCACCTAAGACCTTCAGTTTTGTAGACCAGGGATTCAAGGATAAGAAAATTCGTCACCAGAGAATTGGCGCTGTGCTAGGGGGAGTCCAGTACAGAGCTCCCTCGCCTAGGACTGTGGGTTCCCTGGGGCTCCCAGATATCCAGCCCTTGCAGACTCTCAGGACAATACCCCCCAACTCCTTTCCTCACCCGTGCCTGGGCTCTGTCCCTCCCTCATACTCTGCCCCTCCACACATACCCGGTGTCCATCGCCAACTTCTCCACGCACCCAGGTGTGTCCAGCTGGCTCTTCCTCCTCACACACTTCCAGCTGCCCTCTCCACAATCCTGGGAACACCGTTAGAAGATAATTCTCAACCAAATGGTAAAACCATGAGTCTCATACAGATATAAAAGGGAACATGTTAAAGATTATATTTAACTAATGGGAGAACCATTTTATTTAAGTAAGGAGAGAACAGGAGATGTTATAACCAGTTCAAAAGAGAATCCAAGGAAGAGACACATTCATGGATGAAGAATATTGAAATGAATATGCAAATGGAGGCACAATCTGGCTTTTCTAGTGGTGGGAGGGCAGACAATGGAACCTTTACTGGACAATACAGAACGTGCAGGCCAGAATGGTCTAGTGGTGAAGCTGGGGTTGCCTACAACTCTGGAGTTGCAAAATAGCTCAAAGACAATGAGAAGCTGGATCCAGAAAACCTGCAGGAGTGTCCTCTAGATCGAGCGGAGTTTTCTACTGAAATATGAATTTGTTTTCTCTACACGAGAGTCATAGAAGCCCCTTACCATCCCCCTGACCCATCCAAATTTCCAAGGCTTCCCTTAACCCCAATCTGCTACCTTCCATCCTGTTTGAATACTGAAGCTCTATCTTGTGCCCACAAGGCCCGGCTTTTTGGCAACACCTCCCATGGCACATGGTGTTCCTGGGAACCACAGGGCTTCTGCACGTAGCACAGAGGCCTCCGGCTCCTCGGTGGGCAGCCAGGACATTTGGGTGATTATAACTCCCCATCACAGTCACTCTCCCTCTGTGCACCCACTGCTCCATTCCCCACTTGGTTGCAGGCCTCTCTTCGCCATTTTCACTACGGTAGTCTCCAACCCGTACCCTTGGGACATACGTTCCAGTACCCCAATGGATGCCTGAACTCATGCATAGGACTGAACCCTACATATACTGTTTTTCCTTATACATACCCACCTATGCTCAAGTCTTGTTTGTAAATTACACACAGGAAGAGGTTAACAACAGCTAATTAAACAAATAGGGCAGTTATAATGATATTGTAAAAAAGTAATTATGTGACTGTGATCTCTCTCGCTCAAAATATCTTACTGTACTGTCCTCATTCTTGTTTTTGTGATGATGTGACATGATGAAATGACTACATGAGGAGATGGAGTGAGGGAAAAGATCCCTGAAAGTGTACACATGTGCAAAGCAGTTGTCCAATATCTATGCCACGATGTAACAAAATTAGGAATAATGGAAAAAATATTGACTGGAATATATATATATATATATTGGTTTTGGCCAAATTCATCTTAGAAATTGCCAGCTGACTTGCTTTTTGGGCCCAAGCGTGAGCTCAGATTTGGTGAGAAGAAGTGGTTGCCTCCCTCATTTGTCCCTCGGCCATCTTAATTCTCACAGCCATTGGGTGCCCCTCACCCTGCACCTGTGCCTTGCACCCTGTCCCTGCATCGCACTGTACTTAGGTGTGTGTCATCACCCACCACCCTTTTGCAAAGGGCACATTGGCTCCCCAAATCTGCCACCTGCTTCCACCACTAATTCATAGGATGACCTGGGGCTCCTTCCCAGCTTCTGGGAAACTGAGAGGACTTCTTTTGTTGTTGAAACTCAGCGATTTGAAATCCCATGTAAGCCAAAGCTTTGTAGTACTTAAAACAGAAATTTCAGGGACATCGGGTTGGCTCAGCTTTTGGCTCAGGTCATGATCTCAGGGTCATGAGATCGAGCCAGTCATGGGACATTGTGCTCAACGTGGTGTCTGCTTGAGATTCTCCCTCTCCCTCTGCTCACTCCCTAAACAAACAAACAAACAAACAAATAACATATTTAAAAAAGAGAGAGAGATTTCACTTCAAGGACTTTTCCAGAGGTAACATTTTTAGAGTCATCGATGAGTTTGCCATCCGAGAGGCATAAAGCCAGGCAGTCTGAGGACTGGCCTGTAGTAGTTCTCTCCCTCCCTGAGCTGCGTCATTGCTGTGCCTCGGGGTACCAGAGCTGCTGCTGTCCTCTGGCCTAGGTCTCATTTGCGGCATCCCGGGCATGAAATCAGCCAGAAATCCAGCCCTTGCCTCCTCTGAGCCCATCGCCTCCAGAAGGGGGCTTTCCCTTTGGTACCTCCATTCCACATCAGAAATCCAAGTATCCTCTGGTCCTACTGGGCAAAGAAAACAATCTTGTCAACAAAAAAGATCCCTTCACACTTATACAGAAGAGAGACAATGCATTGACAATTTATTTATTTATTAATAAATAATAAATTAAATAAATTTAATTTATTAACAATTTATTGTTAGGTGAGAACCAACAGACTCACATGGGAGGTGACTTGAAAGTGACTGGAGCATGGACACAATTTCACATGAATTTAAGCAGTAACGTGGCAGAAGGAAGAAAGAAAACTTCTCTTGCCTTTCCTCTCCTTGAGACAAATGGTGGGCCTCCTGATGATCTTCCAAGCACCTACAGAGACTCCTGAGTTCATGTTCACGGTATGTGTTTACAGTTCCAGTGGTCAGAAGGCCCTTGACCTTGCATTATAAAATCACAAGGTCGTGCCTCTTCTCAGGCCTACTGTGTTTGCACGAAGACCCCCTAAGCATCGGGAAGTGGGAGGTAGATGCTTTCCCCCTCAAGGAAATTATCCTTGTTTTACCTTTACAGTCCCCTCTGAGAAGCCCACCAGTATTATTCCAAAACCCAACCCTTTTTGGACAGAATTCTAATGACATTCTCCTCTCTTTCTACTCTTTGTGCATTACTTGATGAGAATTTGTACAGTGCATAGGGCTTACCAGTAACTTCATGTTTTTTATCCCATCTGATCTTTACAGCCTGGGGGAGGTGGTACATTACCCTCATTTTACTGACAAAGAAACAGAGGAAGTGACTTTTGTAAATTTGCTATGGGGAAGTTCAGACATGAACCCAGGTCTTTGATGTCAAACATCTCATCTTTTTCAGTCTCTAAGAAGGTATTACTAGGTCATTCTAATGCAAGCGAAGAAAGAAAGGTAACTAAGAAGAGGAAGTTGGGAGAGGCATTTTATATTTTTTCAGTGTTTGAGCACAGCATGGCATTCTACAACAGAGCCATTCAATAGAACTTTCTGTCATGATGGAAATGTTCTTTACTTGAATCGTCCAATGTGGTAGCCGAAAGCCACAGCTACATGTGTACACGCGTACTCAAAATTAAGAATTGACTTCTTAACTTCATTTCATCTGAATTAAAATGAAGATTAAGAAAAAAACAAAAACACATGTATCCAGTGGCTACGATGTTGGACAGGGCAGTTCCAGAATGCAAAAACCAGAATGCTAGGTAGGTGGTCTCAAGATGTCACGTAGGCCAATAACAGCCGGCTGTGTTTGCCTCAGACCTTGGAGTGAAGCTCCCACAGATGTTGCTTACCTTAAGTAGGCTGCCCCTTGGGAAGGAGAGCATGTGGGCCCAGGAGGTTTCAGCTGCTGGCATGGGCTTGGGCTGTCAACACTCCCATCCGGTGTGGCTCTGGCTCCCTCTACAGCCCTAGCCCCTGTCAGCTCTCCACTCCTTCTCTTCCTCTGCCCCCTCCCCCAGCCCAGAGCACAGCACTCATCCCTGGGTTCCCCCTGCAGGCAGATCAGGACAACTGCATCAAACAAGAGAAGTAATCGTTCACCTGCTCAAAAGTTACATCAGAACAGAGCTGAGAAAGACCTTCAGAATTATTTCTTCACACCCCCCTGGTTTTACAGTTGAGAGACCAAAGCCTGGACAGGTGACCAGTAATGTCCTTGGCCTCTTTGCCCGGGGCCCTGACCCACTGAGCTCACAGATGGTACAGGACCAAGCAAGAAAACTGGAGCCATCTGGCCATGGTCAGCGTTCTTTCTGCCTAGTTACATCCATGCAGTGATTCCCTTAAAAGTGATGATGGGGGTACCTGCAGTCAGTTAAGTACTTACCTTTGGCTCAGGTTGTGATTCTGTGGTCCTAAGATAGAGCCCCTGGTCAGGCAGCCTGATTCTCTCTCTCCTTCTGCTGCACACCCCCTCATGCTCCCCACCCCTCTCAAATAAGTAAAATCTTAAAAAAAAAAAATAGTGATGATGCATAAGGCATAAGTTTGGCAAAGAGCACCAAGTTTCCAATCCTTTAACTACCAACACAGGCATTTGGGTCACTTACAGATGAAAAACATTTCCATCCTGTTCTTAAAGATTCTCCATAATATAATTCTATTTTTTAAATCCCCCCCCCGTATAGATTAGGCTCAACTCTCATAAATAAAAAAATGCTTCAAGCATATTTACTGATTGAATGACACTACTTATCCATTTGGGGGGTAACTACTAACAATCTTAACACTTTTATAAGCAGAAAGTCCTGCTTCATGTCTAACTTCACGGATTTTTTTTTTTTTTCCCAGCTCAGCATAGAGTGGTGAGTGCTTAGCCATGCCAGATGGACAAGTCATGAATAGGTCACACTTGGCTAGAAACATGTAAGCTCTAACTAGCAGACTTTGTCCAATGTCCAGAGTTCAAGGTTTCAGACATGGCAACACAAGTCATCTGAGACTTGAAGTGAGCAGTGCTCACCTGATTTGAGAAATTCTGGATAGCAAACTGTTGGGCACCGCTGGAATGCGTCAGGGAATTAGTTGCCATAGGAACATTCAAAATGATCTTCCTGAAGTTCCAGCAACCAGGAAACACATACATCAGGAAGGTGGGTAGTGTAGGTTCCCGTGGGTATTACATCTCATTTTTAATGACATCATATGAGCCCAAGCCCCATTTCTCTCTATAATTAGAGCTAATAAATATCTTCAACTGGATTGCATGGCAGACTTTGGAAATATTAATCTGCTGTGACTAGAGTTATATTGCTCTGAATTTGAATATGGAGAAGGCAGCCAAAGCCTTGCGCATCTCAAAACGCATATGTAGCAAAAACTAGTCCCGTGGGCTTGCTGTCTGATGTCTGGCCGACAACATGAGAGTGGCTGACTTGCTTTGATGTTTTAAACCGCTTCCATTTTATCACTTGGGAAGTTTTTCAATTATTCCAACCCTGCCATGGAAGAAAGAACGTGCGATTTGGAGTCAAAAGTATTGGATTGAAATGCCAAGCCTGACACTTAATGACTGTGGCCTATTAGATTACTTTCTAAAAATAGTCACTCCTTTGCTTCCCACCACCTCCCTGGGAGAATTGTATTTCCCTGTCTCCTTGACATTGAGCTCAGCCACGTGACTTGTTTTGGCCAACAGTAAACTGGCAGACATGGCTCTTGCACCTCTGTCCTGGCTAGTCTCCTGGTCTGAGGAAGAAGGGTGGCATGGGACCAGATCCAGACCCAGCCTGCTGTTCACAGCAACCAACTCAGCCACGATCTACCAACCCCAGAGGACCCCTAGACACCTAAGAAACGTTATCAGACTACTATTTTAAGTTTTGGGTAGTTTGAAATACAACACCTGATTGACACATTGATAAAGACTTTGTTTCCTTTAACACAGGGATAATGATATCAACATCACAATGTAATCTAAATGACATCCTGCTGTTATCACTTTACCTGCTTAAGAACAGGTAAGTGCCCCACTCTTGCCTTGGCTTCCCCAACATTGCATGTGGTGCCAAATTATCTAAACTGGGACTACAGGACTGCCTTCCCAGAATTTCTGGTATGGTCCTAAGTTAGCAGTGACCACAAGAAAAAGACTTGTAAAGCAGCAGACATATTTTTTATGCTCTAAAGGTTGGAGCGGGAACCAGGAACAGTGGGTGCTCACACACATTGTTGTTGATCTACTAGCTTGCCTTGTTCTAGGCTGACTAACTATGCAATTCCACAAGGAAGGACACCAGCTTCCCCTGAAGTCACCCACAGCATCAAGGTTGGAGGTGGTGAAAGACAGAGGTGGGTTCCAGGTTGCATTTTCTCTTGTTCATATCAAGCTTTCTCTTCCAACTACCGGGTTAGCTGATTTACAGCTACTTTAGGCTCAATCCCGAGGTAACAGCCCTGCTTGGATGCCTCCAGTTCTCACAACTGGGTAGTCTAATCCTTTAACACATCCCTCATTCTCTATCACTAATGGTTCTTTGGTGTCTCTGGACAGACCCCTATACATCATGACTGAATCTGTTGTCTTAACGTGTAAATTCAGGCAACTTCCCCAGACCCATAGTTGCAAGTCACTTCCAACAGAGCAAGAAATATATGAGATTAAGTATTTCTTGAGCCCTTACTATGTGCACTTTAACTAATGTATTATTTCATTTCATCTCATTAAGTGGTCCACATTCCTTGTCCAGGCTGGTTCACTCTTGCCATTATCACCACTTGGTAGTTCAGAGATACCTGCCAGTACAGTAATACTCCAAGTTCTTCCATTTGGGATTGCAGACTGGGACCCAGTGCCCTCTGGGTAACCCTGGATGGCGAGTGCTGTTCCTACAGAAAGAGCCTGGAACATAGGTGTGGGTTTGGGTTAAGGGTTTGTTTCCCTCTCTTCTCCACCCTCAATCTTGGCATCAATTTTTGTCCAAAGGTTCACATTTGCCCCTATCCAGGAACTCAGTTCCCCTCTAAGAATGAAGTCAGCCGCCAAATCTTTGCTTAGTGACTAAACTCTGCTACCATGATCAGGTCTGAAATAGGAACTACTTGCCTCAGTCCCAAGTGCTAACCCACAGAAGTGGCTTCTGTGACCCTGTGCCACTTACTGGGATGCTTGATCCCTTACTAGACATTTACCTCTATTTGGGAGCCACTTTGAATCGAACACGTTCCTTCATCGAATGCCCCTCACGTGACTTCCTTAGATACACCTCCCACATTTTAAGCATTTTGTGAGCTGGTGGCGGGGTGAGAGTATTTTTAACTATTTCTTATTCATATATCTTTTGTTTTAAACCCTTAACGAGGAATCATTTGTAAAATGGCTTCCCAGTCAAATATGTAATCATGAGCAATTGGCTTTGTAGGAAGTAGGGAATGGCAGGCAACGTCAAATGGAGTTAGAGTAATCCTAATTACTTATATCTGCAGAAGCTGTCACTTTTGGAAGGTGTATAATTAGCAGCCAGAGTGTGTGCTGGGAAACGCATGATTGCTTAAACAGGGCGCAGCCCAGGGACTGCCCAGGGTGGGACTCTCCCACTGTGCTCATTGGCCCAGCCTGGGCTCTCCGGTCACTTGCTGAGGCTGACTGCGCACTTGAATACGAGGTGTGGTCAACCGAGCCCAAAGTCCTTTTCCACAGGCAAAGCAGGTATGACCATTTAAAAAAAATTGGATTCTCTATACTCTGATTATGAATTTTCTGTTTTTCTTGTCCAGTGGTTCTCAGCTTTGGCTGCATATTAGAATCAACACTGAGACTCTAAAAATCCTGGTGACAAAGTTGCATCCAGACCCGTCAAGTCTGTTTCTCTAAGGCATCACTCTTTAAGTTCCTCTGATGATTCCAATGTGCTGGAAGTTTGAATACCAGTCCTCGACCAATGGTTCTCAAATGTTAGCTGCGTCGGAATCACTTGCAGTGCTTGTTAAAACCCACCCCCGATTCAGTAAGGGTGTCCAATAATTTGCACTTCACATATTCAGTCTAAGAATGCTGTCAATGTTCAAAACCATGTTGAATTCCTTTTGGATTAGCAGAGTTAACCTTTATTTTGCACATATGACAGTCATTGTGCTAAATGTCTTAGTTTTTTAGCTCACTTAATCTTACTGTCACAAGACTTCTTACCCTTCAGATCTTGGAAAAAGTATGGGACCTGAAACACCTTCTGCCTGCCCTTTATCAATGCGCCTGCCACAGCTCCCATCACCTAGTGTTTCCTTCTGGGCCCTAACAGCAGCATGTTAATCTTACTTCCTCTCTTCCACTTGCATGCAGAGACCCTACCCAGTGGGGACTCCATAAGCACTTCCTTAATGAATGAATCCAGAGTAATCATAGGAGAGATATTACAATGATCTGCATTTCACATAAAAGTACAGAGAGATACAAAAAGATTCAGTAACTTGTCCAAGATCATAGTGGAGGAACTGAGGTTCAGACTGTGTTCTGACCATAGCTGGGCTCTCAAACTGCTGCAAGAATGGATCCTCAGCCTTAAGTAGAATAGCAGCCTTCTTTTCCAGCAAAAACTGAATTCCTCATCTAAGAATGTCAACTCTTGTCACTTGACTCAGATTTTTCCCAGGGGGGAAAAAAATTCAGAATCAAAACCCATGTGGCCAAACTGTAGAATCAGTGGCAATTTCTTTACCATTTCAAAACTCACCTGTTCATACCAGAAACTTCCTTACAATTTTCCAAAACAGGTTAAAAAGACTTCTACCTCATACAAAATCACAACAAAATTTTTTGCACTCTTTTTTTAAAGATTTTATTTATTTATTTGACAGAGAGAGAGAGATCACAAGTAGGCAGAGAGGCAGGCAGAGAGAGAGGAGGAAGCAGGCTCCTCACCCAGCAGAGAGCCCACGCAGGGCTAGATCCCAGGACCCCAAGATCATGACCTGAGCCGAAGGCAGAGGCTTAACCCACTGAGCCACCCAGGCGCCCCCCAAAATTTTTAATATAAGATGTTGGTATTTAGGGGAAGAAAACCACATGAAAACAAACGGATTTGAATTATGACTTTATTTAGTATGTCAATAATTTATTCTGGTAATAAATTAGTTTGTACAGCAATCAAAAGTGTTGCGTGCTTCCCAGGAAAACTGCTTCCAAATGTGCACACTAAAATATACGCAGAATCCTTTAAATAGCTGACTTTATTTGCAAACTCAGAAGTGTGGTGACATCAAGTTATAAAGAAGTACTGTCTTTCTCTAGTAGTTCATGATTTAGTTTTGAGTCTATAAAGGTTTCAATTATCATTTCAGCTCCTGCAAGTTATAATACCGACAGTTTAAAAAGCACCTGATCTAGTCTCCTAATTGGAGAGATGATGAATCCACTGGCCTTGGCAAAGACTACAAAGCTAGCAAGAGACAGAGCATGGATTACAGATCAGTTCTCAGAGGTGGTCTGAAATGTCTGGTAAGGTGCACAAGGCACAGAATATCACACAGAACTCTAGTCGTGTCTGAAAGACCTTGGTTTTACTTTCTGCTTAACAGAAAAGTTCTTTTGTAGTTAGCAAATTTAGTAACTCAGTTGCTTTAGAAACGAACTCACTCCCATCACTGCAGGATTACCACTGGTCACTGATTGCCAGTGCAGTTTAATTCACTCCTACTGGAATGTTTGGAGTGGGGCAACTTTTATTCCTTTGACATTCACATCAAGGGTGCCCGTTGGTTTTAAATTCATCATCAGCCAAAGGAGCTGGTATTACCGGTATCTATAAAACCAACAAAATTGAGCATGGAACAGTTCTTTGCTCTTTGAAGTTCACTCCCACGAGGTAACATATACCATGCTCTCTTCGTCTGAGCTGCCACTGGCTCTAATCCACGGGTGGATTCTGGGACATCAGTGTCCCCAAATAGCCATGACACTTCTCATGCCATGAAGAATGTCATATAATAATACATAATGTACCCCGTCCTTCTGACATACAATTTTTGGTGAAGTATTAGGTCTTAGACTAATGCAGCCCATTTATCAACCAGTAGTACAACGGTCAGAATGGTCACATTCTGGCAAGCTGTTTTTTTTTTAATTGCAGGAGCTGTTCCCAAAACAACCTACCAAGCATCAGTGAGGTTGTTTTTTTTGTTTTTTTTTTTAATTTTAGAAACACACTGCAAAGTTGTGTATATGAAAGACATCTTTGGATTTTCATGTGATTCTAATTTCTTGCTATTATCCACAGCAAAGGAGGACTGATAGCCTGCCTTTATAAATCTGTTTTTTTCCAGGGCAACATCTCTCTGTAAGAGTGGATGTCTGGTTCAGTTACAGCCTATAAACACTGGTTAGATGTGTCCCTAGGGACACATTTATTTAGAACAGGCATCTCATCTTCAGGTTCGTCCTCCGCAAGAGCTGTTGTAGCAGCTCTACGTTTCAGGGCTAGTGACCCGATGCCGAGGGGACGCCGAAAGCGCTGCTGCCAGCCGCGAAGCCTTGACAGGGGGCCCTCTCTCGCGCCATGTCATTAGCCTTAGCTAAACACAGTGCGACAGACAAGACCCAGATCACACAAATATGGTCTGCTCGGATCTGGCAAAGCCACTGAAGCATTCAATTTACTAAGTTGGCAAATTTTTCTTTTTGTTCTGCTTCCAACTTCAGTTCCTTTGGCTGCTTTTCTTGTTATCTTGTCCCAATTTTCAAGGCACATGTAGAATATGGATAAGGAAACTTCCAATTCCTTGACCATTTCACTTTTTGACCTTACTTTCTATCTTCGGGCTCTGGAAAAATTATGAGCTTGGTACACTTTCTCTATAATACCGTGACCAGAACTGAATGCAGGAAGTACAATGGAAATGGTATGCTATGCAGAACAGGAACTGAGTTCTTATGAATGCAAGACTGAGCAGACTGGCTTGGTGTGGGACCTGAAAACACAGTGGGACAAAGCAACAAATTTGCTTAAGTTTAGAATGGCAAAGAGGATGTCCAATTTCAAAGAAAGGGCTAATTCCAATAATCTTAATAACTAAGCCAAAAATATAATCCCCCCTTTTATTAAGGAATCATAATGACTTTGAGGTAGATGATGCTGTTATCGGATAAGGAAGAAATCAGGTGTAAGACACAAAAATGATACTGAGAGAAAGAAAGCACTGATTTGAAAAGATCTTCCTTTAAACTCACATGGAAAATGGAGAACATTTCCAATTCAAAGTTCTAAGCACAAAATCCAGGCATGTCACGTCATGGACTTGCTTCTTTAATTGGAGATGAACTCAGCAGCAATGGTAAGGAACCACATGCTAATGGCACAGCCAACTATGGAAGGGTTGTTCCCGTGAAGGAAGCCGGTGACTTTGCATTTGATTTTTCCAGCTTGGCTCATTCCCAAATGTTCAGGATGTAGATTCCTAAAGTCCTCTTTAGCATTTAACTAATTCCTTGTGGGTGGAAGGGGGTGACACTGTTTCTCCACGCATAAATTGATCCTAAGACAGAGTAAGAAATTATATTAATCACTGAGTGTATCACAAATGTATCAATATTTGACTTTAGTTTTGTTGCAGAATCAATCTAGGTATTAAGGTTTAAAAAAATTTTTTTTAATTTCAAGGTTTATTTAGTTTTCAGTCATCTCTACACCTAACATAGGGCTAGAACTCACAAGCTCGAGAGCAAGAGTTGCATGCTCTTCCAACTGAGCCAGCTATGGGCCCGGCAGGTCTGTTCATTTTTCATTGCTACACCACTTTGTCCTTATTCAAAGAATCCACGTCAGCACCAGAATTATAATCTTAAAAGTGCTTTTCAGTTTTTAGCCCTGAATTCACACTTAAAACGCCTTATTTGTAAAGATATATCACATCTTAAGTTTCTGTATTAATTACTACACTAAAACTTCTCCACTTCACTATTCAGTCATTTGAAGACCTATCCTCTTCAAGGTACTCACTTCTTCCAACTAAAAGGGGTAGCTCTTTGTTTCCTGACCAAATAACCTGCAGGGTCATCTACGTTGTAAATGAAGTTCAGTCTCTGATTATGTATCCTGGCTTCTGTCTACTACAAGACACCTGTGCTTTCCAGTTTACCCCTCATTTCATGTAGGCTGATCCCCAGCAGGGTCAGTACACATCGTGTCCACGCTTTCACTCCTGCCCAGCACCTGAGGCCTCCTCCCCAACCCCAACTTCCTCTTTGGAATTTATGATCTGTCAATCAGCACATTGCTCCATATTCTCAACCCCTTCCTTAAAACATTCCCACACCTTCTGGCTCTAACACAGTGGTTCTCAAGAGGTAGTGGGAGGGGTGTGCTGATATTGTCTCCAGGGGGACATGTGGCAATATCTGGAACATTCTGGGGAACTGCTACTGGCATCTAATGGTAGAGGCCAGGAATGCTACTAAACACCCTACAATGCACTGGACAGCTCTGTACAGCAGAGAGTTATTCTGCCCCAAATGACCATAATGCTGAATCTGAGAACAGGCCATCCCCTAAAGACACTGCTTCCCCTATAACCTCCCCAGTGGCTGGGAGTTCTCTCAGAGTGCTGGTACCACAGAGACAGGAGGAGGGCCTGGTTGCTCCTTTCAGCCACTGTTCTCCTTCCTTCCCTACAACCAACCAATTTTGACTCTTATGTCATGACATATATCATCACTGCTCCTCTCTGTGTTTTCTGGACCCAGTTTAAAGTCCATGGTTAATTCTCACAATCCCTCTTCTGTCACTCCCTCCTACCTACTTGACAAAACCACCAACCTGGTTAAATCTAACTTCCTGTGTCTATATTCACCGACACAGCTGAATGTCTACCACCTTAAACCCTCTCCTGATCCTCTATCAAGAGGCCCCATGTCTCTACTCCCCTTTGCAGCAAATTCCTTGAAAAAAACATCTATGCTTGCTACTTCAAATTCTTCTCTTCTTCTCTCCAGTAAGCTTTCCACCAATCACGCTCCGTCTCTATTACTTCATGGAAACTGCTCTTACCACCATACAAATGGCCTCCCGGTTAAAGCCGTTAAAGCCAATGGTTAATTTCCAGTTATCTATCAGAGGCATCTGATAAGGTTGTTCACTTCCTCTACCTTTTCTCATCTGGCTTCCAGGATATGGCACCGCTGGTTTCCTCCTCCTTCCTTTTTGGCCAGCTTTGCTGATTGCCCACTTTCCTCCCTTACCTTTAAATATTGGGAATGGCAGAGCTCAGTCCTTTCTTTTGTCCATCTCTACCTATATTCACAGCCCTGGTGATCTCTTCCAATCTCATGGCTCTAAATGCTATTTATATACTGATAATTCCCAAATTTACAGGACTAGCTGATCTCTCTCTTTGAACAGTAGACCTGCATATCCAGTTGCTTTCTCACTTGGCTCTCCAACTGGATCAAAAAAAGACCTCCTAAACTTAGTATGTCTAACTCTAGCCCCTAAGCCGGCAGACACCTCCCCATCAGTTGATGGTAAATGCATCCTTCCAGTTATGAAGGCCACAAATGTTGAAATCATTTTTGATTCCTCTCATATCCTATATTCAATCAGTAAAAATAATCCTTATCCTTTAAAGTGTATTCAGAATCCAACCACCTTTCACCACCTCCAGTGCCACAGCTTGGTCCAAGCCATCCATCTCCAACTCTGGTTATCTAAGGGCCTTCTAACTGCTACCTTTGCTATATCCTAACTCCTATCCTTGCTTCCACACAGTCTACTCTGAACACAGCAGCCAAAGTCACTCTATTACAACTTAAGTTGGATTGTAGCACTCCCTTGCTTGAGAATCTTCCAATGGTTCCCCAAGTCATTCACAGCAAAAGTCAAAGTCTTTAAAGTGGCCCACAAATACCTTTGTGATCTGCCCAACTCTGCTACTTTCCTCCTGGGCTACTCCCTCACCTTCATCTATTCTGCTCTGGTCACACTTGATGTTCCTCAATCAAATCAGACCTGTTCCTGCCTTAGGGTCTGTCCACTCAAAGTTCCCTTTGCTGGACTGCTTTTTATCCCCCAGGGCTCACTTCCTCACCTCTTTCAATCTACGTTTGATAAGGCCTTTCTTAATAAGGCCTGCCCTGATCAGCCTATTTAAAATTGCAACTTCTTCTCCTACCAGCACTCCTAATCTCCTTTACCCTGTTGTTTTTGTTCTAGAACACATTTTGATAAAAGAATAAATCTTTAAACTTCTAAATTATAGCAAGCCTGTCACATGAGACTAAGTGCCTGGTGCTACATTCCCTATACTCAGATTAGGGTTCAGCCTTAAGAATGTTAACCTCCATTATATGTCAATCATATTTAAAAAAAAAAAAAAAGGAAAAATGAAAAAATCCTGTTAAAGCTTCTTACTTAAGACTCCATTCAAAATGCTGGCCAAAAGCTGTGGTAGGGATGGGCTTATTGTTCTTATTGAACATTTGTTTTCTACTGTCAATATCTTTGAATGAAAAACAGTAAGTAAATTAAAGGCCAAAATGAAATTGTAAAATTGCAGCTGTGACATACCTCAAACAAGATAATGCGGAATTCTATACGTAGAAGCCAAGTAAGAAATACTATACAACTGTTCCCTCCAAAATAAGTCTAGGAGCTCTGACAATTTTAATTACTTATTAAATAAAGGAGGAATAGATTGCCAATTAAATATTATTTTTCTATTTAACAAGTAATCAACAATTTTCATTAACTACAATGCAGTTTTTTTTTCCTTCTCAAAAGCTAAAATGAGTTAATTAATTTGAGTTTTTCAAGTTGTGATTTACAATACAGCTATTTAGTAATAGTTTTAAAATTTTTTGGTTTTTTTGGGGGGGGGGGGGAAAATATTTTAAAAAAAAAAAAAAAACAATTTACCTAACACACTGTCAAGAAATATTCTCCAGCACTTACAGATTGCTCTAGGTCCTTGCCTCGCAACCTTCCCTGACACCTTTTAAAATTCAACTACTTACCTTGTCATAAATCACTTTTATAATAAGAGAGCAGCTAGGACAGGTTGCCACGTCTTCCCCATTCTCCAAGTCTTCCTATAACAAAATAAAAAACCGTTTGGTATTGTCTTCTCTTTGCGATTTCCTCCTTCCAAACTCCTTCCACCCCTAGGGGCAAGCTCCTTTGTGGCTACCTCCCTAAAAGGCCTGTGAGGGACAAAAAGGCCTGCCCAGAGAAATACCAACTCCATTCTTCCGGCCAAGCGGTACTTAAAAATACCCAGGAAGAGGGGCTCCTTGGTGGCTCAGTCGGTTAAGCAACCAACTCTTAATTTCAGCTCGGGTCATGATCTGGGGGTCCTGAGGTCGAGCCCCACCCCAGCTCCGTGCTGGGCCTGGAGCCCGCTTAAGAGTCTCTCTCTCCTACCTCTGTTCCTATGCCGTAAACCCACCCCAACCCCGCCTCTACTCCCTCTCTCAAAAAAAGACCAGACCTGACCCAGGAAGGTTAGCCAAGGTTCGTCGCCTCAAACCCCTGAGATGACAACAACGTAACCCTGCCTCCAAATAACTATCCCAGCAACTGGGACCCTAAATGGGGAAGGAGGGCAAGACTTATGCTCCCGCCATCCAGCCTTTCCCACCCCCACTCTCCACCCCTCGGCCAGACTAAAGGCCAGGACGATGTGCCCACTGACAGATCAAAGTATCAACTTTCCGGGGACTCAGAGACAGGATAAAGAGGGCGTGTGAGCCTCAAGGTGACAGAACGGCGGAAGGAACGAGGAAGAGCAAACGCGCCTGCTCCGACGAACCGCCGGGCGGGACTCTGAAGTTACCTTGGTAATGCAGAAGTTATCCCCACACGGGCAGGGGTAGAAGTATGCCTCCGAGTCTTCGTCATATTGGAAGTCCTCGATCTCTACTTCGTCGTGAAACACGGACATTGTCCCAGGGGCAAGCAGAGGTCCGTAGCCCCCGCCAGCCAACACTTGCCCGAGAAGGTCTAACTCCGCCGGCGCTGGTCCCAGCCGGGTGTTGTCAGCCGGCGCCGGCTCAGGAGCGATCGCTTCCGGCGCATAGACAATGACGCAACTCCGGCCTCGGAGGCCAAATGGGTGACCGGGTGGCGGTCCCCATGGAGATGGCGGAGCTAGGAGGCGGAGACACTGGATGTGGCGGCTCGCGGCGTGGTACTGTGCGCTCCGCGCCGGCGGTCCGCGTTACTGACCAATAAAATGTGAGAATAGCTCGCGCCGCTGTGACGTCACGTCACCGGAAGTTCCCGGAGAGGGTGGCAGAGTTCGGCAGGTAGGCTTGCCTGGTTCCCGCGGCGCGAGCTGTGCGGAGGTCCCTTTCTGCGGCCGCCGTCTTCAAGGCCGCGGAGCTTAGAGAGGCCTTATGTTGGGTCCGCGGAATCGGTGGCATCAACCCGGCCCTTGACGTCCTGGGGGAGTCGCTCTTTTGCTGGGTCTCAGGCGACGGCCGGAGCACCTCTGCCTCTCGGACCTCCCTTCCTGCGTCCCCGGTGACGGACGAAAAGTTCTCTTGGAATTTTGATTCACCGAGTGACCTTGAGCTCAGGGCGACGCCTGCCTTGTAGTTTGTGGCTGCACTCGCCTACTCAGGTACACCCCCAGCTCTTCCTCACCCAGGGTTATCTTCAAATACCCTAACCTGTGTTGTCGAGAGGACCAAGAGAGTGAAGGCAGATTGCGTTCTAGTCCTGTGTTTGCCAAGCATATCATTATGACAGTGATTTGTAAAATAGTAATAACATCCCCTTTTATTATGAGGAGTTTGCTGTGTACCAGGTTATTGCTCTGGGTACGATTCTTAACATCAACCCCGGGAGTTTAGATGTTATTCCATATTATTAACCTCCAAACTGAGATACAGAGAGTTGGGGATCTTGAGAAAAATCACTCATTTTGGAAATGAAGGTCCTGTCTGTCCCCGAAGCCTGGAGACAAATTACTTAATTTATTTGAACCACGGTTTCTTCTTTGTAAAAGGAATGTCACCAGCAGATACTACCATGAGGCCTCTATACATTAAAAGGGAATGCAAATAAAAGGTGGTTTGTCTTGAAAGCAATGGTATTGCCTGTTTTAATACAACCACATTCCGTGGGGATATTGCTCCATCACCACACAGTTATTCAAATTTCGGTAGAGAAGGAATGCAGTGCAGTGGAAAAGATACTTTGAGAAATAGGTCTGGGATCAGACTCTTGACTGTTGGGAGCTGCCTCTGGGAGCTAGATATTTACATTCTTTTGGGCCTTATTTTGTCTATTGACTAAAAAAGGTTTGGATTAGAGATGATATGCAAGATCACATACAGATCTAACATTCTACTTTTGCATGGAAATTACGAGATTTACTGGTTTATATATACCATGTTCCTTTATATTTACGTGGTATGTTTCATGTAATACTTACATGTATACACATTCCTCTTCTTATTTATATACACATACTCAGGTTTGCATGAAGCTACCAATTTTGTGCATACTGAGTTGAAGCTGCACCTGGTTTGAGGCTTGAAAACCTGAAGGCAGAGGAGTCTTTGGGAGAAAATCAAGAAGTTACATTTAAGAAGTTTCTGGAAGGTTATCCCAAAGGCCTCACATTTTGGATAATTGAAGATCTACCTGGTAGTTAGGAAACACTTGTGAAACTTGTTGAGGCTTAACTGGGGTGATTCTGGTGTGACTGGGCAGAGGAGAAATCCCAGCAAAGCCCACCCAGCTCTGTGGCTGCTCCCTGTATCTCTATAGGCACAGATACTTTCCAGGTACTCCCTTGGAGACCGGAAGACAAGGGAGAGTTTTCCAGGGTCTGTTCTGTAGTCCCAGTGATCATTTTGAGGTTGGGAATCATCTTTAGTTCTTCAGTGCCTCTCAGCATAAGTATGTACAAATTAAAGATGAGCCATTTTTGAATGTACAGAAATGATTGCATTCATATTTGGTGCTTGGAAGTATGAATTGATAGACCTCTTTGAAAGCAGTTTGGACTTAGCAAAAACGATATGCTGGGGAATTTTAAAATTTGTGGTTAATAGCCTTGGAAGTTACAGGCGTTGTTGGGTAAATTTTTTTTTTATAATTTCCTTGTAACTTCCCAACTTTTTTGGAGTGCGTATTACCTAAAATGGGAAAAGAAAAACTAATGGACCACTTCTCAGTAATAATGGACTCTATGTGTGAGGCACTGTATCAAATGTTTTATATACATGATGTCATTAAACAGCCAGTGAGGTGTGTAGGTATCATTAATCCCATCATCAACATTGGGAAACCAGGGGCTGAAGGCAAAGCTGGTAAGTGGCAGTAAATTGTTGTGAGAACTCAGATCTGTCAGATGCTACAACTTAGGTTCTTAATTAACTTTGCTGTCATCTGTGATATGATGGCATTGAAGCATTCATACCAGCCCTGAAGCTCTGCAGACTGCTGAGATTGTCTGGCTAGAGCAGTGCTGGTGCCCTTGAAACCTAGATTTGGGAGTCTACTTGGCTTTCCATACTGCTTTCATCCTGCTGTCTTTTGGCCATAGGCCTTGTCTGCCAGAGGGGATTCCCTGTATGGTGCTGCCCAGTTTGAGTTCATGTTGTCCTGAAGAAAGTAAAACCTATAACCAAACATGTAATGCAGTTTTTTTGTTTGTTTGTTTGTTTGTTTTACTCCACCTAACATTTTTAAATAAAACATCACAATGACTACTAAACTTTACTTTGATTCCTAGAAGGGAGTGGAAATGTTTTGTAATGAGCCATTTTTGGACTGTGAGGGTAGGACCAAAGTAGATTTACTAGTTGCTATAGGATCATTTGCAATCACAAACTTAAAATTCACAAAGAAGTCAAGTCTGTTGAAATGTACCATGAGGCTTTGAGTGTGGCTCTTCCTGAGACAGCGTGGGCTTCCGTGTCAAAAACATATCTGTCGAAGATGTTCGGCGTGGCTGTGGGGCTGGTGACAGCAAAAATGACCCACCCATGGAAGCAGCTGGCTTCATGGCTCAGGTGATTATCCTGAACTATCCAGACCAAATCTGTGCTGGATTGTCACACAGCTCACATTGATTGTAAGCTTGCTGAGCTGAAGGAGAAGATAGATTGTCGTTCTGGAAAAAAGGCGAAGATGGTCCCAAGTTCTTGAAATCTGGTGATGCTGCCATCGTTGATTTGGTTCCTGGCAAGCCTATGTGTGTTGAAAGCTTCTCTGACTCATCCTCTGGGCTGTTTTGCTGTTCATGACACGAGACAGACAGTTGCTGTGGGTGTCATCAAAGCAGTGGACAAGAAGTCAGCTGGAGCTGGCAAGGTCACCAAGTCTGCCCAGAAAGCTCAGAAGGCTAAATGAATATGATCCCCCATTCCTGCCACCCCAGTCTTACTCAGTGGTGGAAGAATGGCCTCAGAACTATTTGTATCTATTGCCCATTTACGTTTAGTAGTAAATGGGTAATGATAGTGATGCATCCTAAAACCTCCAGAAGGAAAGAAGAGTGTTTTGCGGACCATTTGTGTTTTTTTGTGCATATGGCAGTTTTAAGTTATTAGTTTTTAAAATCAGTACTTTTTAATGGAAACAACCAAAAATCTGTCACAGAATTTTGAGACCCATTAAAAGCTTAATGGGAAAAAAAAATTCTTTTTCAATCATAAAATGTTAACACTGCTGCTGTGGAAAATGACCAAAATTCTCAGCATGTGATCGAACCTAGAACTTAGTTCATAATTCTGAATAGAAACTGTGTTTTGTGAATGCGGTTGTGTATCAGGCTGAGGGGAGTTGTTCTTGGTGGTATCCCACCGTCTCTAGGTGGAGTTCGGCAGGGAGCAGAGGGTAGGGGTTAATGGGATTGACCTGATTCTTACTAACACTCTTGCTTGCCAGGCACTTGCCAGGACATTTGTTCCTCTCAGCAATCCAGTGAATTGGTATTGGCATTCCAATTAAAAAATTTTAAGAGGTGATTGGCTCAAGATGAAAAAATAGGAAGGAATCAGATCTGAGCTTTGTTTCACCCATTTCAGGTCAAGCACTCTGTAACTTTGGTACTGCTAGGGTTCCCTTACCAAAAGCTAGATGCTGGGAGCCCCTTTGCTTCCTCAGTGACACTTAGGGTTCTGAATCAACAGGTGCCATGATAGTTCTGTGAATTTACTTTATTTCAGTGTATAAATGCTCTACGAGGCATTCTTGGGTTCTCTCTCTCTACCTTTCTTTTTTTAACTATTCTCACACCTTACCCAATCTGTTACCAAGTGCAGGGCTCTGATTCCAAAATACGCTCCCTGTTCATCTACTTCTGCCATCTCATAACTTTATCCTGCTTTCCTTTGGACGGGAACCTTTAACCGGAGACTCCTCCCTCTATGATCCATTCTTCACACAGTAGCTTGAGTGCTCTTTTGATGTAAATGTAAATTAGGTTGTTCTGTCAGATGTAAATTGGATCCTTTAATGTAAACCTTTCCAGGCTTACTCAGACCCTTCAGTTGCTTCCCGTTGCTCTTAGAGTAAATATTCTGTCCATGGTCTGATGTGATCTAGCACATGTCTGTCCGCTGGACTTAACCTCTTGTCACTGTCACCTAGCTCCCCGCTCGCCAGTCATACTGGTTGTGATTCCTGTAACATAGTAGGCTTGTTTCTGTGATTGAGCCTCTTTGCCTGCTGGCTCTGTCCTTACTGTCAGAATGGTTGCGTCTTCCTCATCCTTCAGGTCTCAGCTCAGATGTCTCTTGAGAGTGCGCTTTCCTGATATTCCTCCACTCATTTCCTTTATCATGCTTATTGTAATCTATATTTGTCTCATTAATTATCTGTTTACTATCATTGGCTGGACACACTGTACTTAAAGCTTCATGACGACATGGGCTTTGTGTCTGGTTCTTTAGTGTGTTTCCACACCCAAAATAGTGCCTGGCACCCCAGCAATTCTTAAATAAAATGAGTGTACTTATCGAACAGAAACCAGTATAGTTCATTTTAAATCTTAATCTGTTGCCTGCAGTAATTTTTTTTTTTATGGCTTAAGTGGTTACGGTTTGTTTATTTATTTATCATAAGATAATTTCCTGTTTCAGTAATAGAGTTAAGTATGAATTTTTTGGTTGAGGCAAGGCCTGTGAGAATAGAAACATTGATGGAATATTCTTGTATCATTTTAGAAAATCCTTAATGTATGTTAACTTTTTATAGCTAATCAAATATTTACATTGAATATATGAAACCATTGGATGTATTTGAAAAAATGGGTAGATTTTTGCCTTTTATTTTGTTTTTAGTACCTTAATGCTTTGGAGGGCCCTCTGAACACAATTTGATAAAAATACCTTTTTTTTAACCAGTAGGTGGCACTCTTGGTTATGCTTACTGGCATTCAAAAAACCAGATTTTAGAGTTTTAAAGAGAACAGCTTTTAAAAATTAACATTTCTTTAAGAAAATCAGAGAAAGACAATTATCATATGATGTCGCTGATATGAAGAATTTGAGAGGCAGGGTGAGAGGTCGTGGGGGTAGGGAGGGAAAAAATAAAACAAGATGGGATCTGGAGGGAGGCAAACCATAAGAGACTCTTAATCTCATGAGCAAACTGAGGGTCGTTGGGAGGGATAGGGTGGCTGGGTGATGGACATTGGGAAGGGTATGTGCTATGGTGAGTGCTGTGAATTGGGTAAGACTGATGAATCACCGACCTGTACCCCTGGGGCAAATAAAACATTATATGTTAATAAAAAAATTAACATTTCTTTTTTTTTTTAAGATTTTGTTTATTTATTTGAGAGAGGGAGAGCATGAGCATGAGCAGCGGGGAGGAGCAGAGGGAGAGGGAGAAGCAGACTCCCTGCTGAGCAGGGAGCCCAACATAGGGCTCTGTCCCAGGACCCTGGGATCATAACCTGAGCCAAAGGCAGATGCTTAACCAATTGAGCCACCCAGATGCCTGCCCCAAGACATCTTTATTTTCAAGTTCAGTTGAGCAGTAGACCCTTTAAACAGCATAATCACTAAAAAGTGTGTCTTAGGGGCACCTGGGTGGCTCAGTGGGTTAAGCCTCTGCCTTCAGCTCAGGTCATGATCCCAGGATCTGGGATCGAGCCCTGCATCGGGCTCTCTGCTCATCAGGGAGCCTGTTTTCCCTTCTCTCTCTGCCTGCCTCTCTCCCTACTTATGATCTCTCTGTCAGATAAATGAATAAAATCTTGAAAAAAAAAAAAGTGTGTCTTATTTGAGGACAATTTTTTTAGCAATGGTTTCCTAAAACACTGAGCAAAACAGTGTTATCATGTTAACTCTGTATCAGTTCAATTTTATCAGGGAACTTAGCCTTAAGTGACATGTAACTATATCATTCCAGCCATTGGTCTGGTCTTTTTTGTTTGTTTGTTTAAGATTTTATTTATTTATTTGAGAGAGAGAGCAGGGAGCCTGACATGGGGCTCAATCCCAGGATCATTACCTGAGCAGAAGGCAGACACTTAACTGACTAAGCCACCCAGGGGCCCCTGCTCTGGGCTTTCATGGGGTGGGGGGGGGCAGGTTATCATAAGGAGAAAGAGTCAAAGACAGGCCAAGGAAGCTGAAAAAGGAAAACATTAAGAGGAAACAATCAAAAGAGACAAGTGGAAACACGAGGAAGAATTGATGGGAAGGAGGTAGTGAAGAGTAGACTTGCTGTGAGGTGATGCTTGCTGATTGTAATGAGCCTTGCCTTTTGCAGCCCAGAGTGCCTTTTCATGGTTTCCCAGAACATGGTTCTTACATGTCATCTCTGCTATTGCAGGAACTTTGTGAGAATTTCAGTGTATGGAAACACCGCCCTTGTTCCAACTGTTGTATATCCAAAGGTCTCACTATAATACCAGGACCAAAGTGTTGCATGTCAGGCAGTCAGCCAGCCACATACTTAATGACTCCTAAAATCTCATGGACTTCTAAAGTAAGTTTCGCCTTCCTTCTTTCAACAACGAATGTCCCATTTTTAGTTTAGTACATTCAAAGGAGAGAAACTACATTTAGTAGTCATACATGAGGTGAAAGACCTCGTGCTTTTTCATTTCTTAGAAAAGTGAGTAGCATGTTTACCCACAATGATGCTGTGACACACTGACAGGAAATAAATCTTTTAGTCAGAAAGCAGTGCTTTTTGATATGACTTGGTTATAACTGACTTTTATATCACTTGATTATTTACTTTTGTTTTCTGACTCTGTCTTCTAAAACATAATCTCCCTCAGAAGGTCTTCGTTTCATTTATGTCTGTATCCCCAGTGTCTGCCACATAATGGACTCTTAATAAATATTTTTCCGATGAAGAACTAACTTAACAAATATGGAGTAGGAACGTAAGCACACTTAGCTTGAATTTTTCTAACATTGAATTTATTACAATTAATTTACATAGTATCTTCCAAAAAGTTCAGAAAAAAGGTTGTGTATATACATTTTCATTTATTCTCTAATATAGGAAAGGACAGCTATATATGGCAGTGTAATATGTTAAATGTAACCATCTGAGACAAATACTCAAAAATTGGGAGAGGACAACAGAATGGTAGGAACCAAAAATATCATCCGACTCACTATCAGTTCTTTTTTTGATAAGCCTATAAGTTTAAATGTTGGGTAATCTTTCTGGTTTTGTTTTGTTTTTTAACATTTTATTGAAACAGAAGTACATAAATCCTTGGACAGCTTGAATTTAAATTTTTTAAGACTTAATTTTTTTTTTTTAAAGCATTTCTAAGTTTACAGCAAAATTGAGGGCTAAGTACAGAGATTTTCCATGTTTTCCCTGCCTTCACACCTGGGTAGCTTTCCCCATTGTCAGCGTCCCTCACCAGAGTGGTCCATCCATGACGGCTGTTGAGCTGCCCTGACACAGCATAATCACCCGGAATCTGTAGTTCACTTCACTCTCAGTGTGGCATGTTCCATGGATTTAGACAAACGGATAAAGACATGTATCTATCGCTGTCACTATGGTACCAGACAGAGTATCTTTAATCCCCTAAAAATCTTATGTGGTTTGATGCATTTTTATAAAATGAAAATACCCACACCGTCAGAATTCAGATTAAGAAACAGCATTGCCACTATTACCTGCCCAAAGGTACGTGCTAACTTGATTTTGAACTTGATAGATGAATTTAGTCTGTTTTTGTGCTTTTTATGACTGGACTCATGCAACATATGCTTTTTTTGAGTCCAGCTTTTACTCTTTTCTTTCGATGTGATATTTGATGCTCATCTGTGTGCCTGCATATCGATGTAGTTAGTTTATCCTCATGGCCTCGGAAGATTTGCTTCTTGCACTTCGTCTAGCAAGAAATATTAAAGACTTATGTGGTGCTGTTTGGGTGGAGTACAATTATTGGGCAGTTATAAAATCTACTCTCCTCTTCTATCATAGCACAAGATTAGTCACATGAGCTTGGTTAGTGATTTTGGAAACTAATAGCTTGAGTATTTGATGGTACCACTAATTATATATATATATACTGTGGAGATCAGGTGAATCAGCTCTAAATAGTGGCAGAAATTTTGTCAGAGTGGAGTTAGGCCTTTTAACTGCTTTGTTTTGTTAGATCAGCTCATAACACTACAAGCAAAAATCCAAACCTTCACTGGCCCCTAAAATAGTCTGGTATTTCCCTACTTTTTCTTAAAATATTTTAACTTCAGTTTTATGTTTGCCCAGGAGGTGTCATGGCCTGTGCTGCTGTCTTGGTCCCTGGGTTGTTGCGAAGCTCTTCTGGAACCATCTGTAGTCCGGCTGCTTCACTGAGACTGACAACCAGCGCTTTGCGCCACCTTACTCTGACAAGGTGGGCTTCTGGCCCTTTGAGTTTCTGGCTCATTTGAGGTGATTCAAAGACCTGACCTGCTGATGGTCATGGAAGGCTTATCAGACTCCTGAAGGCATAGCAGAGCATCTTGCTTAAATAATGCTTGCCACCCATAGACTGTTAAACTTGAGTTAGATGCGCAAATTTTCACTGACCACTTTCTAGGATCTGTAATGTTCTAGTGTATTTTGGATAATCATGATATTACAGGGACAACTAATTACTTTTATGAAGATAATACTTAATAATCTAATTTTACTTTCTATTAAAGCATAATGAAATCCAAAAGGAAAACTGATCACTTGGAGAGAACTGCCAGTGTCGTTCGTCGGGAGGTTTGTATCTTTGGGCTGTGGCAAGTTTTTCTAGGCTGGACAGTGCACACAGATAATGACCAGCTCATGGAGGAGGCCGTAGATTAGCTCCATCCCTTTGAAGGACAGTCTGGGAAAGTTTGTTATGCTTTTGTTCAGAACTTTTCTGATAAGACATATGACAACTGATTCGAAAAGTTGGCAGCTAAATACTCACATTTTTCCTTTAAAACTGAGAATAAATGGATTAATTTTTGAGGAAGGGAGTATAACAGCAACTGAGGGACCTACGCTCAGGACATGTGTAGTGTTTAGGGTTATATTGTAAGGGTAGAACTTTGACAGCCTACATTTTATGAGTAGCTTACCTTTTCCTTTTTTTGTTTGTTTATTTTTGTGCTTCTTTTGGCATCATGTCTTAAAGTCCTTGTTCTTATCCCTACTTTAGAACAACTTCTTATTTCATCAGAGGAGAAAGCATCTCAGAAAACATCTGAGAAAGGAAGGTGGATGAGCTCTTGTTATCCTTCCCATGTGCAGATTTTTTTCCACCATATTCAGACCCTAGAAAGCTAATCTACCACCTGAAGGGGTGTCAAGGGCTGGGAAATAAAGGATCCTCACCCTTTAACTCAGTGAGTAATCCCATTTTGTTTTACAAACATAAATTGGATATTGGATTTTGCTTTTCGAGTAATTCTTCACATATTTAGATATATTTAGCTTAGGGTTGTTGTGTATTCAAACAGTAAGAAAATTATTAAACACTTCTATAAACATGGTCAGACATCATATTGTTGCAGGAATTTTATTTTTAGTATTAGTAGTAAGATAATACTTTAATGTAAAAGACTATTGTTTAGGCCCCATTTTTCAAGCTAATTCTAAAGAAAATTGCTTTGGGATCAGGGGTAGTGTGTTTGTAGATTCAGTTTTAGGCCAATGGTTTTTTTTAGATTAGTTCAGCATAATAGATTTATGGATGTAGAGGAAAGTACAGTTTCCTCAGTGATGATAAATCTGAAAATTCTTTTTTTCTTTTTGGTTTGCTCAATATACAAAAATGCTCTTTCTGTAAATATGTGACTTGTTAGGATTTCTTTTTAAAAAGTGAAATCTTGGGACACCTGAATAGCTCAGTGAGTTAAGCATCTACATTTGGCTCAGGGTCCTGGGATCAAGCTCTGCATTGGGCTTCTTGCTCAGCTGGGAGCCTGCTTCTCCCTCTGCCTGCCACTACCCCTGTTTGTGCTCTCTATCTCTCGCTGTCTCTTGCTCTCTGACAAATAAATAAATAAATAAATAAATAAATAAATAAATAAATAAATTATTTTAATTAAAAAAAATAAATCTTGCCAGTTTTGAAGAAAAAGCAGTTTATTTGACCAGCTTGAACTACATTCTTTTCTGTTGTTTGGTATACTTTGGTATATAGGGTTTGGTATACTTTCTATAAAGGGCCAGATAGTAAGTATTTTAGGCTTCATGGGCCATGTTGTCTTAGATACAACTACGAAACTCTGCCTTTGTAGTGTGAAGTGGTCATACATTACACATAAATAAATCTGAGTGACTATGTTCCAGTAAAACATTATTTATCAAAATACCCAGATTTGGCCTGTGGATCAGAGCTTGCCAATTCCTGAATTAGAATAGCATTTCAGAATTTTATAGGACAAACGTATTGAGACTATTGGGGTGTTTTTTGAGAGGAGTTTGTTGTTTTAAAAATTTTATTTATTTGAGAGAGGGAGGGAGAGAGTGTGTACAAGCAGAGGGAGGGGCAGAAAGAGAAGAGGACTCCTCCCCAAGCTGGGAGCCTGATGCCAGGACCCTGGGATCAGGACCTGAGCCAAAGGCATACGCTTAACTAACTGAGCCACCTGGGGGTCCCTGAGTAAAGTTTTAAGAAAGCTACACAGGAAGCTAATGTAAGCTCTAATAGTGTGATTGCGAAGTTAAGAATTATAATGTCCAGAAGTCAGAAAATGCACCCATGGTATGACCTTGGCAGAAGAATTTTCCATTTGCAATTCTTTTTTTCTTCATTTTTATTTCTTCTCATCTCCCAAACAGAATGGGAGCTGGGAGGAGCTGGATAAAGCCAGATGGTGTCTGGGCTACAGCTTCAGTGGGTATATAAGGTCTGTGGGGGTCTCATCCCAGTTCCTCCAGAGGATGGCTCCTAGCCATAGAGCAGGAGCCTGACCTTGGACTTGGCCAAAATGAATAGCATCTCAGCTTGGGCCCTAATGGAACTGGATAGATCACCAACTCATTCCACTCTGGCCTTTAACTTGTATTGCAAGTGCACTTTACAGAAAAGACTCCTGGCATGTCACTTGCTCTTGAGTTCAAGTCTGTGAGGTAGCCTCAGAACAGGACGGCATCTGCATTTTATGAAAGAGGAAGCAGAGCCGAGGAGATAAGCTAGTGGCTCTCCCTGAGGGAAGCTCCAGCCCTGTTTCTGACTCCTAGGCCTCAGGACCCTGCTGCCCCTCCAGGAGTGGCTAAAGAATAGAGTACTCACCCACACAGAAAGGTTTTTTCCTTGTTAGGGCTTGAGTTCCCTCTGAAGAATTTATTGAATGACCATATTATGATGTTAATGCTTCTTTCTTATCTGGGGCTCTAAATGTAACCAGCCTGAGGTCATGCTGATGCAGGAAGCTGAGGTCTGAATTGGATGACATTTGACTGTTGGTGTTCAAGTTCAGATTTTTTTCTTAAGGCTCAAAGAATAAGCAGTCTGGGTAACCTTAGAAATGTCAAGGAGATAAAAGTAAGATTATGTAATGCTGTAAGGATTGTTGAAGTGAGACTAAGATTTCACTGGAGGGGTCACTCCATGCTTGGCCTCTAGAAGGCTGGCCCACTGAGCAAGACGGACTCTGTCCTTCAGTTTGACAGCAGAGTTTGCTAAGGAAAGCATTTTTAAAATGACAAATTCAAATGCATTTGTTTGGAGACATGCCAGACACTAGGCTAGGTTTTAGGGTTGCAGCACTGAGTGTGATACATAAAGTCCTTGACCTCATGTTCTAGTGGGAGTCTGATCAGAAGAGGCTGATTTTATGCACCCGGTTCACTGCGGAGAAGCCTCTGATCCTTTTTCAGTTGTACTAGTTTGCTTCTTTTAGAAGCCTAATAAGCCTTATCCAAAAATGCCTTCTGTGTGTCATTACCTTTTTGTTGACAAAGCACTGGATTGTTACAAGTTGCTACTTCATTCTCACAGGCACCCTGCAAGGGAGGTGAAGGGGTCCTCACCCCATTTCACGGATGAGGAAGTGAAGATTTCAGAGATTTAGGTGGGATGACCCTGCTTCTTGATTTGCCCAGGCTGTCATCCTGTTTCACTCTCTCAAGTGCCCTGTTTTTGATGCAGATTACATTGTGGCCTACATTTGAAGGATTTGTTTAGTAAGTGGGGGCCTCAGCCCTTGAATTCAGATTTTTGATATCAAATTGGTTTCTCTTTCTACTACAACAGAACAATGTGACACTTTAGACCAAGTTTAATTGAGCAACACAATGGAAGATAAATTTCACATACCCTCATCTGTGTTCTAAACCAAAACTTAAGTGTTGATGATGTAAGAAAGGTAAGAGTTGGTGCTGGCACAGTAGTTAGTTAATAAAGTCAAATGGCTGGGCTCTTAGGACAGAGAGCTCTGGGGGTCCTATAGGCCTCGTGCTGACTGTCAAGTGCTAATAGTCTGCTTGGTCTGTGGTTTTGTGGAGGCTTGGGTTTGAGTGGGGTGAGCTGCTTAGCTGGAGATCTGGACTGTGTCCTGAGTTGAACCCTTAAAATTCTTTGCCAGTCATCACCTACACATTCTGGGAAGATTGTGTGCTGGAATGGCTTTCTCCAACTTGGGGGCCTCTGGGCAGGTATCTCCTTAATCTGGAATGTTTCTAACAGTTGATGCCTAATTTGTTGTGCTTATCAGTGTCTGATAGACAGCCTTGGAGAGATTATCCAGTCTAGGATGAGCTGTAGACAGCATTAGTCTTACCACACTGGTGGGGAGAAAGCTCAGGCCTCCATCTCTGAGAGGTAGCTGTGCGGCTTGTGGAGAGCCTGGGCCCAGTCTTGCGGTGAGACTCCCAGGGCCGTGTAGTTTGATGGCCTGGCAGCCGGCCTGTGGCTCCTACCCTGCTCCGGGTGGAAGCCAACGGAGAGGGGGGCTCCTTGGTGGAAGGCCCGGCATGCCAGTGTTGATCCAGAGGGTCCAGCACAGTGCCAGTGGCACAGAGGCCATGTTCCATGTTCACTCGTTCCATGTTCACTGAGTAGAAGAAAGTGTTAACTGCCCCCCACCTCCCTGGGGCTGATCACCTGTACTGCCTTGGATGACTGACTCTGTAGTAAGGAATGGTAATGGCCTCCATCTCAAGGGACGCGGTGACAGTGTGAGTATACTGTGTGGTTCTGCACAGGTGGGAGCGTGAAAAATGAGGACTTGCCTATACTGCCAGTTCCTAGCAGTACCCAGAACTTATTACTGTCTAAAATGTGTAGGGGTGCCTGGGTGGCTTAGTTGGTTAAGCATCTGCCTTCCCCTCGGGTCATGATCCCAGGGTCCTGGGATCGAGCCCTCTCGAGCTCCTGGCTCTGCAGGGAGTCTGCTTCTCCCTCGGATCCTCACCCCTGTTTGTGCTCTTGTGCTCTCCCTCTCTCAAATGAATAAATAAAAATAAAAAATAAATAAAATGTGTAGTGTCAGTGCTTTTCACGGACACACTTTTGCTCAACAAATTAAGCCATTTGAAAAGCAAGGCTCTTTTCCATTTTCCCCCTAGGGGATCTAATCTGATGAAATAGATTTTATTTGAGATCCGGCAGACCTGTTCTGAATACCTGCTGTGTGCACAGCCCTGTTCCAGGTGCAGCAGCTACAGCAGTGCCTGAAGCAGGTAAAGCCGCTGCTCTATGTGGAGCTTCATTCTGGGGCAGGTCAGCCAGAGAATGTCAGAGGTCATTGATCCTTGAAGGCAGTAACACAGGTGGGGTCCTGGGAGGCAGGACTGGCTGGCGGCAGGGGTGCTGTTCTAAATTGGTGTGTAACACCAGAGCCAAGACAAGAGGAAAAGAGCCAGCCACGGGCACAGCATTTCTGGCAGAGGAACAGACAAGAGCCAAGGCTTGGTGGCAGGAATGAGCTTGGCATATTCAGAGGAAGGTGGTAGGATGAGAGGTTGGCAGGGCCCAGGTCATATAAACTATTATGGGCTTGTATAAGGAGTTGGGATTTGATTCTGAGGGGAATGAAGAAAGGTTTTAAGCCGAGAAATGCCATATGATTCATATTTTCAATGGCTCACCTCTTGCTGGATAGAACATAGCTTTTGATGGGCTTTGACACCAGCTAGAGGCTAAGGACACAGTCCCAGGAGAAGTCACAGTGGCTTCAAATAGGGTTGTAGGGGTGGAGGTGGGGAACTAAGAGGAAGAGCTAGGATTCACAGATTGGGAGTGAAAGGGCTGTAGTGGATACAGTAAGAGCAGAAACCAAGAGATTTCTAGCTTTGGGATTCGAATAATCTAAGTAGATAATGATGCATATATTTGCTAATGTGGAGAAGAACGATTTGGAGGAGGGGAAACAAAGTGCTCAATTTTGGAATAATCCAGGGTGGGAGGTCGGAATGTGGGTAGAGTTAGAGATGAAACAAGATTAGCCGTAAGTTTCATCAGCTCCTATCAACTGTTGGATCTGGGTTGCGGATACAGTGGAGATTCATTATACTGTTTCTATTGGTTTTGTTATGTTTCAATTTCCCATAATAATAAAAAGGAAGAAGCTTGGGGAGATAAAAGAGTTTTATGTTCGATGTGTCATTTGAAATGGAAATTCAAATTAGCTGTTGGTTATATGAGTTTGGAGTTCACTGCTGGAAATAAAAGGTTTTAGCCTTGTAGAGAGTAGGGGAAGGGGCCTGCGGCTAGCCCTGGGATGTGTCAACGTTTGGAGGTGCAGCAGAAAAGGAGGGACCAGTGAGGCCAAAGGGAAATCAGCAGGGTGTTGGGGAAGCCAGGAAAAAGGGTTTCAAGGGAGGAGTGACCAACTGTTGAGCTCTACATGGACAGGCATCATTGGATATAGCAAAATAGAAGATGGGTGACCAGAATGACCGCTGCTAGTACATTGCTAGAGTGAAAGCCTGACTGGACTTTGTTGGAGAGAGAATGGGAGAGAAGGAAGCGAAGCCAGGGCTATATGCCCTTTTGAAAATGTTTTATGTGAATATGAGCAGAGAAATGGCCAGACAACTGGATTAATGGAGAGGCTTGTTTTGTTTGTCTTTTGAGAAGCAGCAAAGCACAGTGGCCTGATGCCTGAATTCCAATCTCTGCTTTGCCACTTACTAGCCTTGGGACTTCAGTTTTGTAATATAGAAAATATATAAAATGAGGGGCACCTGGGTGGCGCAGTCCGTTAAGCCTCCGACTCTTGGTTCTGGCTCAGATTATGATGTTGGGGTTCTGGGATCAAGCCCTGCAGTGAGCACCGATATCAGCATGGAGTCTGCTTGAGATTTGTCTCTGTCCTTCTCCTTCTGCCCCCTCCTGCTTGTGCTCTCTTTCTCTCTAAAGTAAATAAATAAATCTTTTAAAAAATGGGAATGACAATAATAATGCCTGCTTTCTAGAGCTGTTGCAAAGAATGCATAAATGAATGCACACAAAGTGCCTGGTGCATGGTAAGTTGTGCGTAGATGTTTGCGGCTGATGTTAGGTGAGTGGAAGATTGCGTGCTTGCGAAACTCTGTGTCTTGTGGAGAGGGGAGAAGAGGAGTGATGTGTGAGAGAGGGTACTGCTGGAGAAAGCAGAGAGGAAACTCAGCCCAGGGGGACAAATTAGCCTTTGGTAGGAGCAAGGAGATTCCATTTGTCATGCCAGGACAAGGTGTGGACAGGCCAAGCTACCTACAAAGGTGTCCAGTTGGCACCTTTGTGATCTTTCCCCTTGTCAGTAAATCATTTCAGTAAAATCAGTTTCTTTTAGTCAGATTCCTACTCATCACATTGGTTTTCTGCCACAGTTAAAAAATATCTCTGGGCCTTGATCTCCCTATGTGTAAAATGATGTACTATTTTGGATAATGACTAAAATTTTCTTCAACTCTGAAATTCTTTGTGTCCTAATGGTATTTTTGTTTAAGGTTATCTCTAATCCTGGCTTTGTCTACATTTTTAAACAGCAAACAAATGGATGGGAGTGAACAGAGGAAGCCAGCTAGGTTTCCCAAAGAAAGACCTATTTCCTGCACAGAGAGTTTTGCAGCAACAGTAGCAACAAAGTACCCTACATAAAACTAGTTTTTAAAATCGGTATGATGAAATTTCCTTTTAGATGCTGACTCCGTCAAACCATTAAAAATGTGCGCTAGTAAAAGTTGGCAAACCTATTGTTATTTTATTGAACAGTAGAAGAGTCTAAATGTTATTTTATGGAAAACTTCATTTCCTGCCATGTGTTTTAACTTAGGACATGGCTAGTTGAGGTTTTCAGTTGTGAAATCTTTTGATCCGTTAAGCATGAGAACAAGTACAAATGTTAAAACGTATAGTCTCTCCATCATGTTTTGCTTATTCGTAAAAATGAAGAAAGAATGGCATATAACAAGGGCCATGATTACAGATCTTAATTATGTGAAACTAGCTCCAGAATAAAATAAAGATGTGGCCTTCAAAAAGATTTTTCTAATGTTTTTAATCTACGTGATTAGAATTCTTCATGTAGTATGTAGATTTGCATTAATTGAATAAAATAAAGTATTAATAGGAAGGCATGTGTTAAAAAATAATGAATCATGCAACATATTTTGTGTGACCGGTTAGAGCAGTTTTGCCCAGGTTAGTAGGACTGATCACGACAGGTGTATTACCGTTTGTATTAATAGCAATAAGCATAAAACGTCTGGGAACCTTTTTGTTCATAGAGGCTATCTCAGTGAAAATATGACTTTTCAATAGAAAGTGTAACTTCTTTCCTTTCTTCATTGAATTTTATATTTGAACATTAGCAAGCGATTGTTGATTTCATTTTCATTGACTGAAGCATGCTGACCTTCCAGCTGAAATTCTGTGCCCCTCTGCCTGGCTCCCCCTCAGTGATTATGAATGTTGGTTTCCCTGCCCCCAGATGACTCTTGAGGATGTTCTTAAAGTTGTCTAGTTTTATCAGTGAATCCGACAGATGCCAGTTAAACTGTTATAAATGAAATAATCTAGCTCTTGGCTATGTTTTTACAGATTATTATGTTGAAAGAAAATAATGAATGTTTATACAATAAACTTTTTTTTGGTATATCTAAGAAAAATAAGAGCAGTAACATAATGGAGAGTCCTCTGGTGCATCTTATTAATTGTTTTTGTAATAAGGTATTTGAAATAGTATCTGGCAGACAAAGGAAGATTCCTGTTCTACTAAAGAAGTTCCGCCTTCCCTTTCCTCTCTCACAGTGTTAAGCATGAATCTAAATTTTCTGTAGTGGTTACCTCTATACCTCCTTTTCTTCTTAAACAACAAAAGGTTCCTGAACGTCTAATTTTTGTTCAGGAAACTAACTTTAAGTGACTCTTAGTTAGAGTTTTCATTCATTCTGCAAGTATTTACTCAATCTTCAGCATGCATTGAGCCCTGTGCTTGATCTGGGGAATTCATACAGACGCAGATTGAACCCCTGTACCTGACCTTGGGAGGCTTGTAGTCTCGTGTGGTGGAAAGAGAGGTTCTTGAGGATTGGTGGTTACATTAAGATGTGCTAAGTATGATAAGAAGATGGAAACATTTTATTGGTAGAATTGAGGGGATGGAGAGAAGCAGGAAAACGTCAGGCAGGGGTTAGTCTTTGATCAGGGCCTGGAAGGGTGAGTAGGAGGTTGAGGGACAGGGCTGAGAGCGTGGTGCGTGCCAAATGACCTAGGCAGGGTTTTGGGAGGCCGGCAAATGTCAGGTGCCTTTGAGAACAGCAGATTGTCCAGCTTGGCTGGTAAACCACTAGCCTAGGGATACAAGAGAACAGCAGATTGTCCAGCTTGGCTGGTAAACCACTAGCCTAGGGATACAAGAGAGGTCAAGCTACAAAGGCCATTTAGCATTTTTTGTTGTTGTTGTTTTGTGTTGTTTTTTTTTTTTTTTTTTTTCAGTTGAGTGTTAGCCACTGAAGGTTTTTGAGCTGGAGGGTCACTCAGTGAGGTCAGAATACTAGCAGTATTTAGCTGTTGGCTGCTTTGAGAGAGACAGGAAGGCTAAGGCAGTGGTTCAAGTGAGAAGAAATTCTTGGCTTAGGATGCTGGTGGGTGAGCATGGGGAGGAAAAGACATGAGCTGAATTTGTGGAACTTGTTCGTGGTAGGGACAGGATGCTTGGAAGAGAGTCAAAGATTCTGTGTGTGTGTGTGTGTGTGTATGTACATTTACGTGTATACATACACCTGTTGAAAATGGATTTGACTCTTGAGTTCAGGATAAGAACTGAATGGAAATCCTGGTGAGGGGAAGCAGCTGATTCTGTGGGACCCTATCTCTGCATCTCCAGTGCCAGGCAGCACATGCTCAGGGAATGTTTGTGGAAGGGATGAATATGGTGGATTTCGTTGGACACATAAGTGAGCTTGCCATTGGGACGGGACTGTCACGTGACTAAGGGGCCAAGCTTACCTAGGTTCAAATCCTGACTCAGCCATTCCTGAGTGATCTTGAGCAAGTATCAAACCTTTCTCTTGCCTCATTCAGAATGGAGGGTAGCAGCATCCCTTGGGATACAATCTAATTATTCCTATGAACTAAATGAATTGGTGTCCATGAGACCCTTAAGCCCGCACCTAGAATACACCTGAGATAAATGCTCCTCAGTCATTGATTGTTACTCACAGGGGAGCACAGATGTGGGCCTGATTGCCAGAAAAGTAACGATGAGTTGGGGTGAGTGTTAGTAGCTTTGAGAATACCTGAGAGCTGTGGCCTAGAGGTGGGAGAGGGTGTGGGAGTGAGGCAGTTTAGAGGGAGAAGCCATTGAGGAAGTGCGAGGACCGGGTCGGAGAGGCAGGAGGAGACCTGGAGAGTTCCGTATCAGCTCTCCCAGGCAAGGAGAATGTGTCAGGAGGGAAGGAAGTCAAAAGTATGGAGCGCAGAGAGCTCAGGGAGGGGGAGAACGGAGCCTGGACATTTGAGTTTGGTTGTTCAGGCAGGTGTCCATGCACTTTAGAAGTTGTTGCTGTAGAGTGGGAGCCCAGTTAGCGGTGTTGACCAAGAGTGTCATGGATGGAGAAGATTCTGTTGAATGAGGAAGTATCAGTAGAGCCAGAGATTAAAGACAAGATTTCTAAAATAGCTTAAAGACAGTATGGCTTTGAAGTCTGTTCTGGCAAATAGCTAGGATGTGGTACGAGACCACTGTACTTTATAGGTGCTTAGTGTTGTTCATGAGAATAGGCCCCCAGGGGTGTGCAGTACTCAGTGCGTGAGGGCCTGCGTGGCAGTCCTGGGGTAGTTTTGTATAGATATCAATATATGAATATAGGGTAATGTATAATATAATATAATAAACACTAATAAGCTAATTATAATGAATGCATTAAGATACATTATAACCAACATTGAGCCAGCAGCATTATAAGTGGTTTGCATGTATTACTTCTTTACTTCCTCTCTGCAGCTCTGAGATACAGGTGTTGATCTTATTTTATAGCCGAGGGGGGACTAGGTAATGTGCCCAGAGGCCCACAGCTGCTAAGTGTGTGCTGGGGGCATGATTACACACCAGGCAGTGTGCAACAGTGTGGTGACAGAGCCCGTGCTTTTGGCAGCCACACTATGCTGCTGCTTTTTATTCTGTCGTTGAACTGGTTGGGGCAGGCAAATGGCAGTAGGTACCGTGTCTGATAAACAGGAGGTCTAAGGGGAGGAATCATTACCCTGAAGGAAGGGGCCAGTGGGAGTAGGTTTGGAGAGGGAGGGCAAGACTAGGACCAAAAGTGCAGGAAGAAGCTCGGTGTGGACACCAACCCACTTGCTCTCAGGAAGAGGAGAAGGAAGACTGGCAAAAATCCAGAGGAAGAGAGGCAAGGGATTTTATGGGAGCAAGAGAAGGGTAAGACATTTCCAGAGATGTTCTGAGTCAGTGAGGGAGACCAACAACCATCTGGAGAACTTTGCAGTGGGTTTTTATAAGTTGTTTCCCACTGGTAGTTGGATTCCACCTAGGCCTGTTGGAGAAAGGGGCTGAAGGAGCCAGCTTTAGGGTGTGAGGTCCTTTGATCTTGTCAACTTTCCAAGGCACGCTTGGATGAAACAGTGAAGCTGACACCATCTGAGGAGAATGACTGTATTTTGGTCACCTGCTACTGCTTTTGTTTGCTTCCAGAAGTGGAGTTGAATGGCAGTCAGAGGTCGAGGAAAGAGTCATATTGTCTTTTCTCCTCTGTCATGAAAATACTCCAGATTTCAGGAGGAAGAAAAACTCAAAGGTAGAAGAAACAAAAAAAGGAAGGAAGAAACTAAAAAGGAAGGAGGAAGTAGAGGCATTTTGAATTTGGGGGATGCTGAGGTGTGGATGACACTGAAGAGAGCCTAGCTCGCACTTTAGGATTTTCTAGAAATCAGATATGTTGTTTTGAATAGTGCTTCTCAAGCTATGTGTAGTGAAGGGCTGTTTTGATACTGTTCAAAGGTTGTGGATTATTTGTATTTTGTCAAAGATAATCAACACTGATTTAGAAAAAAATTAAAAAAAAAACCGAAAACATAGGGAATACAAACCCAATTTGTTGTCCATAATTAGATTCAACAGACTGTGAAATTGCTAAAAAAAAGTTTCTAGTGCTTGCTTGTAATTTCTGAAATTTGCTAGTCCTGGACTTCTCGCAGGCTCAGAACACACACAAGCTCATATCCTACAGTGGGTTTCACTTTATGTACATCATACATACTCCCGCTAGGCAGGTGGTTCACAGGGCTCCCGTTCCCCCAAGCTCTTTCCAGATGATCCAGCCCGGTACATGGGACATACTAGATGCTCAAGAAACCAACACTTATTAAACAGCCCCTTTAAGAGATGAATTTTGTCTGCAGAATAAAATTCAATTAGTAGGATAGCAAGTCTCTCAAAAATAATTAAATTATAACTAAATTTGTTCACCAGGTGGTGGGCAGCATTTTAAAGCAAAGTGTGCTTTTCCTTTTTTTATAGTTTTCAAAAATCACGTCTTTGTAGATTTCAACAAACCTTAGTTACCAGAAAGCCACTATTTGTTCCTGGTGTGTAGACACACTAACCTCAGCCACAGTTCATCTCTTGGCTCTAGGTCGTGTCAGCTGCTAAGGTGTGTGGGGCTGCGAATGAGTCGCCATCTGTGAAGAGGCTCCGCCTGCTTGTTGCAGATAAAGACTTTTCTTTCAAAGCTGGCCAGTGGTAAGTGGCTTTTCTGTTTCTGTAGTTTTGTGTGTTCAAGAAGGTGCTGTCAACTACAAGGGCACATTTATTTATTTATTTATTTATTTATTTATTTAAAGAGAGCAGGAAGAGGGAGAGAGGGTTGGAGAGAAAGAGAGAGAAAGAGAATCTCAAGTAGACTGTCGTGAGTGCGGATCCGGATGTGGGGCTTGATCCCATCACCCTGAGATCATGACCTGAGCCGAAACCAAGAGTTGGATGCCCAGCCAACTGAGCCACCCAGGTGCCCCTAGAAGGGCTTATATTTTCTTCTGGAAAGGACGACTGTGGCTAGCTGTTTCTCCTGAGGAATAGGAATTCTAGACCATCCCCATTCAGGAGGAGCCTTCTTTCGGCATGGAGAATCTGATTCCCTTCCTCGCCCCAGAGCTCACCTTGGTTTTGAGCCCTTGACCTTCTCAGTCATAGATGAAAATTGCTGCCTTCTGTTTTGTAGATTGAAAAAAGCTTAGTTCTGAGCCACGGACCTGATAACTGATGATTATGCTCTTCAGAAACGGTTGCTATGATAGAATGCACTGGAATAATCTAATCTGCTTGATTATTTGTTGTTGGGGATGGATACATTTTTAAAAATTAGTTGTTGTGTCAGATAGAGAGTAAACACAGCAGTCTGGAAAGAAGAATGCCTGGTTAGGTCACAGAGCTGACCACCCTCTCGACTGAATTCCTGCCTTACTTGTCTGAGTTGCATTTAAATTTTTTGCTGAATCTATTATCAGGATTCCCCAGCCGGGCCCAACCTGCACCATGCTCCTGATTCTGCCGGGTTTGACTCCCTGCTGAATGGGGTGGTCTGGGACTGGTCAGAATACTGACAGGCCCAGCTGTCCCACTGTTCCTGCGAATGGCCTCACCGAGTTGCAATTCAAGTGGAGTTGTAAATAAAGCAGCTTGTATTTCCTTAGGAAAGGTGTGTTTGGGTGTATGTTTCCTTTATTTAAATAAAGCATTCATTTCTAAGTGAATTTCTGGCATGTCAATCTTGGTAGTGTTTCTTAGGAGTCACTTGACTAATTTTGGCAGTCCATCTGGAAATGCGGTTTTGTTAGGAGGAGGATGTGTGATAATAGCGAGAGAGCAGTCTTGTGTTAATAGTTTGCCTTTGAATTTAGAACTAGAAAACAAGATGCTGATTGCACTAATTTGCGTTTGTGAGGCAATTTACTGCAATCTTTGCACATGTTCAGTGATACATATTAAATGCATTTGGGCTGTTTTAGGGGGGCGGGCAACATTTTTACCCTTCAAAAATAGTTAAGCAGTTATTCCATTGAAAAGTGGAAACTTTAATTGTAGTGATCTGTCTTTCCATACTTCCCTTCTGTGGAAGCGTTTGGGTCCCGTGCGCAGCATTGTCTCTGGGCCTTTGGCTCTGGGTTGCACCAAGACTCTGGATTAGAGAAGGCCTGGGCGCTGGTTTATAATGCTGCTGCCTTGGTGGGCCTGCAAGTGTATTAGCTCTTGCGAACTGCAGTTACCCGATCAGAAAAATATATAGTGGTATTTTTAGTGATACAGAAACAGATAGGGTTCCCTTGTGATCCTCAAGGTAAAATTTTTCAGGGTTGGTGTTCTATATCCCATATCGATGAATGGGTTTGGTAATCTCACTGATGTCGGGACTGGCTTTAGAATGTGCCTGATGGACCCTGCTCCAGAGGGCAGTTGTCTTGAGGGTCATCTCTGGCTATTAAGTACTGATTGACCTTTCCTTGTCAGGTGTCCATCAGCATTCATTCCTGGCATCTGAATGTCCCCTTTTAAAAGATTGCTCCCTTACCACTGACTTAGTGTGTGGCTCTGGGGATTGTAAGTTCCTTTGGGTATATGACTGCTTGGTTACAGGATGGCCATTTGCTTGGGTTGGTGATGTCTGCATCTTTGGTGCTGTTGCTGGGATGGCTTTCACTCTGTGCTTTCTGAGGTCATCAGCTTGGTAGTAAGCTCCATGTGGCATTCTGGGGAAGAAAGGAAGGGTCAGGGAGAGAGAGACAGTATGGCTGTAGTTTCTGGGCAGCTGGTACAGTTAGGATTATTGTAGTGGAGTGCTACTAGAGGTAAGAGGGTTGTTCTTGGGCTTATCTTTGGGGTCAGAGATTGGACCATGATCCCACATCTCTGAATTCCTGACCACTGGCCTCCTCTAACACCTGCCAGACTGACGTGGAGGCGCTAGACCGGCCTCTAAATAAGTGAATGAATGTTCTGGAACTTTGGGCACAGAGTTCCAGGTAGACACCTTCAGTATAGACCAGACATCAGCCTCTGGGGCTCTTCCTGTGCTATACAGAGGGGTCTAGTTCCTATATTGGGAAACCAGTTCCAAGAACTCAAGAAATCCAATCTAAAGAGAAAGGTCGAAAGAGGGTACTCCCTCAAAACCATGGCTCCTAGGAGCAGGACTAAACCTTTTAGGTTTTTATCACCAGTAGATCCACTGCCTAGCATGTAGGTCCTTCATGAGTCCCACTCTTGACCTAATCAGTTCTCCTTCCTGATAATAGAAAGATTGGGATTCTCTCTTGGGGCTAGAGTGCCACCAGCAGTCCTCACGTAGTGTGTGCGTGCCTAAGGTTGGCAGATTCAGTGTTCCTTGTGGAGCTCACTGCTGTGGGCAGGGTCCATCCCCTGAGGGAGTCTCTACCACAGTGTCATATGCCTAGTTCTCTGGAGACCACATGACTCACATGCTGGCTTTTCTAGCTCTGTGTTATGGGTAGTTTCTTTCTCTGAGTTCAGTTTCCATGTCTTTATTTTTTATTTATTTTTTTTAAAGATTTTATTTATTTGTTCGACAGAGAGAGATCACAAGTAGGCAGAGAGGCAGGCAGAGAGAGAGAGGAGAGAGATGTTTAACTTCATTAGTTTGCTTTTGCTTTTTGTTGTAGCTGGTGTTTCACTCAGTCAGTTAAGTCATCTGTGCTGGTGAGGCCCAGGGGACAGATTCCAGTTCTTAGTTCCTTGGCTGGTTCCCCTGCTGTTTGGAAGAGCAGCAGGCCAGATAGGAGTGGATGAGTGCGCATCTCCACTAAGATGGCACCCTTCCTGCTTAGTCAGTGCTCATTCCACACTTAGGCTTGCATGGCACTGAGGGGGAGGAAGCAAGGCCAAAGCATTTTTGGAAAGAGCAAGGTCTTTGACTTAAGATGAGAGAACATAGTTTTCATGTTGGAAAGTGACTGAGAGAAGGACTCCAAGAAGAAATAGACGAGAGGAGTAAGATTAGAGAAAAAGGACTCTACCCCTTCCCTCTAGCAAGGCTGCTGCATTGTAGACAGCATCTAACCTACATGGCCACATTCGGCAGCCCTGCCTCTCACGTGTGACAGCCCCGTGTCTCTCAGCACAGAGACAGTGCCGCAGTCCTTGGTGTCCTTGCTCAGACTGTGTCCTCCTCCATGCTTGTCTGGTGAGTGTTGTATGTCTTTTAAGACTCCTCTGTGAAGTCTTTGTTAATCCCTCCTCGCCTGGTAGAATTGACTGCTTCTTCCTCTGCTTTCCAAGCAGATGTTTAAAAAATAAAATAGTGGTTTTATTAGTATTTTCCTGATAAAATCAGAATCACGTATGTAAGAGCTACGAAGAAATCTACACTAAGTACCAGTTCTTCCAGATAGGTTTAAGTGATGGGCATTTTCTGTCCTCCAAGCAGATTTTTGTCAGAGCCCATGTGATTACATTTGTTAGTTTTCCTCCTGTTAGGGTGAGATTATTGAGGGCAGGAATCCAGACATGCTGGCATCTCTACCTCCGGCACCGACAGCGGTGCCTGTAGATCATGAGCAGGAGCTGTCTGTGGTGTGCGCCCAGGGGATGAGGCAGGGCCTCCATGCCTCACGCTGAGGACTAAAGAGTTTTAGGATCTCATGGTAAAGCATCGACATTCGGCCGCGACTTCTGTGTCTGCTGAGTGCCGGGCACTGGGCAGCATCTGTGGGCGGGACGGGGCTGCCTGGGGTCACAGCTGGATATGGATATGTGGCTTCACTACAGAAATAGGCTCTTCCTCCCAGTTCTTCTAATATACACTCACCTGAGAGTGCAGTAGGTGCCTCAGCTCTTGGCTTCAAGAATGCTAATCTTGCAAGGGGCATTTTTAAGTGTGTGTGTGTTTAAAACTTAAAATTTTTCTTACACAGATGCTTCATTAAATATGTATCATGCATATTTTCTTAAATCCATTCAGATGAAGTTTTTATGTCATTTGAATTCTGTAGTATTTAATGAAGGAGTCCTTTTATTTTTTTTAAAGGTTGCTTTCCAAAGTTACTAGAGAAGGATCCCCTTTCACTCACCTGAGAAAATGGTCTTGATCAACATCAAGCAGCAGAGGGCGCTAGAGTTCAGGAGATGAAGCCGCAAGAGTCGCTCATTAACTTATTTTTTTAAACATGGAAGCTGTGGAGATACTATTATATTTCTTCTCGGAGAGCATACAGCAACTGTTTTAATAAATATTAACTATAGTCTTTTTATATTTATATCTTGTCTGAAATGAAAAGGAAATGGGGCGGCTGAGTGGCTCAGTCAGTTAAGCACCTGCCTTCAGCTCAGGTCATGATCCCAGGGTCCAGGAGCCTGCTTCTCCCTTTCCTGCTCCCCCTGCTTGGGCTCACTCGCTCTCTCTCTATCCAATAAATAAATCAAATCTTTAAAAAAAAAAAAAAAAAGGAAATAAAAATATTGGTGGAAAAGAATCAAGTGACTATAGACAAAGGTATGCTGGGAACCTTTTCTGTAGCACTTCCAGCCCAGACTGGTTTTTTAAGACTCAGAAAAATGTCCAGATGTTTAAGGCCAAAGATCAGAAGAGAACATCTTTTAAGGTCATAAATCAAATCAGTAGAGAACATAGTGTGATTTTCATGTAGGCCTCCTGGCTTACATGAAAATAAAATGGGGATAAAATGATACTTTTGCTCTTTGATGGCACAGAAACATCTAGATTGGATGTTTGTGTTGTAGACATTAGTAGTACTGTGCTTAATTGACTAAGCCACTCAGCCACCTCTATTTCCTGCTCATTTCAGACAAGATATAAATCTAAAAAGATTATAGTTAAATTCTGGATTTCTTGAATTTCCATATTAATTTTATGATCAACTTGTCAGTTTCTGCAAAGAAACCAGCTAGAGTTTTGATAGGTATTACATTGGCTCTGTAGATCAGTTTGGAGAGTATTGCCATCTTAATATAATTCTTTTAGTCCATGAACATTAGATGTCTTTTTATTTATTTAGATCTTCTTTGATTTTTCTCCGTAACGTTTTGTAATTTTTTAGTTTGCAAGTCTTATATATTTATTTTGTTAAATTTATTCCCAGTTGTCTTGTTCTTTATTATGCTATTATAAATAAAATTACTTTTCTTAATTTCATATTTAGATTGTTAATTGCTAGTGCTAGGGTATAGAAATACAATTGATTTTTATTACTCATGTATTTTGCAACACTATTTGAACTTGTCTGTTAGTTCTAATATCCTTATAGTAGATATAGTAGATATAGATTCCTGAGGATTTTTTTTTTTAAGATTTTATTTATTTATTTGAGAGAGAGAGAATGAGAGACAAAGAGAACATGAGAGGGAAGAGGTCAGAGGGAGAAGCAGACTCCCTGCCAAGCAGGGAGCACGATGCGGGACTCGATCCCTGGACTCCAGGATCATTACCTGAGCCGAAGGCAGTTGCTTAACCAACTGAGCCACCCAGGCGCCCTCCTGAGGATTTTCTATATACAACATCATGTCATCTGCAATTTCTTCCTCTCTAATCTCGTACCTTTTATTTCATTTTCTTGCTTAATTGCCTTGGCTAGAACCTCTAGCACAGTGTTAAAAAGAAGTGGTAGGAACTGACATCCTTGTCTTGTTTCTATCTTAGGGGGAGAACTTGAAGCTTTTCTCCATTAAATGTTGGATATATTATAGATGTCCTTTACTAGATTAAGGAAGTTCCCACTTATTCATAGTTTGTTGAGTATTTTTATATGTTAGGGTCTTAAATATTGCCAAATGCCTTTTTTTTTTTTTTGCATCTATTGAGTTGGTACCTAGGTTTTGCCCATTATTCTACTAAATGGTGTATTTCACTGATTGATTTTCAGATGTTAAACCAACCTAGTATTCCTGGAATTGTTGCATTATATTCACAAGGGTTATTGAACTGTAGTTTCTTTTCTTCTTATATCTTTGTCTGGTTTTGGTAGCAGGGTAATGCTGGTCTTATAGAATGAGTTGGTAAATGTTCTTTTCTGTTTTTTTGGGAAGAGTTTGTAAAAGATTAGCATTCTTTAAATGTTTGGTAGAATTCACCAGTGATGCCTATCCTTTTCTTTCTGTAAGTCTTGAAATTAACTAAAACAATTTACTTGTTAGGGGTCTAGATTTTTTTGTGTCTTCTTGAGTCCAATTTGGTAATTTCTGTCTTTTTAGGAATGTATCCATTTCATCTAAGTTACCCAAATTTTTGTCATACAGTTGTTCATGGAATTCCTGTAATAACCTTTTCTATTTTTATAAGGTTGGTGATGATGTCCCCTCTTCTACTCTTGATTTTACTAATTTTATCTTTTCTCTTAACTAGCTTAAAGTTTGTCAGTTTTAGTTATCTTGTTGCCCACTTTCAGTTTATTTGCCTTTCTTTATAGGGTTGATTTCTTTATCCCAGGAGTCTCAGTGGTTGGTGGGTTCTCAATATGCTCCAGCCCCAGACTGCTGGAAGAAGAGAGAATGATAGAATTGGCAGTGAAATGCACGAACCACCCTCCTGCTCTCTGGATTCACAATCAGGTGAGCAAACCTGTTTAAACTTGGAGATCTGGTCATCTCTGCCTACCCACAAAGTTTGTGCTCAACTCACTTAATGCACCCAAAAAAACCTAGGCTTGAATGGGAGGGGTACATGCTCACAGTGAGCTCCCCCACACCCAGAACTCAGACTCCATAATGGTCAAAGAAGCAGAAACTTTCTGATGCCTTAAGGAAGATGCAAAAATACTTTGGGATCTTAAAATATCTTCTAGGTTACCAGTGTTCAGTTGAATACTACTTTAGTATTGAAACATTTTACTTTAAGTTTCTTTAAATTGGCTCTCTGTCTGTATGTCTTGTAAATGGTAAATCTATAAATCGGGTTATTTTGTCCCCTAAGTATCTTAAGTAAAAGGAATTGAACTCTTGTTCTGTCATTTGGAAAGGTAGTGGTTTCTGAATACATCCCGCTTGTGCCCAGAGCTGAGTGCGGCTAAATCCATGGTGCTTTTACCTCTCTGGAGAGCTGTTCACACGGGATCCTGGCAGGAAATCCACATTTGTGACTATCACTCATGTTTCACCATGGGACCTGACACAATCCCACATAAGCTGACTGTTCGTTACCTCCGAGAACTCTGATAACAAGGAATGAGCTCAGCACAAATCAATTGTCTTCCTAGTTTTTGACCATTCCTTTTATTTCTAGAGTGTGCCTTCTGTAGTTACCAACAACCTGCCTCCCATCCCATCCCATCTTCTTATCTCCTTTGCCAGAAAGGAATGTACCAGTACAAAGAGTGTAGCTATAGATAAACTGATTTTAAAATTTATATGGAAGGGCAAAGGACTAGAGTAGCTAAAAGAGTTTTGGAAAAGGATAAAGTGGCAAGAATCACATTGCTCAAATTTAAAATTAAAGCTACAGTAATCAAAATAGTGTGGTCTTGGTAAAGGGATGGACACATAAAATTGATGGACCAGAATAAAGAGGTCAGAAGTAGACCAACACACATATGGCCATTTGATTTTTGACGACAGCACTGAAGAAATTCAGTGGCGAAAGGATAACCTTTTCAGCATATAGACAGTGCTGGAACAGTTGTTTATCCATATGCAAAAAACCAACTTTTTCCTAAATGTCCTACTATATGTTGAAAATTCACGCAAAATAGGTTGTAGACCTAAGTAGAGGGCACAAAACTATAACAATTTTTGAAGAAAACATAGGAAATATTCTGAACTTGAGGGCAGATGTGTTAGGACATGACACCCAAAGCCAGATCCGTAAAAGAGGAGATTGATTTACAGGACTTAATAAAAATTAAAAACGTTTTTCTGCAAAAGTCACTGTTAACAGAATGTTAAGAAACAAGCTGCAGACTCGGAGAAAGTTATTTGCACATTAGATATCCGACAAAGGATATGTAATATCCGGAATACGTAAGAACTCTCAAAAGTCAGCAGAATGGAAACAAGCGTAATTTAAAAATGGGCAAAAGACCGAATAGGCACTTCACTAAAAAGGATGTAAGGACAGCTAGTAAGCGATGACAAGATGTTGACCACCATTAGGGAAAGGCAGTTTAAAACCCGACAGAGTGGAATATCACTACACACCTATTAGAATGACTAAAGTTAAAAACCCTGACAATACCAAGTGCTGGTAAGGATGTGGAGTGACTGGAACTCTGTTATATAGCTTATATTGCTAGCAGGAATGCTAGATCCTGCTGCCAATCTGGAAAACATTTTGGTAGTTCTGTATGAAATTAAAGTACATTTATCATTAAGTCCTAGTAATACTGCTCCTGGATCTTTATTCTAGAGAAACTGAAAGCTCTATTCATATAAAAACCTGTGTGTGAACATTTATAGTCGTTCTATTCATAACTATCAAAAACTGAAAAGATCCCAAATGTTCCTCAAGAGGTAAATGGATAAACAAGTTGTAATCCATTCATACAATGTGTTGTTACTCAGCAGTAAAAATGGATGAACCACTGATGCACTGCACTTGGGTGAGTGTCAGAGGCCACATCTTGAGTGGAAAAAAGCCCGTCTCAAAGGTTACATCCTCCATAATCCCATTTTTGTCACACTCTGGAAGACAGAAATACAATGATGGAAAACAGATGAGTGGTTAACAAGAGTTAGGGGTAGGGAAAAGTGTGAGCATAGAGGGAAAGCAGAGGGAGGTTTGGGGAGTGACGAGACTATTCTGTATGTTGGTTTTGGTGGGAGGTAGGCATATCTATGTGTGTCTTAAAATCCACAGAACTATACTCCCTCCCCTGCTTCCCCAAGCAAGTTTTACTGCAAGATAATTTAAAAAAATAAAATAAAAGGTTTTTAAATCTACGGGGGGCGCAAAAAATGTCTAATCTAATTATGGTTTACATGTCAAGTTGTATCTGTTCAGAATAAGGCAGCTGCTTCCCTTAGCATTTCCATTCTAAGTGTGTCCTGTCACATTTTTACCCTCCGACCTTCTGAGTCATTCCTTCCATGTGTCCTCATCTGCCTCATTCATTTTTAGATTCTTTTTGGATTTCCACCCATTACTGTCTGTAGGCTGTATCCTGAGCCTCTAAAAAATGCCGTGGGGGTGGGACCGGCAAGGTTTCCGTGCGTCCCTTGCCCAGGGTTGCAGTGAGCTTGGCCATCTCGGTTCCTAGGGCCATGGAGCTCCCTCTGGTTATCTGCCGCCCATGTGACCTGACCTGGTGCTGCTCCACAGCCCCCTGCTTGGTTTCATGCCTCATTGGCATTTCAATGAAGGAACTTACTCTTGGAGGCTGTAAAAAATCTCCAAGTGGCATTGCTTGAATGCACATTTTAATTGTAGTGCCTGCTCCACTCTGCCCGGTGGGAGTTGCAAACAGCTCTTATGAAGTCAGATTTTTCTTGGAGCCATTCTCAGGTGGCTGATTTCCTCCTGAGGATTTGTCTTATTAAGCCATTAGAGTGGACAATGGAGGCACGTGAATGTCTGGGTGGCAACAGGCTGCTCTATTGGGACATGGGATAAAGTGCCATAAATGTCTTCCTTTATTTTATCTGCTTTGGCTCGGGCTCCTGGCAGGGTAAAGGGTTCTAGACGCCTATTGTGTGCTGGGCTCTAGTTGCTGTGGAAAAGTTGTTTATTTTACAAGTAGAAAATCTATACCCGAAACATGGCCGCATAATGGAAGGTAATGTCTTTTTGCTCACTTCCGTATTACAGTGTACGGTACTCGAGGTGTTGTGTTCGTGCTACCCTGTCAGCTTTTATTGATCAATAAAAGACAAAGATGGCTTTTCGTTCTTTCCAGATGCTAGCAAATGAGAAGGCAGACTAAGATTATTTTGTCACTAAGGAGATGACAGGCCCATTTTCTTTTCTTCTATTTTTTTTATTATTTTTTAAAAAAAATTTTTGGCCAACTTTCAGGTTTTAAAAATACTCTGGTTTCAAAAACAGTATCCTAAAGGCTTTGTTGTCATTACTAAGCCTGCTAAAGATGACCATTGGGGAAAACGATTTATCTCTCATTTCTTCGTCTCTTTTCTATTCTTAGGGATAAAGAGAGGTGCACAGGCAAGCGAGACTGGGAGGGAGGGGACAGAGAGATTCAATCTGTTGGCGTCATTAAGCAGAACTTCTCATACCGTAGCTTCTGTTTTTGAAACTTGCAAAGAAGGGGCATTTTAAAGCACTTTGGTGGCCGGTGTAGTAATTCCTAGATTGTACTTATTCCTAACAGAATGCTCCCTTGCTGCTCATTTCTTTTGTCAAAAATAAAACCCACCTATCCTCCTTCATATAAAAATGGCCCACATATTTAAAATTAAGTTTAGATGTTTTTTCTTTTCCCTCAGAGAAAGGATTTCCCTTCATTTAATAGTTTTCTACCAGAAAGGACCTTTTGTAAATTAAAATAATTTTCATTTTTTCTTCTATTTCTCTGAGATTAACTCTTCTTTGAGATTTGAATTCTTCTTTTAAGTTGTAAAGCCCCAAAGTAAAGTCATGTCAAAAAGTACTTAACTGCCTATCTGCCATGCAGGGCGCCGAGGAGTGAGTGCTGAGGGTTTGGTCTTTAAAAAGCACATTACAACTTATTGCTTCTTAGGAGGGAATTCATTTTGTTGATTTACATCAGGAACATGTAGTGGAGCAAAACCTTTGCTCTGCATACAAATTTCTTTAGTCCTAGATTGTTTTTTAGTGACAGGGAAGAAGGGACCAGGCACCCCCAGCACTTTTTCTTCACCGGCAGCTTCAATGACTAAAACCCTCTCGTATAATAGAGCTCGATGCCAGCAGGGAGTACCTTCCCACCGGGTGTCACGTGGTGGCCACCACAGCCCTGTGAGGTGAGCAGGACGGGGGTTAGTACCCTTTTAAGAGATGTGGCAGCAGAGGCTCAGAGAAATGAAGGAACTTGATGGATTTCATAGACTGTGATTAAAATTCAGTCTTCTGACTCCTACGTCAGTACAGTTTCTCCAAACTAGAGGTCTCAGCCCTGTCAGATCCAATGCCCTCTTTCTAGAACTATCCTGAAATGAAATTCAAAGTTAATGTAATCAACACATGAAAGTATTTTTTGTTTTTTGTTTTTGTTTTTTTTTGGGGGGATGCATAATTCTCTTAGGTGTAATGCCAGAGAGAAATAAAAAGAAGGGATTCCTAGTCACAGACCATGTATTTCACTAGGCCAGTGATTGGGCAGATCTTAAGTAGAAGAGAGAATGAAGTGGTCAGATGGCTATTCCTTGGCATAGAATCAGCGTTGTGAGTGCCCTCTCTGCAGGTGTGGATGGGACAGGCGGTTGTGTGGTGACGAAGGACCACACATGCAGGTTTCCAGCTGGCATGTGGTTGGCCAGAACAGTGATGAACATACTTGGTGATGTTCTGGATTCAGTAGAGTACAGTCTACACAATGGGTACATTCTGGAAAATTCAGACTCCACTAGATCCATACACAATGCTTTGGTTTTTTTGTAAATGAGTTAGGATCTAGTCTCAGATCATTACAAACCAGTTTTCACCTCCATGTATGTCCCGTGGGCCATTCAGCAGTTTCTGCAGGGCAGTCCTGTGCATTGGCGACAAGGATGTGCCGCTAAACCAGCTGAGTACGAAAAGTCGTGATTTGCGGTATTTGCTGATCTCTGTATTGCAGATACAATGGCCGATCTCAAACTACCAGTAGAAACTGGTGCACTGGGCGCCTGGGTGGCTCAGTCAGTGAAGCATCTGCCTTCAGCTCAGGTCATGATCGCGGGGTCCTGGGATCAAGCTCTGCATCAGGCTCGCTGCTCAGAGGGGAGCCTGCTTCTCCACCTCCCTCTGCCTGCTGCTACCCCTGCTTGTGCTGCCTCTCTCTCTCTCAAATAAAAAAAAACTTTAAAAAAAAAATACCGGTTCATGAAATCCTTCAAAATTTCACCATCAGCTGAGTGGGAGCCAGCTCCAGGGCACTGCTAAAACTTCACAAGACATCTAGCATCTCTGGTCCTGCCCTCTAAGTGCCAGTCAGGTTTTCCAAGCCATTCTGACAATAAAAGAGTATCACCATGTATTTCCCAAACACCCCCTTTCCAGGGCTGCTGTCACCCCCATGGAGAGCCGGTGCATTCAGCTCTGATGGTGTTTCCTAAGTGACCTCACCCAACAGGTGCTCTCAAGGGTGGGCAGGTATGGTAGTCGCCGCTTGGTGAGGGAAGCCTCAGCTGCCCATTCTTGCTGCTCCAGAGAGAAGCAAACAGTCCCAATCAGCACTGCAGTCCCGGCCTTAAGCCTGCGCAGCAGCTCTGGCTGTGCCCTGCTGGTGGCCCGGAGGGAGCTTCCCTGGGGCCCAGAGTCTTCTCTGACCAGCCCAGGGCATCCGCAGTGTAATGACACCTGCCCCACCTGCCTGTCCCCGCTCCATGGCTATGACCAGAAAAGGAGCGCCACTCAGGAAACTCCTGCTTCAGAGCTGTCCCCTGGGTCCAGTGTCTCTCTCACAGCCTGGTTCATCCCCTAAGAAGTGAACAAGTGGCAGCATGACTGAAGGGAGTCCCCTCTTCTCAGTTCTGGAGTGGCTGTGCAGTATGGATCACAAAGGCAGAGGAGCGAACAGCCTACGAAATGGACAAGTGGAACCAGGTCACAGGCCCCCCCAACAACTGAGAGCGGCTGTAAAAATCATGCTCCACACTGATAAAAAGGCAGGAGGCGGATGTAGTCCGTTTTCTTAAAGACGAGCATTAGGTGTAAGGCCTGTGCCCCAAGGCACTTATGGATCTTTTCCTTCCTGCCATAGTGTACACTTGACTCGGAAGTGGCCGTGAGAGTGGGTGGAGAGTTCTTCTTTGACCCACAGCCTGCAGATGCCCCCAGAAACCTCGTGTTGATTGCAGGGGGAGTCGGAATTAACCCTCTGCTCTCCATCCTGCGGCACGCGGCCGACCTGCATAGAGAATGGGCAGACAAAGGAGGCGGCTATGAGATGGGGACAATAAAGCTCTTCTACAGTGCCCAAAACACCAGTGAGCTCCTGTTTAAGGTAAGGGAGAAGCAGACATGTCCTAGCTTGCCCTGAGCGTACACATGGAGGCATGTGAGTCGTCCATGGAACTTTCTTCCCATCACTTCTGTCTTCTCCAAAAGAGTTCGTTGCAACATTAGGCATGGCAAGCCTTAACCATGCTCAGGTGGGGAGTAAGCAACACTTGTTAGGCAAGACAGTGAAACAGCTAGTGTTGAGGCTTCCAGTGAAAGGACAGGATAAGGACAGGTTGGGTGGGCCTGACTCGGGGGGGGGTCGGATGAACAGAAAGGTCACCATAGCCCAAGCGGCCACGGAGTCAGGAGACCTACAGGGGGGCTCACGGGTACAGGTGGAGGTGAGAGGCACCGAGTTTGGCCCCCACTGGGCGAATGAAACCTCTGTCGGTTCTGTTGAAAGGAAGTACATGGGACAGGAGAAGCCTTTCACTCTGGATTGCTTTGCAGCTGCAGGGATGAACAAAAGAACAGAAACAGTTAAAAGACACAACTGTGGTCAGTGAAACTGCTGCTTAATTGCCAATGCTTGAGGAAAAGGGAAAAGAAAAAACTCCCGGAGAGTTAGTAATCTGCTTGTTAGCATATTCAGATTTCAATTAAAGCCAAATAGCCTTCTGTACTCGGAAGGCTCTGGCCGCCAGGCTGCAAACAATACCTCTCTAAGTGGAGAGAGTGGCAGACGTGTGCAGAATGGGAGTCTAGGTTCAGCGGCAGTGGCTGTGCACATCTGTTTTGATTTTTTAAAATTGTAGTGTGACCAGATACGTTTGACATTCCAGAAAAATATCCTCGATTTAGTAAATGAATTTCCTGAGAAGATTGCGTGCCGTTTGCATGTTACAAAACAGACAACACAAATCAGTGCAGAACTCAAGCCATACATCACGGGTGAGTCCCTTAGAGGGATCTGGACTCTCTCCACACAGTTGTGTGGTGGCCCGGGGCAGCTGGTGGAGGGAAGACGCTTTCCTGTCGGGAGTTGCTGGCTGGGAATGTCCCTACCTGGGGAACTGGGAGGTGATTCATCATGGAAAAAGGAGGAGAGATTTGGTGGGATTTACTTATTATATACAGGGTTCTTACTGCCCATGTTAAAAATTTATTTTCCACATATTTTAAAGGGACCTTTGCGTCATCGCTGTAGTATGCATACAAAGAATTTATGTTCCGGCCTCGACTGAATTGATGCCATTTGCCATTAATGGTCATTTAAATTACCCGTGGTTTCCCCCTGCTTGGACAGTTTATTTACTTTGCTGAAGCCAGTCCTGAATCTCTACCAGAGACCAGGAAGCTAACTGGCCCTGTCTGAAGAGTGCATGGTGGTCAGCGCCCCGCTTGGCTCGCCATATGCTTGGGGAACCTGGAGGCGCACCCTGTCCCTTGGTCTGGTGCCCGGGGCTGCTACCAGGCGCCGGTGTGTGAGTGCAACCGTGCTGGACTCTTGGGGTTTGGGTTACTGGAAGTAAACCCCGCTACTGAGTTGTGGTTAGTCCTTCCCTGTTCCAGGACCGGCATGCTGGGCTTATTTGGTGTTTTTCTGTTTTTCTGGTAGAAGGAAGAATAACGGAAAAGGAGATAAGTGATCATGTTTCGAAAGAGACTTTGTTCTATATCTGTGGCCCACCTCCAATGACAGACTTTTTCTCCAAGCAACTGGAAAACAGCCATGTACCCCCAGAACACATTTGCTTTGAGAAGTGGTGGTAGGGAGCGGGCAAAGGTAGAAAAGAGAAAGGTGCAAAGTCTCCTCAGGACAGCAACAGAGACAGGATTTGTGGCGTGACGGATTTACCCCTACTCAGCTTTGCTTTTTTTTTTTTTTTTTAAGGCTGAACTAAGTGACCAGATGGAGTGTAAAAGAAAAAAACCAGCTGACAGACTTAGATGATAAATTTTTTACAACGACTTCATTGATTAAATTATTTTTTACTTTATTGATTTTCTTTTATTAATAACTGTCTCATGATGTATCTTGAGTTTCTTTCCTCTTAGGGAAAAAGGAGACATAGACTTAAATTTAATCATATAAAAATGTCATTTTGTGTGTAAAATGTAAGCTCTCTTTATTTGATAGCAACCTTTGTATCTTATGCTCAATAAACTTAAAATTTAAACAAGTTCCTAGTAATTTTATTTTGGAAATTTCTTATATTTAATGTCTTCATTCACCTTCCTGTACCTGGAAGCTTTGCTTCTTCAGACCATCAAAGGTGGGTTTGGAAGTGGAAGATTATGAAGAAAACTGCTTTAGGGACTTGAGTATCTGGCACGTTTGCTTAATGTTAATGAATGTCCTAAGTATGTATCCTGACTAATTGTTAGTTTCTCCTCAAACGAAACCCTTCCCGTGCTCTGCGTCTTGGCCGCCTGCCTTCACACCCTGTGTAGGAGGCGGCTTCTTATTTGGGACAAAGGCACTGGTGACTGCTGGATTGTATGTCGGACCTGCCTTCAGTGACTAGGCTGGCTGGCTATAAGAATGTGCTGAGGATTGATTAGGGGGTACAGAGCCACTTCCAAATCCTGTTTTCCTGTCTTTTATTTCATTTCTTTGCCCGGGTTCTTCTTGGCACCAGCAGCTCTTCAACACATACTTGTTAAATGACTGAAAGAAAGCAAATGACATTTAACTCCTTGCTAAGCCCAGGGTTGGGGGCAGTCTCCAGGATAGTTAGAGACAATGGGGGAGCCTCCTCTCATCCCAAGGCTGCTCTAATGAAACTGCTAGAAAGCAGACTGCTGTCCTTACTTTTGTTTAGATTTTTATAAAATCCAAAAGGAGGGCATAGGTTGAGGCCAGGCCATTCTTTCTGTGAGACACAGTGTCAGGCCCAAGGCTACCAGCTTGGAGAACACTGTGAGGGTAAAGGGAATCTGGGGAGAAAGAAAGATCAGTCCTGGGGACACAGGAGCCCCAGCTGGGATTCTGTTCCTGAGCTGCCGGGAAAAGACGGCTTGGTCCTTGTCATCTCTGGGGCTGTGGGCCTTATAGTGTGAGGACTTTGGGGGCATCATTGACTTTTGGGGCCTGATGATGGCTGGCACCAGTATTCCAGCCTCTGCCCCATTTTGAATTTTGTCAAGTTTGAAGCAGAGATCATTTCTCAACTGTTTCAATCCCAGATTTAAATTCAGCAGGAGGAAAGGAGGGGCTGTTGCCCTGATGGGAATTTCAAAGTTGATTCAAGGCAGAGGTCAGCAGCGTTTCAGAGGTGAGGGGAATATGAGAAGCTCTGGCTTCTGTAAGGAGCCCTGACTCATCAGTTGACCCCAAAGGACCCAGGCCCAAGGGCTGGGCTTTAGGGCTGAGCGCTTAAGATGCACAGGAGCATTAGAACCCTGAGATTCAGGGATGCGGGAGCAGCAGGGGGCTCTTCTGCTGACTGGCAAATGCATCTGGCAGGGAAGGAAAGGTACAGAGAAAGTGGCCAACCCAGGCCTTTCTGTGCTGGGGGAGCATCTTAAGCATAATATGAGATGGGAGCCTGGGGAGATGCCACCCACGCCTCTGTCCATCCACCACCACAGCCTGTCTGCCTGCCTGCCTGCCGTGGTCGCCGAGCAAGGCCCACCAGTCTTGCCCACCACCCTGCCAGTGACTCGCTGTCACTGTCTGTAACCTGCTGAGATGGGCCAGGTCATGACCTTGTCTTGGACCAGCTCTGTCGTTTCGGGTGCTGAGTGCTGGACAGCAGTTCTGGTTGGCTGGCCAAGAATGATCTGTTGCCCTTGTCTGCCAGGCTACTCAGTATCTCTTTGATACTCAGACTGAGCTCACGCCAGCCAGGGTGGCTTGGATTCATAGTGTGGTGGCTGAGAATGTAGACTAGAGAGGGCCCTTGAGTCATACTGCTTATTAGATGGATGACCTTGAGCGAGTCACTCAACTGTGGCATGCCTCAGTTTGTAATTACACACATGTGTGCACACACTTGCAACCGCATATAAAACAGATAATATGCCATACCTCCTAGGGCTGTTACGGGGATTAAATGTGATAAACCATTGAAAGTGCTTGAAGGAGCCCTGCTTGAGTGGGTTATTAATTTGCTATTCATTGTCCTCTTAAAGCATTTTAAGAGGCTGGATGACTTAGGTTTAGTCCACTGACCTTTAACCTCCATGCAAGTAGGGCCTTGTCTTGTTTGGCACTGGGCTTGGCACACAACAAGTGCTTAAGAAATATTTCTCACGTGGGTGAAAGGACCTGCCCAGAGCTGATGAGCTGTGTTAAAGGAATTCTGGAAGATCCTTCCAGCCTGAGTCTGTGAGAAGATGTTTCTTCTTATGACAGGAGACCCTTCTACAGTATATGCAAGAGATAGCTTAAGCTGATGTATGAGTCTTTCTCAAACTTGAAATGTTGCTGTGAGCACCATCATTCCCCAGGAAATGGATCAAATACTTGGTCTTTCCCAAATCATCTGCCATTCCTTAGCAACAGGGTATCCGCGGGTAGACGTGCAGCTCTGAGATAAAGATGGTCCCTGGAACCCTGGTTCGGGGCAGTAGACTCTCCTTCAAAAATCTTGTTAGGAAAATGATGAAAGACAGAATCAATGCTTGATTTAGTCCCCTTTGTTTATCAATTGGCCTAATATGAGTTGATGCCCTAGCAACATCCAAAGATGGTTACCAGTGAGATATTTTTAAAGTATTATTATGAACTCATGGCTTTTTGTACATTTGATGGTATCTACCAAGGCCAATTTTCTGATGCTCAGCTTGTTGGGGGCAAGGGAGGGTGTGTTGGCTGTGTGGATGATGAGGGTTGGGGCTGTCTGAAGTGCCAGCAGTGCTCTAAGCAGGAAGAAGGAAAAGGAGGGGAGTGTGGTGTCAGGAAGCTACAAGGGGAAAGTGTCTCAAGGAGGACAGGCTGGCCAGCTGTGTCATGTTGCTGGTAGGATAGGAAGGATGAGTTCCCATGAGTGGCAATTGATTTGGCAACTGGAAGGTCCCTGGTGATCTCCATAAGAAGGATGTTATGAAGGAAAGCATGAGAAGAAGGTTGGAGTGGGTTTAGGAACAACTGAGAGAAAATAAATTATAATGAGTGGGTATAGATAATAGTTTCAAAGAATTTTACTATAAAAGGAAGGAAAAGGGTAGGAAAGCCAAGTAGAGTCAAGAGAACTCCCCCATGTTTTTATTCATTTTTTAAAAAAATTGTTTTATAGCTTATTATTTTGAAATAAGTTTAGGTTTATAGAGGAGTTGCAAAGGGTTTCCATATACCTTTTACCCAGATTCCCTGAATATCAACATCTTACATAACCCTGGTGCATTTATCCCAAACTAGAAAGTCAACAGTACAGGTAAGTTGGTACAGTACTGTTAACTAAACAACAGTATTTTTAAGATGAGAGAAGTAACAGCCTGACAAGCTATGAAGGAAATCATTCAGTGGGATGCCATTTGGGGATATGACACCTTTTTCTGGAGGACAATAACTCGGTTAAGTGTGATTTATTGAGCGTCTAGTCTGTGCAGTCACTGGGCTAGTCGTTGAAGACAGGAAAATATAAGGTTATCTTGAGCAAGTTAAGGAGTTCGGAAAACTATTTTTTTGTGATTGAAAGTGGAAATGCTTTGCAGGGAAAAGTTTTTTTGTTTGTTTTTTGTTTTTTTTGCACCAGTCACTGGTCAAAAGAGAAGCTGTAGAAGGTCGGCGGGGGGAGTCACTAAAAGATGACATCCTGTGAGTGGAGGTGCGGCGGGGGCCGTGGGAAGGGCTGTGCCCACACTCTGGAGCCGGTGCTCAGGAGGGTTCTACAGGGTGCACAGCTCTGGAAGGTATGTTCACATGTGCTCATGTGAGCAACAGTAATGCGGGCATGTGCGCTCTGTCCAGTGTCGTGCGCCTCTGCCTGAGATTTTTTTTTTCCCCTTTCTGGATAGAAAACAGCAATTTCCTTCATTCCTGGGTACTGCAGATGATCTTATGCTGATAATTTAACCCTAGCACTCTTCTTTCATTTTATTTTAAATGAAACTCAAAGACGTTTTCTATTCTCATCTTAGAGAAATAGTGAGATGCCTTGTCTTTAATATTATTCTTTCCTAATGTATGCCTCCACAGCAAACGTAGTGATGACATAGGAAGATACCTCCTAACCCACCATCAGCTCGAGGCATGCATTTAGAAGTGTTTGTGTTCAGGAATCCAGACTTCCTCATTGTCGAGCAGCCATCTCCGTCCAGTTTGTTCCGGGTTCTTAAAAACCCCACAGGAGCCCATAAACCTGACCTTGTCTCTTCCATCTTTCCCCGGGTCCCAGTTCACTTGCATTCAGCATACCAAGATTTTGTCTATTCTCTTTAAATTACTTGATAAATATGATCATGAACCATCAAATAATATGAAAAAGTATGTACACCAAACTGCCAAAGTTTTCTTCTCTCCCATCCCACTCCCTGGCCTAGAATGAATTTCAATATAAAGAGATTGCTAGGTATTAGACATTTTACAGTGTATTCACCTTGTATATATATACAGATATGTGTGCTGGTAAATTTCAGTCTTCTCACACTCCACTGTGGATGTGTGCCACAGTGTATGTAACTGCATCTCTATGATGATTGTTCTAGATTGTTCCCAGTCTGGCCCTGTTACGAACAGCATTGCAGTGAACAAACTTATTTGTATAATTTTTATGCGTGTATTCCTCTTGAATTACTAGAAGTGTCATTTCCAGATCAAAAGTTGGCTGGTATTGCCCAGTTACCCTGTAAAATGCCTAATTGGCTTATATTCTTTTTTTTTTCTTTTAAAGATTTTATTTATTTATTAGAGATCACAGGTAGGCAGAGAGGCAGGCAGAGAGAGAGGAGGAAGCAGGCTCCTTGCTGAGCAGAGAGCCCAATGTGGGGCTAGATCCCAAGACCCTGAGATCATGACCTGAGCTGACTTTAACCCACTGAGCCACCCAGGCGCCCCTTATATTCTAATAGAGTATTGAAAGCACCCGTTTCTCTACTTTCTGGCAACACTAGATTGTCTAAGTCTTTAAAGTGTATTTTCTCTGTCAGTCAAATCAAAGATGATTTTTGAAAAAAAAAAAAATGCCAGGAAGTAGCTGAAGTATTTTAGCCATTTCTTTTTAGAATGGTGTGTTCACATTTTATGTCTGTTTTGATGTCTTACTGATTTGTCTTTATAAAATAGAAATGAATGCTACTCTTCTGTTTGTATATGTGTTGCAAATATTTTTCCTACTGATACTTGTTGCTGAATTCTGTTTGTTATGACTTAACACCAGAGTTTTAAATATATATATATATATATTCAAATATACCTATCTTTTCTCTCAGCTTTTCTACATATATAGTCTACTGATACTTTTGCAGGCCTTTAACCCATTGGGAATTAATTTTTGTGCTCGACCAGGGATTGGCATCTGACCTTTTCGTACTGCTCTCCAGTTGCCCACCACCATTTATCCAATAGTCTACACTTTCCCCCATGATTTAAAATGCTTCCTTTATCACATGTGAAATTCCCACCTACAGATGGATTTTTTTCTTCCTTAGGCTGTCTGTTCCATAGGATTACTTATTTGTTTGTGTTCTGGTATAACATTGTTTTAATTATTAATGTTTTAATTATTCTAACTTTTTAGTATATTCTGTATTTTCTTTACCTCCTATTACTCATCTCCAGTTTATTTAAACACAAAGATCTAATGCATAGTGATATAGATTCCTTTTCACAGGTAAAGTTATAGAGGGAAAGTGATGGGTAATAGTAACTCAGGGGTTAACTGAACTCACTGGTGGTCTAGATTTTGGTTAGAGTTCTAGTATCAATTGAGTCCTACAGAAGTACTTGACATTTGATGCTTGTTCATTTTATCTCATTAAATTATCCACATTATGTGCAGTAGGCAGGACCGATCAGGGTGATGATGCCTTCCCATTTTACCAAAAAGAAAAATGAGACTGCATGGTTAGATGGTTTGCCCAAGACCATGTGGCTGGGAGTGACAAAGTTAGAACTATGGGACTGGGACTTGGTCTCTTTCCTCTCCTTTCAGAGGGCTTTCTGCCCCCACAGACACATCCTTGAGCTTGTTCCAAAGTTGTCCCCACCATTAACAGGATAGACTGGCTACCATTTTTTTTTTTAAGAGAGAGTCATTTAACCAGAACACCCCATTGCCAGAGCATTCCAGTTAGTGAGATTTTTTAAAAAATCCAACTAAGCCTCTCTGTTCTTAGGGACTGTAGGAGCCTAGAGAGAAGAAACAAAGAATGAGGCAAGTTTAGTTGGCTGTCTGGTAGGCTGGAGAGGTACAGAAAGGTACAGAAAGACCTGAATCATCCCTCCTTGTTCTACAACTTGGTCTCTGCACGATTCACCATCCCTCCATGCCCTGCTCTCCTGATCTGTCAAGTGGGTGGGACTATGCAACTTACCATCCCTTTCGGCATGGCCATTCTGCAATTTCCTGATGGAAAAAAAACGGGCCTTAGAGATCGGGGGGCGGGGGGTAGTTGAGGTTGGCCATTCTGATGAGAGATGACTAAGGAGGATCTTAGCTGTCTTCAGGTCTTTGATTCACTGTTGCGGTGGCTGTTGCTTGCACCAGAAGAAGAAGAAGAAGAAACTGCCTTGGACTGAAGCAAGGGAGAAGTTTGGTTTGATGTAGAGGACTTGTGCACCACAGTGCTGATTAAATTCTGGAGCTGGGGCTCAGGAGAAAAGGTGGATTCACCATTAATAAAAAAGAAAACTGACAACATTTGCCTCTTGGGGCTTAAGGTGGGCTGGACTGAGACAGCGGCTGAATTGATAGCTCCCTGGCTTTGTGAGAAGTCAAAGTTTTCAGTAGTTAGTATCTTAGGCATTTCGTGGATCCAGAAACTGGCAGGCTTGCCAGTTGCCCTTCCTTCCAGGATTATTTTCTTGTTCTTTTTGTTGGAGAGTCAGCAAGAGCAGAGGTACCCAGCAAGGTTCACAAACAGAGCATCATTACAGGAAGCTTTTTAAATACTCACCCCGGTAAGTGAAATCTGTTTCTTACCTTCATTAAGCCTTTATATTATTTAGTAGCAGCAGAAAAATACAAAGCCATACTGAACTTGATGACTAGTGAGCAGCACATTTAAATACAGAAGGATTTATTACCGAAGACTGCATTCATTACAGAGTGGGAAGCTTACTTTCTTTTACCAGTCAACCAATGTGGGATCCATGTTTTTATTTTTATTTTTATTTTTTTAAGATTTTATTTATTTATTTGACAGAGATCACAAGTAGGCAGAAAGGCAGGCAGAAAGAGGAGGAAGCAGGCTCCCTGCTGAGCAAAGAGCCCAATGTGGGGCTCGATCCCAGGACCCTGAGATCATGACCTGAGCCGAAGGCAGAGGCTTTAACCCACTGAGCCACCCAGGTGCCCCGGGATCCATGTTTTTAAGTGGTCTTACCTTTTTAAAAGGTAAATCCCTTTACTCCATTTCTTTTTTTCTTTTTTTAAAGATTTATTTATTTATTTATTTGAGAGAGAGTGGGGGGGAGTATGTACAAGTGGGGAAGGGACAGATGGAGAGGGAAAGAGAGCAGCAGACTCCCCGCTGAGGACGGAGCCTGATGTGGGGCTCAATCCCATGACTCTGAGGTCATGAGCTGAGCTGAAACCAAGAGTTGGTCACTCAACCAACTGCACCACCCAGGTGCCCCCCTCCTCTTCACTCTATTTCTAAGACACAGTTCCCACAGCAGATAGCCCCGACTGTGTCGGTCAGCATCACCATAAAAAAATCTTCTGGGACAAAACTTGGGCTCTGTCCTTTTGACCCAGGACATGGAGTTGCAGTCAGACAGCCACACGCCTTACCTGTGGTACCTCCCCACCAGCTGCATCTGTTTGCAAACAACTCCCTCCCTCCAAAAATTAAAGACATATTCTTTGGGTCTTAAGGAAACTATCAAGACTTACGTTTTAGTAACTTTGTAGAATAGTCATTCAAATCCTTAAAACTAATCCGTGAGAGGGGTGCTAGGAAAGTTTTTAAACAATGGCAGTCTCACTGAAATATTTATTATTCCAAGGAAATAACTTTGAAAACGGTCGGTACTTAAACCAGTTTCTGGTATGGCCGGTCGCTCCAGTACTCCCTCACTCTCCCGTCAGTTGCAGAATCCAGTCAGTCTGTGATCCCAAATGACTCTCAAAGCTGTCCCCGGCTCTCCTGCTCACCGAGGTGCAAACCATCCACACCGCCTCCTGGACCAGATCACTGGCCTCACAGCTTTGTACCCTCTCTAGAACCCCTACACACTTTTCTCCTCCGACAGCCAGGAAGATCTTTTAAAAAGACAAATTTAATGTCATTTCCCTACTTCAAAGTGACCCATAGCCCCCCATCACTCCTCCCAAAAGGACCAGACTGCTGACCATGGTTCGTGAGGCTCAGCTGGCCTCAGGCCCTGGCCCATTCGTCTCAGTCTCCTCGCTGCTACTCCCCACAGTTTCTTGAAGCACTTAGCATATGTTCCTTCCTCACACCTTTTATCTCCATTTTACAAATGAGGCGACTGAGGCACAGAAGGGTTTCGTAACTAGCCCAAGGTCACACACTCTGGTGAGTCAGAATTCTAGCCAGGCAGGGTGGTCAGAGTCCACACTCGGAGCTGCGAGGCGCACGGCCCCCCGTTGACTGCTCCCCCCATGGCTGGTCGTTCTGTAAACCTTCCCTGAGCAGGTTCCCTCTGCCTGACCAGGCTTTCCCCACATCCGGCCCTTCTCCACGCGGCTCCCCGGTGACAGCACCTGATGAAGTGACCTATCGTGTGCTGTGGGCCCCGAGGGAGTCAGGATTGGGTTTGGCTCGTTCACTGCAGTCTTCCCAGCACCTGGCATTGTGGTGTAGGAGTTAAAAACTACGGATGTGTATGGAGAACCATCTTATCTCTCCTGTCCGGAGAAACACACAGGGAAATGGCATAGCCCACTGCCTGGCCGGGGCTGGGGCAGCAAGCAGCTAGTGGGTTCCGAGAGCAGACCAAAGGGAGTTCTCTTAACTAACTGGCCACAGACACGATCACACCCAACAGGAACCTGTGATATACATTCGCTTTGCCTCCATTTCGGCCCACAGTCACTTCGGAAATCCCAGCCAAAGGCTTGTTGGCTCTTGTCCTTAGATCTACTGTCCATGTACTTTTCGGTGCCAAACTCTGGGGACCAGGTCCAGGAGAGCCCAACTCTGCCAGGAGGCTGTGTCACTTGTCTTGGAGGTTTGATGAGCAGGTGGAGTGCTTGTCACCAGGGTCCACTGGGCCCCACTCGTGTCGTGGCTTCTGCCCCTCTGACAGGGCTCTTGGAGACGGGAGTTGCTGGGATAGCTGGGGGATCAGTGCTGGGCCCCCTCAAAAGTGCTGCCGACATGCAGTCCCCCTTTCTCCCCCGCTCCTCACAACTCCCTCCCGCCCAGTACACAAGTCAGTCTTTATTCCCAAGTGCTGCTCTTGGCCTGCCTGTGCTGGGAGCCCAGAGCCCGGATCACACTCATTGCCCACATGCCCCAGGGTCAGTGAGACCCCAAGCAACTGAACTAGGTTGCCTGAGTGATGAGTTTTGATGAACAGAAACCTCCTAATAATGAGCACTGCTAGTCTGAGAGCTATGCCTGAAAGTTGTCTTGTGGTTTCCAACCGGCCGTGATTAATATGTTCAGAGTACTGATAAAATGTGCCTCATAAGAAATGAATTAGAACATCTCGTCCTTGTGTTTTCTTGATGCTGGTCCCATTGAGCATAACTCCAGTGAAGTATAATCAGTTTGGAGATTTGGAAAAATGCAGACAAGGACTGGACTAACATTGGCTGTATTGTTGCTTATAAACCACTAACGAATAGGGATGCCCCAGGTGGCGCAGTCAGTTCAGTGTCGGGACTCTTGATTTCGGCTCAGGTCGTGATCTCGGGGGTATGGTGGAGCCCTGCACTGGGCTCTGCATTCAGGGGGCAGACTGCCAGAGGTTCTCTCTCTCCTTCTGCCCCTGCCCTTCCCCCGGCTCATTCTCACTCTCTCAAAATAAATAAAATCTTAAAAACACGAATACATTAAGATTTTATAAACATTGTTTATAAGTATTCTAAACTTATTATAAAATCGTTAAAGTATTTCTGTTAGAATGGCTATGCTCTGCTTCTGTAACAGGTAACATTCTCAAGGTTTAGCTTGTAGCTCATTTTGTTGTATCCTCACGTCACTGTCTGTCTTGAATTCTGCCAAGGGTGTTGGGGAAGAGAGGGCAGAGGTAGCATGGGGTGCTTTGGAAAGATCAAGCCCAGAAGTGGCCTGCGTCCCATCTGCTCAGGTCCTGTTGGCCAGAACCCAGTCACGGGGCCCCAGACTGCTAGAGGGGCCGGAAGTAGAGGAGCCGGTGGGCACTGGGCTGAACTCTGACTGCTTCTGCCACGTGTGTTACTTGCCGGCATTATGATTACCTGCCCCCGACACCAAGCCCTTTGCATACACCGTTTGCATCCAAAAACCTGATGAGGTGGTGTCAGCTCCCTTTCACACATGGGGACACGGGTACTTGGAGATGTGACAAAATTAATTTGAGATGGCATGTGCAGGTTAGCATCCTAACCAGCTGATTCCAAAGCCCAACTGGGCTTTTCTACCGCACGGGGCCCCATGTCAAACAGGCTTACTGCTTCCTGAACATGGGTGTCCTCAGGCTTTCCACGTGTCAGTTCTCCGACCTTGTACCCAGGTGCATTTGAGAGCACTATGCCTGCGTCTCGTGAAGCAGAGTAAGATTTCCTCCCACCCACACCCCTCCCCTGAGCCCTCCTGGAGGTGGCAAGGTCTTGGAAATAGTTTCCTAGCCAAAGACTCAGAATTCAGCCACAGCTTCAGAAGAACTGCTTTTGTTCCTGGGGGAGGTTTTTTTTTTCTCTCTAAAAACCTCTTTCCATAGGTAACGACTGGGCCAGAAAATGACCAGAACCCTCCAGGGCAGTCGCTCGGTCCCTCCCGTGAGGCTCGACTTGGCCTCCCCTGATGGCACTACCTCTGACTCCCTGGAATGCCCCATCAGGCTGCATGGTGGTGGCAGCAGGGGCATCAAAGTCACTTCGGTCCGCATGTAAATCACCTGATCATGCCCGGAACACCCCATTCCTTTCAGACCTGCTGTGACAGGTGCAGCCTGAAGACTGACTGCCACGTGCACAAGCCTCCTGGAGCCAAACACTACAAGCTTCTACATCTTCTGGTCATTGGGCCTTGTCAGCGCGAACCATAGCCTTTGACCCTATCTCCATCACAGGAGAGTACAATTTCCTTCAGGAATGCAGCCACTTGAAATGCACATGAGGATGTTGGGATTGTTAGGGCCTTGGTTACTTACCTTTTGTAGAAAGCATTACATTTCACAAAGAACAAGCTGTGATTCAACTCACGGCAACCCTGTGGCCAGTGGCTGTCACCCTTGGCTGTACCTGGAATCCCAGGGGGCTTAGAATCTGGTGCCCGGGCCACTCTCTAGATGGAACCTAGGTAGCAGGAATGTTTAAAGCTCTCCTGGCGATTCTAAGGCCAGCCAGTTTGAGAACCGCCTCAGGTAGACCGATATTTTGCCAGATAAGCAGCAAGGTGTGGAGAAGGGGGAAAAAGGCAAGACCTTCAGGAATTACTTGTCAGCCTGGTGCTAGGGCCAAACTCCCTGAGGAATTCAAATTAGCTACAGTCACCTTTAAATTTTTTTCCCCATAACACAGGCAGCCAGCATAAATGTCACTGAATTATTGAAAAACTGTACTCACATCTGAGTGATGTAGGCCAACCACGTGAACGGTGTGGCCTGGGACCAACTGCTTTCCAAAGTCGTGAGAGATGGGCAGTGTTTTTGCCCCAGGCTCTGCTAACTAGCATATTTTTAAAAAGCCGTGATCCTCTAAGAAAGCATTGATTTAAAAAAAATTTTTTAAAATCAATATATAAATATTCTTGAGTATAACTGTGGAAAATGTTAATTTTAAATAGTTGTTTTCTCTTTGATCAGAGCCTTCAATCTTTTTAGGTAAGCTCTGGGCTGGGTGGGGGAAGTTCGCTGAAAAACCCAGAGAAAAACAATTGTACAATGCGGCGTACAAGGGTTTCCAGTACTTCCTTATAAAAATACAGTAAAATGTGTTTATTTTAGCAAAACTTGCAAACAAGGAAGAGATTTGTTTCACGAAATAATTTACTTAAAAGTCTGGTAACGGGCACTCGGGTGGCTTAGTTGGTTAAGCACCTGAGTGGTGAATTTCGGCTCAGATCATGATCTCTTGGATCCTGGGATTGACCTGGCATCCGGCTCCACGCTCAGTGGGGAGTCTGCTTGGGATTTTCTCTTTCTCTCTCTGCCCCTGCCCCCACTTGAGTGTGCGTGCACTCTCTCTCCCCCTCTCTAAAATAAATCTTTTTGGGAAAAAAAAAAAAAAGTCTGAAAACATGCAAAGAAACTGATATAGGGCTTTTTGTTTTTAAACGGTATTTGTCTCTACCACCCCAGGCCATGGGAGGTGGCTGTGCCCTGTCTTAGCAGGTGACACCTGAATCCCCCACTTTCCATCTTCTTTCTATAAATGACAGGAAAGCACAGTGTGCTTCACTGTTTCTGCTATTTTCCACAGGAACTTCATTTTCTTCTCCAAAATCATCATGGTGCCAGGAGTCAGCAACTTACTGAGCCTTTGGACGTCAGGCTAGGACTTTTCACTGTGACACAATACTCAGTATTTACAATGCACTAAACTCATAGATGATTTATTGCTTTAAGTAACTAAACAAGAAATAGAAGAGACAGGCGGTTGTTCGGGTCAAGACAATCGGCATTCTCTCTCCACAGTTTGCCAGTTGCATCTACTTAAAGCCTGAACAATACTTTCTGGACAATATAAACACGTGATAGCATACATGGAAACAACTCAGCCAATGATACACTGATTAAAATAGCACATAACAAGGGCTCCCAACTGGCCGGGTTGCCCTGAAATGATGGAAGGAACATGTGTTCGTATGATGTGCTGAGTACAAAACCCTTAAAAAAGTTTTTGGCATTAATACTAATACAGAATACTTTCTCAGACATTCTGCAAGAGGAGGGGCACACACAGAATTACCTCTTCATTTCCAGATTACCAGTATCTATGGGACTACTTCGAGAAAAGCTGGGAGGTGCGGCACCTCCCCTCCCCACTGTCATTTTCTTCACCAAAGCAGCAGGGTCTGTGGGGTGGAGATACTAGGGCACCTGATGGCCTCCAGGCATTGTCACATCACCAAGCAGCTGCAGAGAACAGCAGGGGATGGACGGTGCCCCAGCAAGGGGGCGGTGGTATGAACAACAGAGAGCCTTGATTTGTAGCCAATGATGGACTTGACTCAAATACTCCCTGGAGGCCCTGGGGGTGGACACAGGCACTGGCTGGTCCAGTCCCTCCTGTGGGACTGGGAAACGGAGAAGAAATAACTTGGCCTCTTGCATTCTAACACTGGGGCATTACGACACATTTCTAACGGATGTGCGGAGACCAACACAGTCAGGGACCCAAGCCCTCGGAGGGCCCGGGTGAGCTCACAAGAAGAGGTCAAGCCAAGCCAAAGGGTAACACGGGACACTGGGGCAAACCGGCCCCCAACCCGGATGCTGGCACAGAGCCTCGGGTCTGCCGGCTCATCAGGCTTTCAACACCAATGCTCTAGACTCAGTTGCCATCCCCCGAGGAAGGCTCTGCGGCCACTTCCCCGGCATCTCCCTCCCTGGCACCCTCCCCAGAATGGGAGTGCCCAGTGCAGCCCCCAGTGGGGGCCCTGCAGGGCCCGGCTGGACCATTTTGCACAGCCCCGCCCTCCAAACAGAGCGAGTCAGGATGATGCTTTCCTTCTGTGACCTCCTGGATGGGGACTTTGATCTCCTCAGAGGCTTCGTCATCCTGATGCGGGCCTGGCACACAGTTTCCCACGTCTCCGGCTTTGGAAAACTGGTCTTCTAAGTTCTTCTCGTTTTCTTCTGCTTGTCGCTTGTCTCTGGCGCTCAGTTTACCTTTGGATTTTCTCATCTGCCTGCTGTGCATGTCTTCTCGGGAGAACCGCCACTGGAACTAGAAACCAGAGAGGATGGGGATAAATAAACACAGGCTCCGAGAACCCAGAGCTTCACCTGATTGTCTGCTTGCCTTCCCACCCACGTCACTTCCTGGGGCAAGACACAACATTCCCAGTGTTCCTGGAGCAGAGCATTACCAATGCCAAACTGGAATCATGGCCCAAACACACCATACCCACTGTTAAGAGCCAGCCTGATGCCTTCCATGAGCTGTGTTTCAGACGTGCAGTTCAGGAGTCTCTGGGGACGAGGGGTATGTCTTTCAGTTGGCTCTGGGAAAGGAGATCCTGACATCCTATCACTTGGAGAAGCAGGATGGGAGAAGAGACGTGGGGCCTGCCCATCCTAGGAGCCAGGGCTCTGGGTACGTGCTTCCATTCTAAGTGGGCTGTGGGTTACCAAGCACGGGCCTGCATTCTCTTACCGTATCACCAGAGTTAGAAGGGCACAGAACCTGGGGCCAACTGAAAAGGCCATCCCAGCTCCTGGGTTCCCACGGGGGCTGGCTAATACAGCCACTGCTGTGACTGCCTCACAGCCCAGCTTCTCCCCCTGCCCACTCCTGTGCCCTTCTTTCCCCACAGGTGTTCCCGGGGGGGCACTCTCCCTAAAACTTTCTTCCACCCAAATATTTCAGAGGCTGCTCCCTGGGGAGCTTCCCTGCAACTAAGCATTTCCCCACTGACAGGGAAGTCAAGAGAGGCTCAGAGAGGATAAGGTTGCACAGTCAGTAATGGAGCTGGGCAAAAACGGGTCACCTTGAAACTATGAGGGGAGACTGGGCTCGAAGAGGCCCCATGATCATGTGCCCACGCGCCATAGACGTTGCTACTGGGGGCCACAGTGGTGCTGAGGTCCAAAGTCAGTGCCCTGCATGGATGGCATGTGGCCTCCAGATGCCAGCCTGGCAGCCTCTGCTGAGGGATCTGAGGCCTCGCCTTGCCAGCACAGCGATCCTGTTGTTGGAGCTCAGGGCTTGGGTAGAGGAAGCTCAGACTACCCCAGAGGGAAGTTAGCTGTTGGTCCTTGGGCAAGTCATTAATCTCTCCAAGTCTCAAATTCCTCATCTCTCAACTAGGTGTCTGCCCCCAGGGTGGAGCTGCACCTCTGGGGCTGGGTCATGCGGTGGTGGACGCAGACAGCGCCCCCTGCCCTTGGGCGGTGTAGAACCACGGAAGCTTTTATCTCTGCCAGATGTTATCCTGGACTCTTATTTTCTTTTTAAAGGTTTTATTTATTTATTTATTTGACAGAGACAGAGACAGCGAGATAGGGAACACAAGCAGGGAGAGTGGGAGAGGATGAAGCAGGCTTCCTGCCAAGCAGAGAGGCCCATGTGGGGCTTGATCCCAGGACCCGAGCAGAAAGCAGACACTTAAGGACTGAGCCACCCAGGCGCCCCGAGGACTCTTATTATGTAACGCAAACCCAGCTCTTCTCTCAGGGTCTGCTCTTGCTAATGAAGCAGAACTTCAGTGTGTCCTCTGGAAGCCCAACCATATCTACTTTCCTATAGAAGATCACAGTTTGTTGATTTGGTATAAGCCACCAGGGGAACACACCAGCCACTTTCTCCAAGGACTACAGGGTGGAGGATTTGGGGCTGTGAGCACTGAGCTGGTGGGCACGATCCCAGCCAACGTATTCTGTCCTTCTTAGACACCACAGGGTAATCTGTCAAACCAAATGCCTTCTAGGACTATAGTCTCCTGTGACCTCAGATGGGCCACGGTGCCATCACTCAGTCCCCCTGCTGCCTGGGGGGTCCCCATCCCATCACAGCTGTCATGGGTGCTGCAGCCGAGTTCCAAGGAGGCCCTGACTCAACTCTCCCTTCTTCTCCAGTCTCTTGTGGAGGCATTCTCCTGAAGCAGAGAAGCAGCAGGAGCCCAAACCCAGGGACAACTGAAAAGCGAAATATTCGAAAGTATAAAGGCGGACTGCCAGGAGGTACCCGCCTGCGAAGGAGCAAGCACATACCAGGGTGCCAACCATGTCTCTCACACTGTGGCAAGGTTTCCCATGGCCCTGAATCTCCAAAGAAATACTCTCACTGGTCATGGTTAGTACGATTGGATAGATGAGTGCGTAGAGGTTCAGGGAGGTTGAGTAACTTGCCCAAAGTCATACAGCTAGAAAACAGCAAGCTGGAACTCAGATGCAGGTGTCTCTGGCTCCCTACAACCTCATTCTTGGTGGAAGAAAGGCTTTAGGCTCTCACCCTAGGGGCAAGGAGGAGAGGAAACAGAGGGAGAGGCCACGCCCCTTTGAAAGGGCTCAGCCCCGCACACAAGTGCCTCCCCTTTCAGACTGTCTGATGTCAAGTGGCATCTGCTGGGTCAGGTGCTTGGCTCATTAGGCCAAATAGTCAGCTAATGGAAATACAGATTTAACTGCCATTAAAGATACTTTGGTTTGGCTTATTTAAAAAAAGATCTACACCAAAGCCTCCCTGACAGGCCTATTTTTAAAAAGAAAATAATGATAAAATTTGAATGGCAGTGCACAGGTGAGCCAAGAAAGGACCCTACATTAGATAACTGAGACACAGGCCCACAGACTTGAACGGGCATCACAACCATCCAGAGGACTCCTGAAACAGAACACTCACCCCATCCCACAGTTTCGGACTCAATGCAACCTGGGAAGGGGAGGGAGACTTCGCATTTTTAACAAACTCCCAGGTAAGGCCCATCTTGCTAGTCCACAGGCCCCAGTCTGAGAAGCGCTGAGCGAAGACAAAGACACCCCTTGTCTTCCTGCAGCCCCAGCTCTGCCCCTCATGGAAGGACTTCCTTGTCTCCCTCCCATCTTCACACCTACCCCCTTCACCACTCCCTTCTGCTCCTTTGAGCAGAGGACAGTCAGGGGTTTTAACAAATAACACAATTGTTCCAGATCCCAAGGCTCAACAAGGCACCATCTCAGAAAGCAAGATGAGGAGAAGCAGGGACACAGCCACCCCCAGGACGGTGACAGCTTTCTGGGGAGGTCTGGAACATCCACACTCTTAAAGGCTGGCAGCCCAGCCAGGAGGAGGGATGCCATATCTGGAGCAGTACCAGGGAGAGCGTCTGAACAAATCAAGCAGCCCACTCCAACGCCAGGGCTTTCCCCAGTCAGTGGGTCTGTGGCACTTGGCTGTGTCGCTGGCGTCCACACTCAGAAAGATTTCCACTAGTCATCCATGTCAGAAAGAAGTGTGCAAAAGAAAAAAATCCTTCACTTGACAGCAGTGTGGGTCCAGAGTTCCATGTCAGCAAGGGCTAATGGATTTAATTCCCACATTTTAAAAACTGTCTGTTACCTGCCCCCACTTCAAGGAGTGTAGCTGGAAGGAAGACTTGGGTGTGGGAGAAATCATCTATTACCTCGGATGGAGTTTAATTACTTGCTTTGAAAGCCCCACTCACAAAGAAGTTTCTTTCAAATGCTGAAAAGTCTTGACGGGAGAATTTTCTCTACTTTGCTGATTAAAAGAGGCCTCAGAATGCTGTGTCCTTGGTGTGCCAGCCTTGTGGTCCCTTTCCTTAGATTTCAATCCAGACAGAACATGAATGTCCTGGGCTCACACATTTCATTACTTATACATACAAAGGAGGAGAGAGTCTGAGGCAGAGGGAACAGCCAGAGCAAAGGCCCTGTGGCAAGAAGGGACACAGAAGAGCCTGTAGGCCACAGTAGCTGGAATGCAGAAGATGGGGACAGTGGCAGAAAAACCAGACCACACATGGCCCTGTGGATCTCATGCAGATTCCCGCCTTTATCTTAAGAATTACACAATGCTTTGGAAACATTTAAAGCCGTGGGGGGACATGATTCCGTGTGCTTCTGTAAGAGATTCCCTTGGCTCCTAGTAGACATATTTGAAGGGGGGACCTATTACCAGAGGATTAGAGTTGTTGAGGCCCAGAATGGTGGGGAGAAGCAGAGGGATTCAAGTTCCTAGGATCTAAAACAGACATGTCTTGAGGATAGAGTGACTATGGAAGTGATGGGGAGTCAAGGATGAGCCCTGGGTGGGTGGGTGTCTCTGGATGGAGGCGGTGCCCTTGTTCCAGGTGGGGGTGGGGCTGGCCAGGTCACAAGCCCCTCTGAGATGCTGGGTAGTAATGGGATCTGTGGTCCTGGGTCATAGGGCAGAAACAAGTACTGAAAATGCGGGTGTGGGAGTCATCACCTAAGAGGGTCAGATTTCTCTTTCTGGGGATGAATGAGATTTTCTAAGAAAGAGACCAGAAAGAGAGAGAGAGAGAGAGATGGGGCTGGGTCTGAACCACCTGCTGGAAGACCAGGACAGTGCAGGGCCAGAGCCCAGACAAAAAGGAGCTTCAAGAGGCAGAGGGCGATCAAGCGCGTCAGTGCTTGGGGAGACCCAGGCATGGTGAGGACTTGATGGAGTTATTGCCATGGTCACTGGGGTACCCACAGCTCACAGGAGCAGGTTGCCAACCTGAGTCAGCAGCAGAGCCACTGGCTGGGACAGTGAGAGGGAGACAACCCATCTGGCTGTAAAGTCCCCCCACGGTACCCCATGCCCAGACTCCACTAGTGAGTGAGGTGACCTCTCCAGGTCACACAAAAAACCTGTGCTCCACAGGAGCCAATCCCATGAATGAGCAGGAGGTAAGGAAGTACTTCAAGAGAGAAAGCAGCCACCCACTTTAGCACAGCTGACTGGGGTTGGAAGAGTCTACTGCTCAGAAAATAGATAACTCCATCCTCTCGCTTTTCCCCGAGGGAAGTTGGTCCACCTCCTCACAGCAGCTTTAAAAATGCTCCCTCTAAAATCTCCTTCTTGTCTCCCTCCGTGAGCCACACAGACTTCATACCGAAATTAAACCACATGGCTCTTCTTTGGGAACCGCCCACATCCCAACCGGGAAGGGCTGGCGGGAAAAGGCAGCACCGCCTCCTTCTCTTAAAGGCTGAGTTGGCGTGTTTTGGCGTCTGATGGCAGCCTGGCTTGTGCTGTTGTTGAATGTCACCGTGAATGCATGCGGTCCCCAGGAGCCTGGGGCCGAGCAGCAGCTAACGGTGGTCCGGGGAAGATCCATCTTCCAGCCGGCGGCTGACTGCTCCTGGTGGTTAATGGTGACTTCAGCGGTTGCCTTCTGGCCCTCTGCTGCTGTCACCTGTCACATTAGCGTCTTGGAGCTGAGAGAGAGACCTCCCTCTGCATTCTACACCATCTGGCTTCAGGTCGCCTTCTCCTTGGCATTCCTCCCAGGAGCCCCCCAACCAACCCCGTGGGTTTGCCGGCTGGCGAGGGGCTGCTGCAATCTGTTCACTTGCTTGTCGCCCCTGTCCAGGCTCCATGTCCAGAGAACATGAGGAACTAAGAGGGGAGCACAGGAGGATGCCAAGCCTGAGGAGCAGAGCAGGTCTGTCAGGCTCTGCCAGAGAGCACTGCGCTGGCCAACAAAGGTGGCTCAGGTGGGCTTCAGGTGACACCTAACTTGGGCTCTCGCAAGTCCCCCTGACTCTCTCATCTCTTCCCGAGCAAATGGCCAATCACCCACAGGAGAATCACCCACCGGCTGCGAAGTGTGGGGTGAGAAGAATCAAAATCATCTGACACAAGGAAGCGCTTGGATTTGATTTCTGGGAACATGGGGGAAATATCTCAGAATGGCCACAGTCTCTTAGCACAACTGTGTTTTCCAGGCTTGGCCATGTGCTGTCCAGGGAGGGGATGAAGGCCCCCAGCAACCCCCAAGACAGCGGGGTCTGAGGACTCTGCCGTGGACTGTGTCCACACCAGCCACTGTCACTGAGAGGCCTTGGGGTCGGGGCACACCAAGGAGCTCTGGCAGGGTCTCTCTCTGCCAAGATCACCACACTTCTGATGTCTTGAGGGATCCAACAGGCTGCAGCCAGAGCTCATCATGGGATTAAGATACAGAGAAGCTAGGCACAAACTCAAGCCATCACACCCCAGCCGGAGGCAGCTGACTTCAGGCCCCTATTTTTAGTTTAGTGGGAGTATCTGGACTACATGCGTGTCTGACAGAACGGTCTACTTTGCTCTCTGACCTGACAGACAAGACACCCCCCACCCAGCGCCCCCATCTGTCTCTTTTCAGCAGCCTCCGGTGTGCTCCCGTTTGCCAAGGGGCTCAGATGTTCCCTTGAGAGCCCTTGGAAGTTGGAGCCAGCTGCCCACTCAACTGTTACAGAAAATCCAGCCGCGGAGGAAGCCCTGCCAAGGAAAACTGGAAAAGGCCATCAAGGTCACTTACCTTTGATTCCTTCTTCTTGATTTTCTGAGGTAGACATGGTCTCTGAAGAAAGACAATCTGCTTGGTGGATACATTCCCCTCCCTAGAACACAGAGGTGAGAATGAGCCATTACCCCCCAGGCCAGCCCCAAACCTCACCCATGTGTCTACCCCTAAGGTTGCTGAGCCCGAGTGCCGACAGAACGGAGAACTGCCACCAAACCGGGAGATGTCAGCAGTCAAGAAGCACTCGTCCCAGCCCAGGCCATCCACCCGGCCCTTGCTTCCAGGGGGCTCTGTGAGGGGCTCAACAAAAGCTCTGTGGGCATCTCTGCCAAGTCAGCTTCATAGCTGGGGGCTCCCCTTCCCTCGATGTGAGGTAACAGCTGGCATCTTGGCCAAATGATAATAAACTGGCTTCTTCCGTGAATCTCAAGAGGTAGAAGCTTCTTCCAACTCTCTGTCTTTGGGAAGGAGCCAAGGAGAGGTCAACTTGGCCCAGGATAGGTGGTGAGCCTCCCGGCCGCCTCTACGGAAGGCTGGCTGGGCATAGGGGTGCGGCCATGGGCCTGATTCGGCCTCACTGGGCCCCGAGGCAGCCTGGCTCCTGGCACAGGGGAGGGGTGCTGAGGAGCACTGCTCATTTTTCTGGCACAGTGAGTGCACTTTCCTCTGGGCCCCCACAGAGCGGCCTTTAAAGATGGCAGAAATATTTGTGAGGGAGATCGCTGTCTTCTCTGCTGAGGCAAGCGCCACGGCATGGAATGTCAGAAGGAAAGGGGGTTGAAAATGAACATATTTTGTGCTGGGGCTGGGCTGGGTGATTTCACACATCATGGCTCATTGAAGCCTCACCCCCGAGGAGTGAGTAAGCCCACTTGTAGTAAGCCCACTCCAAAGAGTGTAAAGACAGGAGACGAGAGCTCATTTAAGGAGTGGGCTTGAGCTCTCACAGTGAGGATTTGAACTCAAACCTCCCCGGTTCCCCAAGCTCTCCACTCCACCACGAGGAGGCGTGTGCAGCACAGGGAAGTGGAGGATTAGGGGGGATTACTGAGCAGGTAGGAGATCTGAGAGGGAGACAGAGGCACCTGTCTGTACTCTCTAGGTTTAGAGAGCTCAAAAAGAGTGGGAGCTTCTCATTCAAATCCAGTTCTCATCGTGACTCCTGTCCTTTGGAGTGGGTGGTGGAGCAGGCTTTCTTCCATCTTACAGACAAGGAAACTAATTCAGAAAAGCTATAGGACTTGGCCAGGATGGACAGTTAGCAAATGGAAGGGTCTGACCTGGGTTCAAGTCTGCATGTCCCAAATCGAGGGTTTTTTTTTCCCACCCTGGTTCTTTCCATCACTCCATACCCACAGAAGTCTTGGTTGTAAGGCAGCATGGAAGTTCCCAATGGCCTGGGGCCAAAAGGTGGCTGCAAACAGGTGCCTGGTAGTGTGCAGACCCACTGTGGCCCAATGTCAGGAGGAAGACACGCTGAGAGCCCAGACGGCCTCCTAGAGGGACCCAGGAAGGAAGGTACGGATTGCCCCCATCATTCTCCACCCTGAATCTGGGCTCTGCGGCTACACGGCCCTGTTGTCCCCCCAGATCACCAGCCTTGCCTCATGCTGGCCATCACCCTGCCTGACATAAGAGATAGGAGACTCAGTCTGGAGACTGAGGTTCTAGTCCCAGTTCTGCAACTTATTGGATACGTGGCTTCAGGTATGTGACAGAGCCTCTCTGAGCCTCAGTTTTCTCATCTATAAAATGGGAATGATATCTATGCTTATAACCACATGGGATAGTTAGGAGAATTCATTCAGATAAACCCCAAATACAGATGAAAGGCCTTTCAGGGACATGCGAGGTCAAGGGAGGGTGGGCTGAGCTAAGGTGGACCAATGCCCTTAAATGTGAAACTGTAAGGGATGCCACAAGCCAGGGTCAAGATGCAGGTCTTTACATGCTCTTCGTGGGACTACTGACCAGGGCCATGATCTTGGGTGAGTCCTTCAGCCTCCCTGGCCATAACTTCCTCAGTCGCAAAATGGGTTTAGTGAAAAGACTTCACCTGTAGGACTTTTTTTTTTGAGTACTAAATGAAATTTTACATGCAAGGTACCTACCCAAGCCAGAACAGGGCACGCAGTAGGGGCTCGATTTCTTTTGTATCTGAGAGCCCTGGGCCCCCACAACCCAGAAGGCTCACCTTTGACGTGCTTGGCAGTCACAATTCACTGGCCAAGACTCCCCATGTGGGAAGAGGGGCAGGGGATGCCCTGTGGGTTGGGGGTTAAGGATCTGAAATCCCAGCTCTGTCACTTCCCAGCTGGAGAGTCTGGTAACCGCACCAGCCTCAGAGGTTGTCACAGGACTAAAAAAGTGACATGCGTCAAGGGCACAGCCCCGAGCAGGTGTTGAGTGATAACGATGATGATGCCGAGGCCTGTTGTTGTTACCTGGTAGTCTTGACCACGGGAGTTGGTAGCACACAGGTGAGCTGCCAGCCATAGGCCGCCAGGGAGTTCAGCAGGGGCACATAGTCGGTCTGCACCTCCACACCCTGGGGGAGAAAGGCCACCATGAGGGCTGCGGCTGCCCCAAGTCAGCCGCTGGGAGACGGAGGGGGATGTTCCATCAGCCAGCCGAGGCGATGGGGCAGGAAAGGGGTGGGGCGCCCGGCAGCCCAGAAGTCCTGCCCCACAGACCCCACTTAGGTGGGAACTAGAGCCAGAGGATTAATGCGTTAATTTGGTTCTATTCTTTCATGGACAGATAGCCTCCGGTGAGTGTCTCTGCAGAAGCACAGTCACCTGGCCTCAGAGCCGTATTCAGGGCAGACGACAACACACCTGAGAATTCCGGAGTGCGTGCCAGGGAGTTAGATCACGTTTCATTCATGATCAAGTTGTTCACATCCAGCCACGGCAGCAACACAGACGAGTGCACGCATGCACACACACACACACACACACACACACACACACGGGAGCTTCACTTGTGTTACACAGCCTGACACGAATGGGCTGATGAGCGCTGCCTGTGTTTTATTTCAGATCAGTGTGTGCACCTGTGTGCTGGGGGCTCTGACTCGCCTTTCAATTGAGAAACTCAGTCCTGCCCCTGTGAGAGAGCACCGCACTGAGGCCACGTCCTGCTCTCTCACTGCAGCGGGCCTCACTTTCCCCTCTGGGATCCTCGAAGATGCTGGAGGTGTGGCCCCCACCCTGTCCACTGTCTACAGTGGGTTCCCCGTCTCTATGAGGCTGGCTTCAGAACTACAGAAAATCTCAGACAGGTTCTGATTCCTTCCAACCATCGCTAGTCAGCAAGCATTTCAGAGTGGTGGGGACAAAGGTGAAGGAAGGCACAGTTCCATTGCTAGTGTTCACAGCTGGAGGGGGCAACAGCACAGACAGGCAAGTGATGGGAATACAAGATGGCCCACGGGCAGGGCCACGAGGCTTCGGAGGTCAACAGAGGAGGAAGGATGCCAGATGTGATCAACACAGGCTTCCTGGGGCCCAAGGGCTGGGCACATATTTGACAGGTGGAGCTAGGGAAGGGGCATTCTAGGGGGAGAACCCTAGCATGTACAACAGAAGATTCCACTGGGCCCAGAGCACCAAGGAAGGTGGGCTTCACTTGGGAGTGGCACTGCTCACAGCGGGACCACAGGTGGTGACTGGCTGTGTTGCTGGAGGCTTTTGGGGAACAGAACCAGCTCATCTAGTTGCTCTGGGCTAAGGGGCTGGAAGAGAGATGAACCTTCCCTCTTCAAATGGCTTTTGAAACCCCTATCGCTGGGCACCCATCCCAGCATGGCTACCAAGTTGCCTGAACTCCTGGCAAATAACTGATCCTTTGGGAGACTGTTTCCTCAACTATAAAAAATAAGCTTTGGTCTCTGACAGTAGTTCTCAAAATGTGGTTCCCCAAGCAACAACAATGGCATCGACCTGGGACCTTGTTAGAAATGCAGAGTCTTGGGACCCTGTTGAGACCTACCAGATCTGAAACCTGGGGGTTTTTTTTTGTTTGAAAGAAACTTCTCAGTAGTTCTGATGCACAAGTTACAGAAGCACTGCCTGGGTAACCAATTAGGTCTCTCTTTTTAAAGATGTATTTATTTATTTATTGTGGGGGGGGCAGGCAGGACAGAGAGAGTCTTAAGCAGACTCCGTGTGGAGCTCAGAGCCAGACACGGCGCTTCACCTTATGATCCTGAGATCATGACCCAAGCTGAAACCAAGAGTCGGACAGATGTTCAACTGACTGCACCCCCCAAGTGCCCCTTAATTCGGGTCTCTTCTGATGACAGGAGAGTCCAATTCTGTGGCCATATCCAGTCAGTTGTTACCTCAGAGCTAACCTTCCCTATCCTTCTCCACTTGAGAAGGGAAAGTAGAGGGCTCTGAAAGGCCCAGTTCTGTAAAGGAATTGGGGTAAGGAAAGGGAGAGGAAAGGGGGAGGACGGGCAGGCTAAGGAGGGGGAAGAAAGGGAGGCCCCTTAATAAAAGAGGCAGGAGCAGAAAGGGAAAAGAGGAAAGGAGAGAGGGGTACAAGAATAATCACTTGATGGAAGGGTCAGGAGGGGCCCCCATTCTGACCCCTTCTCTGAAGCCCCCACTCAGGCCCAGGGATGGCAGATGACCCAAGTGACACCCCTTTCTGCCCAGCCCCCTGGCCACAAGAGGAACTCCCATCCACACCAGCTGGCAGTATCCTTCATGCTTGGCCTGGCCCTCACCACCTGCTGGGGCTGCTTTCTCCCCGACAACCCAACCCCCATCCCCGCATTCCCGATTTCAAGAAGGGAGGAAAAAAGTGTTAAAGCCACACTCTCAAGCTTTGCGAGGTTATGATTACTTAGGCCTATCAAGAATAACCTTCCCACTTTATCAAGCACTGTGACAAACCCGCCACAATCAGACAGTAGCCATGGCAACTAGGACAAGCTTTGGCGCCTCACAAAGCCCTGAGTGGCAGAATGGAGTCCTTTTATTAGTGGCTGCGGCCCGGCTGGATTTTCTCCGCGGGCACCCAGAGCAGTGAGACAATGGCCAGCCCCCCGCTGCAGCCTGACCTGCCCGCTCGCATGGGGTGAGCCCGGGCTGCCTCTATTTTGCTCTATGTTTATTTCATTTTGTCACTATCTTAAAGAGAAAGACAGCAGGCTTTCTCCCAAACAGTTTTTCCCTTCAGGGTAGGGGATGTCAGCCAGAGGGTGCAGAAGCACAAAGACTCAGAGGACAAGAGAAAGCACAACAAAAACAGAACCCTGCTTTCGTGAGTAGTGGTAGTAATCTGGCTGTCACGTGGAGAGGGGAAAAGTAAAATACAAATGGTAAGGGGTGAGGCGGCAACCCTCTGCCAGACTCCCCCGCCCTGACGGTTTGGGGTGGTCCTGATTTAATTAGTGGTAAATGTGGTTTTCTGTAAGCATCTATCAAAGCCCCTTCACGTATTATCAATACCGTACGCAGACGACATTTCTAGCATATGACATGAGCCCCAAGCAGTCAGGGGAAGAGGCTTTCAAGTCCATTAGCTCAGAAAGGTGGTAGAAAACCTAACTGGATGGAGGCTCCCTTTGATCTGCTTTTCTGTGACACTCCAGTGAGGACAGAAAAGCACAAACAGCACTCCAAAGACAGCCTGCTTATCAAACGGAAAGACATTTCTTTCTGGAAGTAGGAGCACAAATTTTAATTAACTCTCCACTCTCCTGTGTGGATCCATAATCTCCGATCACACCTGGAGTGCTAAAAAAAAATGGAGCATGTCCTGTGGTTTTTCAACTCATGTAAAAGGAATTCATTTGTATTTATGGCTCTTTTTTCCCTTTGTTCCCCATAATTTCTCCAGTGGTTGCAAATCAACTAAGGAAACAGACATCCAACACAACCGTCCCTTACCCTCCAAAACTCATGACAACAGCATGTAGAGTTTCTTAAGAAATGCCTTTGTCTTTTGATCATTTTTAAAGATCCTCCATTCAGGGAAGTAATTAGGAGGTAACACACTGGTCCAGTGAGAGAGTTTGTATCCCGAATGTCAGTTTGCTCTTCTCTTTTCTCCTGTTTCTGCATATGTGGAATCTGTGGAAGCAATCTGGGAGAAAAGCAGTTTCAAAGAAAAAGACTTGGCTCCTTCTACACAACTGTGTAAATGAAGAGAGGAATTTAATTTCCCATATCTGAAAAGTGTGCGGGACCAGCACTGGGATGGTCTCCATGCCTGAAAAACAGTGACTGGGGGATGTTTGTCCCTGTTCCTGACTGCCACTCGGTTAGGTCCTCGCCTTTCATGGAGAGGGCACGTGAAGGTACAAAACTGCAAAAACATGTGTTATGTCTTTTGAAAACCGGCTGCCAAAACACTAATGCTCAACACTTACTGGCTGGGTATGCATATGCGACTGTTTAACTTACCAATTTTAGATATCCTTTGATTTCCTACCACAGAAGATAAAGCCTTCACATTCCCATACACATTTCTTACTTCCTCTTTCTTCGTGCCCCCAAATGGTCCTAGTAATTCTAATCAAATCAAAAGTTAGTGTTTGTATTATTACAACTTTGCAGATGTTGCTCAATGCTGGGTCAAGTAATGCACTGTGATCTGCCTTCTTTTTCACATGATACTTTATTTTTCCTGGAGTTGATCATGTCCTCAATTTTTTTTCTTCTTCCCATGTCTGGTTGTATGTGAACCCATCACTAATTTATTCCATATTCTCTAACACCTCTATTCTATGCCTACCGATAAATATCCCATGTGCCTAAATACATTAGTTCTGTTTTTTTTGTTTGTTTGTTTGTTTCCCTCCTCCACTGGAGACATCACTTCTGGAGCTCTCTGCACTCTTTCTCCAATCCTGGTCTGGCCGCTTTCCATGGCTGGGTTCTTCTCCCACTGCTATCTAAGGCTGGTGTTTTCTCTTTCTTGGTTTCCTCTACATATTGCTATAGTGCGTCCTCCCATGGCTCCCCGGGAAACAAATGCCCTGTAAGTCACTTGAATCTGCGCTTTCATAAAAGTGTCGTTGTTCTCACCCTTAACTAACAGTTTGGGTACAGAAATCTGGGCTGAAACCTACTTTTCCTTTGAGATTTTTCAAGTACTTCTCCACTGGCTTCTAGAGATCCACACTGCTACGGAGATATATATTTTGATTGCTAATACTTTACAACCTCATGAGCTTTGTAAGCTTTTAGGATATTTTTCCCCATGAGGTGTCAGAATTTCACAATGTGCCTTGGTGTGGGTCATATGCTTGATGACCTCACCATCTGAGGATTCTTGTCCTTCAGTTCTGAAAAGTGTTCTTTTATTTTCTCTTGAGAGTTTTCCTTTTCTCCATTTTCTCTCTTTCTGGATCTTCTATAAGTCAAAATGGAGGGCTGATATTTCCATGTTATTACCCCTCCCCATTTTCTTACTCTTTTTATTTTCCTTCTGAAAGATTTCCTTTCTCTTTTAGCCTTTTTGTTACCTTTTTAAATTTTCTGCAGCCTTATTTTTAAGACCCAAAAGCTGCAGAGACGGGAGGTAGGACTCTTACCACAATACATAAAAACTTTAAACCAATGCCCCGGTTGTCAGCTTTGCAGTTCACTTCCCACCATCCCATGGTCATTTTTGCTTTGAAAACCAGAGCTTTTCTCATTTTCTCACATGGCTCCTTGTCTGTTAGGTGACAGCTTCCTGTACTTTGCTAAGCCAATTAGCATCCGCTATTTACTTTCCTTTTCTAAAACTGTGTTAAAATCATTCCTCTTTTCTACTTTCTCTTCTAATCTTTTTGTTTTTGTGGATACCTTACCTGTCTATCTATCTGCCTGCCTGCCTATCTATCTACCTACAGTCAGTTTTCATTATTCATGGGAATTATGTTCTATAATGTTGCCACAAGAATTACTGAACACTTGGAGCCAATGCTGTAGGGGAAATACAGGGTTAGGTTTCTTTGAACTTCTGATGACAGCATCTTCATCACCTGATCAATCAGAACCTTGTTTTGTGTGCATTTTTGTTTAAAGACACCTTTCAAAATATATTTTGTTGATTCACTAACTTTTGAACACACAGCCAACAGCACTAGAACTCAAGCCTGAATAAAACTTACCTAACACGTATCTTTGCTCTGTAAGGCACACTGTAGCCTTCTTATGCCTAGAAATACCAGACAGCACTTCAGCATGAGACCTGGAGCCACTTTAAATAGCAAAATCAACAATGAAAGTCACAAAAATGTGAAAAGTGTGGCACTAAGTAGACTGCAAACAGGACACTTGTTTATAGTATGAAAGCTAAAACAGAAAGGCAGAGCATCTCCTTAATCGGGAATATGAATGTCGGCAACTCAAATTTTTTGCCACTCTGCATATGCCTGCAAGTAATGGTGAAAACAACAAGAGGACAGATTTGGGGATTACAAATAAATTTAAGCAAGTAGGATTTGGAAATATAGAATCCATGAATAATGAGAATTGACTGTAGCATCTATCTCCATGCCTACCTCCTACCTATCATTCCTTTTGTATCATTTCACTGGGATTTTTCAGAAGAAATAGATGCCTGTGTCCAACTCCCCACACTGAACACAGCTTTATTATTTTAATTTTAATGAACCAACTGGAAGCCCTTTCTGACTAACTTAGAGTCTGGAAACCATAAAGTAAAAATAATAAATTTGGTGACATAAAAAATAATAAATATGGTGTCTCCTGCAAGACAAAAGACAAGCTGTGTAAAGTCAAAAGACAAAAGACAAGATGGGAAAACATTTGTAGCTCATATTACAGATGAAAAGGGAAGAGCTCCTAAAATTTGATTTAAAAAAAATCCAATAATCCAAGTTTTAAAATGGACACAAACAGGAAGAGAATCACAAAAAAGGAAATTCAGATGGCCATTAGGCACATAAAAAGAAAAACACCATATCCCATAGTACGAGAAATGCAAACTAAAACTACTGAGATACGAATTTCTACCTATCATATTGGGAAAAACCCAGAAGTTTGACAGTCACGTTGTTGACAAGGCTGTGGGGAAGTGAGCATTCTCAGACACTGCTGGCAGGAAGGCAAATTGGTTCAACCTCATAGAGAACAATCTGACAGTATCTCTCAAAATTGTAGATACATTTACCCTTTGACACAACAATCTCACTTCTGGGAACTGATCTGTATTTATATATATATATATACATAATGACAAATGTACAAAGTTATTCACTGGAGAACTGATTGCAATAGCAAAAACACTAAAGATTACCCAAGTGTCCATCAATATCAGGCTTGCTAAATTAAATTATGTTTTATGCACATGATGATTGGGGGCCTGGGTACTGACTGATCATGTGTTGAACAAAGGCGACCAGGACAAGGAAGACAATGCGGGAGTGAATTCCATTTTAGACATGCTGAGTTCAAGGAACATTGTCCAGGAGGCAGCTAGATGAGATGGGACCTACGGCAGAAAGAATATGTTCACCCACTCCCACAAATATGTCTATGCCTCAATCCCTGGACCCTGGGCACATGTCATCTTTCATGATAAGCAAGATTTGGCAAATGTGATGAAGTTAAGGATCTTGAGAAGGAGAGATTATCCAGGCGGGCTCAATGTCATCAAAAGGGTCCTCTGAAGAGAGAAGCAGGTGGTGGGGTGTCGGGGAGAGGGGTCAGTCAGTCAGGGAAGGAGGTATGAGGATGGAAGCACAGGTCAGAGTGACTGGCCCCAAGCAGGACGGTCTCTCCAAGTTGAAAAGTCAGGGAACAGATTCCCTCCCACGGTCTCCAGAAAAAATGCAGCTCTGCCACCACCTTGATTTCAATCCCTTAAAACCCATTTTGGATTCCTGACCTCCAAAAAATGAGAATAAATCCCCATTGTTTGAAGCCCACAGCAGCAATAGGAACCTAATACACAGGTAAAGACAGGGACAGGTAGGATGAAAATAAAGAGTTGGAGGGGAGAGCCCACACTCAGTAGCCGCAAACTCAAGGAGCCTTGAGTTTGGCTAAGGAGGCTCAGGGAGGTCCTGGCAAGGAGGTGAGGGAAGAATAAAGAAAACACAGACTGGAAGGACAGAAATCAGCCCTTGAGTAGTCAGGGTGGGAAACAGGTCTAAGGAGAAAGATTCACACCATCAAATGTCACAAGAGGGCAAGAAACCCGAAGCCCGAGGGACTATTTCTGCAGCTGACAGCGAGGTCTTGGGAGACCATGGCCAGGACATCTTAGGAAGTCTCTTCTCCTGCAGCAGGAGATCCTGATCTGGGGGCTGTGAGGAGACAAACACGGTTCCGCCACCAGATGGAAGCCACCATGTGCTGGAGGGAAGGACAGAGGAAGGAAAGACTTGCCCCTTTGCTTTCTCTGGGCAAATCTCTCTGAGGCCAGCTGGGGCTGCAGCAGCCCTGCCTCCCAGGCCCTCATCTTCCCTCCTCCCCGGGGCCTCCTGCGGGATGCAGCCCCTGCCAGCCAGAGGGAGGGGCAAGGACTCTGGGGCCGGCTGGAGATGTTGTTTTCCTCTTTGTTTTACACACAATGCCCCAGAAAAACATTTTCCTGATATGTAATTAGGCCAACATAATAGAGTCTAAGAAAGCAGTCGGTCTCATTTTAGACAACTTTGGCTTTCATAACGTTCAAAGAGAATATGTTAAAAAAAAAAAAAAAGCTTAGTTCTCAGATGTAGAAAAGGGGGCAGATGAAATGCAGGCGATGTAGAGAAACTTCCAGCCCAAGACTCTTTATCCACCCCTGCTGCTTAATTCACATCTTTGCCCGATTTTCTCCACCATGCAAGAAAGGTAACCGGCTCTGGAGCACTTTGAGAGCCCAACAAAATAATAATGATTGTCGTTATTACTGTTTGAGATGCATTGTTTGCACAAATGGCCCCAATTATTGCCTCCCTGTATCCAGGCCTCTTTACAACATAACTCTGCATAAAGAGGGAGAGTCCATTTCTCCACCCCTTAAGTCCAGTCTGGCCTTGTGATTTTCTCTGACCCACAGAATATGGTAGGTAGATGTGACCTTATGGGAGTTCTGAACCTGTGCCTCGAGGGCCCTTGCTGCTTCCACTTGCTCTCGTGGAGCCCCGCTGATGCTCTGAGGACAAGCCCAGGCTGGCCTGGCAGAGGATGGCAGACGTCTAAGAGATGCCATTTTGGGCCTGTGAGCGGCCGCTGAGGCCTATGTGCGGGCCCAGGTGGGATGAGTCAAGCCTAGGCCAGATCAGCAGAGTCACCTGGCTGATCTGTGGACTCATTAGCAATAATAAAGGGTTGTTATTTTAATTTGCTAAGGGTTAGCTGTTTTATTCCACAGGAAAAGCTAACTGCCCTGTTCTTATTACTCTAGGAAGAGCCAGATGCAATGTCTCAAAGGAAGACCGTCATGAAAGTCACCTGGTCTAACTTGAGAGAAACCAAACTTAAGAGCTGCGACTGAATGGAATTCAGAGTTTCATATTTTTCACCATACTCGAGGCTGGCACACCCAGCCCTCACTTCCTCCCTGCCAGCCACTCTGTGACCTCACTTTACACCCAGAGCCCTGAAGCCTAATTGCTGATAACCCACCACGAGGCCCAGCACGGCACCCCCGCCCCCCACCCCGGGTACCCTGGGAGGGAGAGATAAAAACCCCCACTGGGGAAGAGCAGCCCTGCTCGAGACGCCGCTCTGGCTTCTCCTAAAGAACCATGCACGCCAAGCTGGCAGGAAAACCCCACCTGCACGGGCAAGATAACACTCTCCTGGATGAGCAGGGTGATCTGGTCCTGGTACGCGTGGGTTTCTCTGAAGGCGGGAAGGGGTGGTGGGTGGCAGGCGATGGCGGGCCATACATGCTATCGGAGCTGTCTGCTGACATGCCCCTGCCCCGGTGGGGCAAGACCCCAGGAGGCATGTTACACAATAGGGCTCAGGGATTATGCTGGAGGTGATGAGGCTGCATGTTTTGAGGTTAGGGGGTGATGCCTGGGCAAACCTTGGCCATTAGTGGGGACATCCATGGCCACAGTTCCGAGTGCAAACAGTTAAGCAGCTCAGAGCTGCTACGTCCTGTTGGCTGCTCAGCGGGACCCCATACTGCCACAGCATGGGGCTTACATCCTCCAGAAGCTGACATTTCACACACATACTGAATGCATCAGGGGCTAGCATGTCCTCCCCAGCAGACTTGGAAGCAGCTTTGTTTGATAACAATTAAACAAGACACGTTTTCTCTATCTAGGGACTTGCCAAGTCCCTCCCACTTGCATTGATAAGCGAGGAAATTAGGCTTTCTGGGAGGAAATAGGATTTGCCACTTTATTACTCCCTCTTTAGACAATTTGAGGTGGATGGAGGATCATTTTCGAACCTTTTTTATTTTTGTCACCTTATCAACTACCTGGAAAAGAGAGGATTTAAAAAGAGGTTTCCTGGATATAATAACAGGATATAATTATAAGTATTTACTTAGGAGTTTTGGGGACTGGAAAGTTTGTCTGCAAAAACCCTAGAACTTTTTTTTTTTTTTTTTAAAGATTTTATTTATTTCAGAGAGAATGAGAGAGAGAGAGAGCACGAAGTGGCAGGGAGGGTCAGAGGGACAAGCAGACTCTCCGCTGAACAGGGACCTTGATGCGGGACCCTGGGATCACAAGCTAAGCTGAAGTCAGATGCTTAACTGACTGAGCCACTCAGGTGCCCCCCAAACCCTAGAACTTTTTAAAAAATTATTTTATTTTATTTTTTTGAGGGGGAGGGGCAGAGGGAGAGAGAATCTTAAGCAGGCCCCACCCCCAGCACAGAGCCCTACACGGGGCATGATCTCAAGATCCTGAGATCATGACCTGAGGTAAAATCAAGAGTCAGACACTTAACTGACTGAGCCACCCAGGCCCCGCAAAAACTCTAGAACTTTTAAGACTATATCAGAATTACCACCTTCCTCTACAGTAGAGTCCTGACACCTTACCAATAATCATAAAATGCTAACTCTGGGGGGTTAGAAGATGGAGGTAAAGGGCTAAAAGATGGTCCTGAACAAAGGTTGGTTCAAAATCTTAGAAGAGGAAAGGGAAGGAAAGGATTATTCCACTGTTGCTGTGCAAACTAGCAACAAACAGAGATAAAGAAAGCTGGGTGTCTTGGTGTGTTGGGCTACATCAGCCTTGGGTTCACTCTGAAAAGAAAGTGGGTAAGACCTTGATGCTGTGCAAAGCTCAACACAACAGATTTTCTCTCCCTGACTTTCTCCACCTGGTGAATTTAAGGTGCCACAGTCCCACTTTGGCATTCGGTCAATACTCTCTTCAGTCAATTTTCTCTTCCTGGTGACCCAATTGTCAGCCTCTTGTTGCTATGGTTACCACGAGTCCAACCCAGCTGTCTCTCTGAGCTCCCTTCTCCCTCAGGCTAAATTATGTTGCACGAATCCTGTAGCATGTCCTCTGAGGACGCTGCTCCTGGTAAGTGGACTTCTAATAGAGCATCCAAGAAAAACATCCAGCCTTCAGGACACGTCAGAACCTTGACTGTTCAGTACCCTAAGCCCATGAGTCCTTCCATTCTCTCTGGTTCCCTGCTCCTCTACAACCTAGAGATAAATCCACCAAAGCCTGTAACAGCCCTCTTGGGTTCCCATCAGCATCTTCACAATGACTCACCAGAGGATGAGAAGATGAAGAACCAAACAAAGTCAAAAAAATGAAAATGATCTCAGAGAGACTGGCCAACTCTACTTGGTGTCCTCTAAAAAAATCCCCCTCTCACCGTCTCCTGCCTTCTCACTTCATCTTATTAATCATTACTTGGCACGGATTTGTTTACCTATTGATTGCCCTTTCCTTCACAGGAACGCAATCTCCACAAAGGATTTTATTTGTTCCATTGCTGAGGAATCCCAAGCACCTGGGGAAGCGTCTGGCTCAAGTTGAGTGCTCAATGAAGAGTTGCTGAGTCCATGAATGAATGCACCTGCCACTGCATTTTTGGGGTGGGTTCTGATGTTGCTGTCCTATATTCTTCAAGTCTTATAAAAATTGCTGTAAATCACATTCAACATTGATGAGACATGAGTTTACCGTTAAAAAATGTCAGTTATCCATCTGTTGATGGACATCTAGGTTCTTTCCATAGTTTGGCTATTGTAGACATTGCTGTTATAAACATTCAGGTGCACGTGCCCCTTCGGATCACTGTTTGTATCTTTAGGGTAAATACCCAGTAGTGCAATTGCTGGGTCATAGGGTAGTATATATACACAATGGAATACTATGCAGTCATCAAAAGAAATAAAATCTTGCCATTTGCGACGACGTGGATGGAACTAGAGGGTATCATGCTTAGTGAAATAAGTCAATCGGAGAAAGACAACTATCATATGATCTCCCTGATATGAGGAAGTAGAGATGCAACATGGGGGGTTAAGGGGGTAGGAGAAGAATAAATGAAACAAGATGGGACTGGGAGGGAGACAAACCATAAGTGACTCTTAATCTCACAAAAGAGGGTTGATGGGGGGAGGGGGGTTGGGGGGGTGGGGAGGTGGGGTTATGGACATTGGGGAGGGTATGTGCTATGGTGAGTGCTGTGAAGCGTGTAAACCTAGCGATTCACAGACTTGTACCCCTGGGGATAAAAATACCTTATATGTTTATAAAAAATAAAAAATTAAAAAAAAATGTCAGTTAATCTGCCAGAAGGGTGTGATACTATTCTCCTGGGTGTTCTGTATATGGAAGCTGGAAGTAGATCCTTGTATGAAAATTAAATGTACAGTGTCACATGCTGGTCACCAACCATTAAGGCCACTGGATGTTTTAGCAAAAATTACCTGGTAAATTATTAACTGGCCACATACCAATGCTTCTGTTCCCTACACCTGTGCCACACAGCGTGTTGCTGACTGTTGACCAGAAGACAGCATTTATTTCCTCAGCTCTTGAACCTGAACTTGGGTTTGTGACTTTCTTTGGACAATGGTATATTAACAAATGTGAGGCAAACCAAGGCATGAAATAAGCTAGCACACTGGGGCTCTTGGGAACGCTGTAACTGGAATCGTGTGAAGAAGCCTGGCTAACCTTCTGGGTGTTAAGAGATGCAAGACCCCGTCGCTCCAGCCAATAGCCAGCCAACCACTGACCATGAGAGCGAGGCCACTCTGGGCCACCCAGATATCAGCTGAGGCATGAGAAAGCCCAGGAGAGATCAGCAAAGGTGCTCCAGAGTGGAGCACCTTTTGGGTCCTAAGTGGACCCAAAGAATCCTGAGCTAAGTAAATAGCTGTTGGGAGCTATGAAGATTGGAATGGTTTGCTACACAGCAAAAACTGATACAGACTAGAAAACAAAACAGCCAACTACGATTTAATAGAGACAAGTCTATCTGCTTCTTTCAAAGGTATTTTGTCCCCATAGGGGAAGGTGGCTCCACAGAATCTCCTGGCCCAATGAAGTCTGAAGGGGGCAGTACTTCTGGATGAGCCTTGACCTTTACCTTCTTGCCCAATGTCCCCTTCTGAACACTAGCAAAAACTTTCAAGGTAAAATAAAAAGTAACTTTTGTTTTAGTGGGATAAAAATAAATTGGCTATCTTAAAGAAGTATGGACCTTTAAATCAAAAAGTAATATGAAGTATAATGATAAAAGCTAAAGAATATTCACGGTTGGGACACCTGGGTGTCTCAGTCGGTTGAATGCCTGACTCTTGATTTTGGCTCAGGTCATGATTTCAGGGTTGTGAGATCGAGTTCCACAACAGGCACCATGCTGGACGTGGAGCCTGCTTAGGATTCTCTCTTTCTCCTTCTCCCCCTGTTCTTCTCTCTCTCCCTCTCTTAAAAAAATAATCATGGTTTACAAGCACAAGAAAATGGAAATCCCCTAAAATCCACCGACAGAAAACTAATGAAGTAAATTAAAATATGATTGCTCACACCCAGAAATACTTTACACCCATTTATATGGATGAAGTAGAAACAGTATGAACAGTATGATCCCAAATATGCAAATATAGACAGAATGTCTAGAAGAAAATATACCAAGATGTTACATTGTTAGGTGGCTCCTTTCTCAGTGATGATGAGAGTAGGGTCTTTGCTTTCTTTTCCTTATTTGCATTTTCTAAAATGCCTTCAATTATAAGCACCACTTTTAAAAAACATCCTTATTGAGATAGAATTGAAATATCTAAATATTCACCTACTTAGTCTTCAATTCAACAGTTTTTAATATATTCACAGAATGGTGCAACCATCACCACAGTCTAAATTTGGAACATTTTCATCACTCCCCAGAATTTATTGTACCCGTTAGCAGTCCCTTTCCTTCTCCCCACCTCACGGCAGCCACCAATCTACTTTGTGTTTCTATAGATTTGCCTAATCTGGACAGTTCACATAGACGGAATCATACATCATGTGGCCTTTCGTGTCTAGCTTTTCTCACTTTAGCGTAATGTTTCCAAGGTTCATCCATGCTGTAGCACATTTTAGTACTTTGTTCCTTTTTATTGTCAAGCAACATTCCACTGTACGGGTATATTGCATTTTACTTATTTATTCAGCACTTGATGGTGATACGATTGTCTCCACCTTCTGGATATTATGAATAACAGGGCTATGAAGACTCAAGAATAGGTTTTTGTTGGACATATGTTTTCATTTCTCTCGGATATTTGACTAAGAGTGAAATTGCTGGGTCACATGTCAACTATTAATTATTGACATTAGAGGAACTCTCCATGGATCTCTTTTGTAGAAAGAACAGACCTCTTGGCCTTGTCAGACTATCTCCTGAGCTTTCTCAATCAGTTTTCCAAGTGATGTAAGCAAAGAGACACCCCCTTCTACCCCAGCTGAAGAGGATGTTAAGAATTCTGCTCCAGAGAGACCACTACCTTAAAAGCAATGGGCCATGGGATCCTGGGTGGCGCAGTTGGTTAAGAGTCTGCCTTCAGCTCAGGTCATGATCTCAGGGTTCTGGGACTGAGCCCCATTGGGACTCCCTGCTCAGCAGGGAGCCTGCTTTTCCCTCTGCCTCTGCCCCTCCTTCCCCCCATTCATGTTCTCTCCTGCTCACTCTGCCTTCTCTCTCTCAAATTAATACAGCGCGGTCCTCCTGTCCTGTGGCTCTTGGGCTAGTGGACTGTTTCCCTTGTGGATCCCTCATTTCCACCTCCAGACCTACTGACACTGAGTCTCCAGGGGTGGTGCCTGGGAATGTGTATTTTAAAGTCCCCAGGTGATTGTGAGGATCAATAAGATTTGGAACCACTGCTCTGGTGCTTTCTGACAAAAGGAGGAGGCCCACTTACTGACTGAACATCTGAATCACGCTGATCCTTGCTTGTTGACAGCCATAGGCCCCAGCCACCTCCACTGCCAAACGGTTCCACAGGGCCTCTCCAAAGGGACCTGGTTATTTCCCTGCCACCAAGGAAAACAGAGTCTCCCTCCTTTATGAGAGGTCAGCCTTTCAAACTTGGGGAGCCAACTATCTGACTACCTGTTTTTTCCTCTTTCAAGATGAATATGCCCAACTGTTTTCAACCATTTGCAAGAGTACCCTCCATCCCCATCTCTCTCTTCTGTGTCCCCATAGTCTCTCTGCATTTCTCGTCAAATATGGTGCTTGTGGTGGGACATCAGAGTCTAAGTCAGCCAGTACCAGACTGAAGAACAGAAGGATAAGTACCTCCTGTGGGCATTTTCATAAATGTGACCAGTTCTCTTTTAAGCAGTAGTAACCAGATGCTGTTCTTTGTTTATTCAACCAATGTTTGCAGAAAACTTGTAACACAAGAGAAATTAATTTGGGAGCAGGGAGCATGACTATCATAATGGTTAGCTGAATGGTTTGTCATGGAGTTTGCACAGCCATTTTAAAAATTAAATAACTCTAGAGTAAGGTGGAATGTGTTAAGTATCAAAAGAAAGGGAGAGCAGATCGCGCTAATGGTATCAAAGATGATTCTACAAAGAGCTGGTCCAGGGCAGATGAGGATCCCTAAGGTGAAGACTTGAGGTGGAAAAGGGATTCAGCAGAGGAAAGCAGAGAACACAATGAGGGGACAAAGTGACACACGGTATGATCTCGTAAATCCCACTTTGTCATAGCCCAAGGCATCTGGAGCATTTGGAGGGGAGTAGTAGGTATACTGTTGGCCTATATTAAATTCCTTTTCATTAGAATTGCTGTCAAATCAGGTATTCTCCCTTCTATTATTGATTTTTTTTAACTTAAATGCAACAAATTTTTTTGATACTTAAATGTACCCCCATTACATTTTATCGGGCTGGCCTTGATCCAACATTGATAAATTAAGAGATAATGATATTAGAAGGGAATTAAGAAGTCAGGGAAATCTACTCAAGCCAGAAGCTGGATTAGGTAAGTAATTTTCAAGGTTTCTTTTTTTTTTTTTTCTCTTCTTTCCCTTTTTTTTTTTTTTTAAAGTAGTGGGGTACTTTCCACAAATACCAACTGTAATCTAAATTAGAAACTCAATGTGTAGGAACAGAGATTCAGAAAAAGCCATCCTGTTGACATGACTGGCATGGATGGGTTGTCCAGAATCCTCCCCACTCTCCATTCTCGAACACACCCTTCATCCTCTTCCTCCCATGCCCAACGGGAAGGTCTTTGTAGAGCCCAAGAGCATCCATGTTCTTTAGATCCTCTATGGCTTCCCAGCTTTGGGTCTTTATCCACAGGCCATCACCTTCTAAATCTCTACACAAGCCATTGAAAAAGCAGAGAGGCCAATGCACATGATGGCATCACAGGCCTCAGGAGAAAAGACCTCCCTCCAATGAAAGCACATCTTTGCTGAGTATATCCTCTCAACTAGTCACACTCCATCCCTAAACCCTTCCTTTTTATTTAGTTTTATTAAACTTTTTAGTGAATTTCAAAAAGGACAAATTCCAAGAAGTGGCAATGAAGGTTCACTTAACTACAAGAACGCCTTCCAACCCTCTAATACACTAAGTTCTTCTTGGAGAACCATCTCACTTTCCTCATCTGCTGTTTGCAGACTGTCTATTCACCTAAAAAGTTCTTACAGGGGACCACAGGGAAAGCATGAGAAGAAATGCAGCAGTCCCTAGGAGCAAAGACCAGCCCTTGGCTGGCAGCCAGCAAGGAATCAAAGACCTTAGTCCTACAACCGCAAGGGACTGAATTTGGCCAACAACCTGAATGAGCTTAGGAGTAGATTTTTGCCCCATAGCCCACTGTAAGGAACACAGACCTGCCAACAACCAGTTTCAGCCTTGTGAGACCCTCCACAGAGGAAGCAGCTGAGCCCACCTGGATTCTGACCCAAAGAAACAGTAAGACAGTAATTTTGTGTGCATGTGTTCAATGCTCTTGCAAAATTAGTTTCCACCATGTCAAACTCCCAGGGAAATCTAAAGAGCAAGCCTATCATAATCACATTGAAGGCTGCTTCCTTCTTGTTGTTCTGTAGCATACAATGAAGTTTTTAAAGCATACTGTTGTTGTTGTTTTTTAAATGAATTTGTTATAAACTTCTGGAAATGTGCTGCCTACTTTCACCATCCTTTCCTCTGCAGCAAAGCTCTGAAATCACCCTGCCCCATGGTCTCCTCTCACCAGCTCCACAAGGGTCCTGGTGACTTAGTGCCTTTCACTACCCTCAGGACTTACAACAACAAAGAGATTTTTTTTTTTTATGGTCGTGCAAAGGCCAGGAGGTGAGAATTCATTTTTAATGACTGTATTCCTACTCTCTAGTGAAAGACATCAATCCTTCCTGCCCCAATTCTCTCCATTTATCATTTTTTCACAGTGGCTGACACACAGTAGGAACTCAATATTTATTTGTGGAATAAATGTTTTAAAATGTCTAACTTAACTTGGAGAACTAAATTTTGTACAGGAAGTATACCATTTCCTTGACAATGTTGTGGGTCTGTGACCCAAGCCCCAGCCAAGGGATTCAAGAAAACTCTGTTTGAGAGTTTCTGGGAATAGTTCTATTTGCTAATAAAAAAAAAAGGCACATAGCAGGAAATGCCTTGTTCTTCACATGAGATGCCTGGAGCTGCTGCAGCCACCTTGGGCCTAGCATACCAAAGAGAGACCTGCTAGGCATGCTGAGGACCAGAATGCAAAAAGGTGACAGCACCTGGGTCCTCTGTGATGTCCTTAAGCCACCGAAAAAGCTGACTTTGCAACCACCTCACGTTCCTCCAGACTTCCTGCTCCATGAGATGAGAAGAGAAATCCCTACTGTTTAAGCCATTTCTAGTTGGATGTTCGGCTGTTGACATGGAAAGCATCCTGGCCAATACCATGACTGCCACCCTTATTCTCTGATCTTGGGACCTCTCCCCCAAGTGTCTACCTTCCCTCCATTCCAGTCTATCTCTCCCAACAACATGCCACTTCAGGGCCAACTGTCTGGACTCACGGCTATCTGATGAGATCCCCCCATTACCTCCTTCAGCCCACTGCAAAGCCAGGCTCTTGCCTGGCCCACAGAGTTTTCTGCAGAACCTCTTCCCAAGCAGCGTTTGCAAATCTCTCCCTACTTTGCCTTCACGTCTTCTCTGTGTATGGAAAATATCCCTCTGCTTCCCTCTTAGAAGGCTGTGTATGACTGTGTTTAGGACCCGTCCACATAACCCAGGCTAATCACCCCATCTCAATCATAGCTGCAAAAATCCTCTTTCCAAAGAAGGTAATGTTTACAGGTCGCGGGGCTTAGAAGCTGGTACATTTGGAGAGCAATGTCCAGCCTACCTCACATGTATGTCTGTGTGGGTCGCCCATCTCTGCTTGTCTCCAGGAGGAGCTCCCAGAGGGCAACTAGGGAATGGAGGGCCAGAGGGGGTAGGAAGATTCACTTTTTTAATATATACACTTTGGGATTGTTAAGAGTTGTGTTTAAAATTATTATAAAACCCACAATAATTTTTTATCTCAATTTGCAACATAATTCACACTATCACATGGAATTTTTTTAACAGACATATTCTATCTTGGGCCAGTTTCCCCAGAAACAGACCCTGAGAGGAGGATTTACATGTAAGTAGCTTATTATAAGGCACTGAGGGGGTGGGGGGAGGCGGACAGAAGGCTGAAGCCAAGCAAGGACATGGGTTTATGCAACATCCCCTAAACAGTAGTAGCTTTGGGAAGCTCTGGGGGGTCAGCTATACTCAGAGGTGTCCAACCTGAGACAAGGGAGCTGGGCTTTCATAGCTTAGGGCTTTCCCCTAAGTCACAGACAAGAATTATCCCAGGGACATCCAAGCACCCAGGCACTTCTAGCTCATCTTGCCTGAGCACAAAGCAGACTCCAGCAGCCCTGGTGCATGAGTCAGCAAAGACACATAGGCGTCAGCTGCTGGAAGTGAAAGCACATTGATAAAGAAGGGATCTGAGGATCTAGAAAAACACTGACATTAACCACTAATGTTCTAATTTGGAAAAATAAAATGAACAGATATGCTTTCCCTTCTGGTCTGCCTCTGCTCTTGCCACTTGCAACCGGCAGAAAGCCCCCCTCCCAATGCCCCTGGCTCACTGCACTCCAATGGAGCCCACTGTGTCCAGCAGACCTTGGTCGGTCTCTACTTTCCCAGGGCGCTCTGGTCAGCAGGGTACCATCCAGCACTAAGGACCTTGCTACTCTGAAGGAAGTCTTCTGCCCACCTGTACGCTCGAGGGTAGGAGCCTGAGCAAATACCCCTTTGCGTTCTTGTTCCAGGTCAGCAAAGAGCAGATCCCTTTTATCTGACGCTCTGGGGTTTCCTAATTCCCTGGGAGTTCTCTGTTTTGTATGCACTAAACCTCTTCGCCTCAATTTAAAAAAAAAAGATTTTATTTATTTGAGAGAGGGCATGAACAAGTGAGCACAAGCAGGAGGAGAAGGGGAGGGAGAGGGAGAAACTGACTTCCCACTGAGCAGGGAGTCCAATGTGGGACTTAATCCCAAGACCCTGGGACCATGACCTGAACAGAAGGCAACCGCTTAACCAACTGAGCCACCCAGGCACCCCAATTTTTTTCTCTCTTACATAATCTTCCACCAAGTGCCAGCCATACCATGGGGAAGCTGGAGGGCTGGTTCTCATTCCAAAGCCCATTGTGAATATCTTGCTGTTGCTGCCACAATCCACATGGCATTTCAGGACCCTCAAGTTAAGCCACTGTTGCCTAGAAAGAGGCAGAGGGAAATTTTTGCCTGAAAAAGGACAGACAGCCATCCAGGGCTCCACTCACCCAGCAAAGGGCCTAAGACTCAGATCAGAAGTCAGGACTCCATGACCTGATTATGGCTTTTAGGGATGACTGGTTTTAAACATGATCTCCATCATTTTGGAAAGAGGAGTGACTTACGTGGGGGAACACAGACCCTACAAACTAAGCTGTCCTCTGCCAAGTTCCTAATAGCCAAGAACACCAGAGACCCTTTCCGGGGACAAGAAGAAAAGGGATGTCAGAAGTCAGGAAAATTCAATATGGCCCCGTGGTGAGAGACACCCGAGGGGAAGCTGACTCTAGGTCACAGGGTAACCCTAGGATAAAAGTTCTAGGCACCTAAGGAAACCGAGAGCCTGTGCAGAGTGATGAAAATGGATTTACGAGGACAGAAGAGAGCTACCTGACCCTCCAAGGGTGGGGACCAAAGTGAGGCAAACCCAACAAAGGTTAAGCCCAGTACGAGACTGGGCAGACGTGACTGCATACACATAGACACAGACACACACCTTTCAAAGCTCTGTTCCAAGCAAGACGTTGTACAAAGTGTTGATGATAAGAGAAAGTGGAATTATTCAACCCTCATTTTGCTTCCTTATCTACAAGGAGAAAACAAATATATCTAAAGCCGAAGAGAAGAAAGTAGGTGGTGAGACATCACCAGTTATCTTTTAAAATGTAACTTTTAATTACCTGAGTAAAATGAATAGTTCTCTATAGAAAAATGAAAACGTTAATAGATAAAGCTGCCTCCCACTCCTCCATTCCAAGTCCCACAGAAGCACTTCTATGGGGTTGACAGGTGCCCTTCCAAGCTTTCTTCCTGCATTCACGGATGCCCACAGCAAATGGATCCTACGGTTCTGGGAAGCGTATTCCCCATGAAGGGCACAGCACTGTCTGAATCTGTGTTAGTCAGTCTTGTCCCGAGGAACAGAACCAGGAGGACTTATGAGAGAGAGAGAGACAGATGGAAACAGAGAAATACACCGATACAGGTGCCCCCCCCCACCCCTGCTTTTGAAAAGTTCATATTTTACCTCTTCACTTTTACAGAAGACCTACATCAGTACCTGTTTTTGCTAACTGGAAAAAAAAAATCTGATGAGGATTTTTGCTTTTGTGAAAAAAGGCCATAGTTAAAACTAGCCTCCAGTGGCTGGTCGGCAGCAAGCTCATGCAGGGGCAGCTGGAGTTCTCCACAGGGACAGCCCCACCAAGCTCCTTCCCAAGGAACCACAAGGCTCTTCTGCATTAAGCCGCCTGAGCTTCGACCTGTGTCTGTGAGCACCTGTGACCTTAAGTATCAGAGAAGCCTGAGAGAGGTTATTTTGTGGGTCTGGGAATGCTCAAAAATTTTCCACAGAAATGAATGGTAATTGCTTCTTTGCTTGACATCAGGCTTATAAGAGGTTTCGTAGGAGTGCTCTGGTTTCTGATAGTGGGGAAGACCTGTATGCATATTAGAGGTGGGGGAGGGAGAGACTGAATTTTTTTGAGGAATTGTCTCCTGTGATTGTGGGGGTTAGCAAGTCCCAAGTCTGTGGGGCGGGCCCTCAACTGATTAGACGAGGCCCACCCCCATCATGAAGTATAAGCAATCGGCTTTACTCAATGTCTGTTCATATGAATTTACATAACCATACCTAAAAACTCCCTCCGGTGCAACATCAAACTGGTGCTTGATCAAACAACCAGGCACCACAGTCTAGTCAGGGTGACACATAAAATGAACCATCACAGCCTCATTCTGCATCTTGTCTTTTCACTTAACATTTCTTGGAGTCCCTTCCCTGTCAGTTTATAAGGAATGACTGCATCCATACTAAGGATGTATCATCCTTTATTTAATCATTCCCCGACTGATGGACATGCACATTGCTTCCTTTTTTCTGTCACTCTAATCATGCTGAGATAATGTCCTTGTGCATGGCTTCTTATGAACAAAGGTGCACGTTTCTCTAGAAGAGGGGGATGCATGGGAAGCATGGGCTTGCTGAGTCATGGGTAGGAGTGGGCACTTCACATTTTTAATAGAGGTTAGCAACCTGCTGTCCAAAGCAAACCTCAAATTTTTGAATGAGGAACTTCAAATTTATCAAGCGTAATTGCATGACGTTTAAGGAAAAGGTGTTCAGTCATAATAGCACACTGATGTGTAACTATCAAAACTGAGGTGAGACACAAGGAATTAGATCAAAGTGAAAGTGCCCAGAGCTGCTAAAACAGACTCAGGGTTGTCCTGAGCACCTCACAGGCCTCCTCTGTGCTGTGATTTGCTCTGGGTTGGAAAAGGGTGGAGTGATGTTCTGGTGGTGGGCAGGGGATGGGGAGGGGGGATTGGAGATGGAAAGTGGGGGGAGTGGGGAGGGTTATGTCTTCAGTCCTGGTCATTCATGGCAGTGATCATTCACGGGAAAATCTTCTGAATCACAGGAAAAAGATCGAGAACTGCTGTCTTTGGCACTCAAAGCTATGATCTCAGAACCAAACAATTATCCTAGAGAAACTGTGGCAATGAAAAGAATGCCAGATGGTTTAATAAGAATAAATATTGGCTCCCTTGTCATAGCAGAAGGTGGTGAACTCTAGATACCCTAGAAATTGATGTTACTCCCTGGCAAATCCTGTGTGGATTGTTCAAGAGATGGTTGGGAGCCCCTAGAAACAAAAGTTGGGTCCCCGGCAGCCTACAGAATATAGACGTTTGTGGAGAACAAGTGGGACCTGTGTGGGGGGGAACAGGGTTGGGGCCATTCCCCAGAGTGGATGTCAGTTACGGAAATGCATCTCCCTGAGCCACCCGTGATTCTTTCAGGGGTGAGGTGACAGGTTAGGGGGAACAATAGAACCACCTGAAACCTCTGCCAAGGGGTTGGCGTCGTGTTAGAGGCTAGAGGAGAGATGCTCCCATCATGCCTAAGGACCATGTCCTCTACCTAGCGTGTTTGACATTGGACTGAAAGGGAGCCATCGTACATACGAAACCTTCAGAGAAGCCAAAGCTGAGATGATTCTCCCCAAATGCATGGTGATATAGTCATGATCAAAAATGTCTCCACAGGCTGGAAAATGGGCAGAATAGGATGAGATGAACTTCATCCTTCAACATCCTTCACCTCTTCAACAAGACTGACTACATAGGGAGTGGATGGGGAGAGCTGAGTCCATGCCACCAGACATGACGAAACCTGTCATGGCTGCCCCCACAGCTGCTCCCTCCTCCCGCTAGACTAGTGGAAGCCCAAGTCCAGCTGTCGGGGGACCACGTGCTCACGGGTGGCAGGCTGCTCTCCAGGCTGCTCATGCCCCCCGCCCCGAGCCCAGCAACTGACCGCACCAGGCTGAGTCCCATGTGTCACCAGACCTCTGTAGGTCAGTGAGACCCTATCATTATTACGTGTCTTTATTATCATTATCATTATCACGTGTCTTCATTTAAATTACTTAAATGGATGGTGAAAGAAGTTGTTTTTAGGCAAACTAAGTAGAATACCTTGAAGAGATGTGACAAAGTGCAGTTGCTTAAAAATAACAACTGTGGCTGAATTAAAAGTGGTGCGGGCTGGAAAAGACTAAGAAAAAAAAAATCGGGGAAACAAGGATTCTGCAGTGTGATCCCTTTCCTAAACTTTCATGAAACTGACCCAGGACACCAGTGACAGCAACACTTTGGGTGTGGTTTACACAAGAAAGATGAATTCCAATCCAAGTTACACACTTGTAACTCTAAAAGATTGGCAAATGTATGCATAGTTATGTATTTTACATTAAAATAAAATGTGCGAAATATGAATGTGATTTTCTTTGGTTCTTTTTAATTGACTTTTTCAATTAACTCTCCAACCACCATACCAACTGCATCAACTAAAAGTGCTTTCCCTGTTACCTTGTGGTCAGTTCGGGCAGCAAATTTCACAGGGAGCACAGATGAACTAGAAGGAGTTCCGGGGAGAGGGATGAAGATGGCCTCAGGGGCACTTAACAGCGTCCACAGCAGTGGTGGGTTGTCAGGCTGAGGGTATGCAGCCTCAGAAGGAAGAAGAGGGTCCCTGCCATTCTCCTTCCGGCTCTTACTCTTGACCTACTCATCTGCATTTCCCTTTCTTTTCAAAGAAGGACCTTTCAGCTCACCCTCTAGATTGTAAACTCAAAGAAGGCAAACAAAATAACCATTAGAAGTGTTCTATGAATAGTAGTTCCATACTACTCACAACTGCCTTTAATTTAGGCCACAGGTTTCCAATTGAGAAAAATACAATGCATTTGGCTCCACACCTCCCCTAGCCCACCTCTGCTGTGCTTTTAGAACAAGATCAAGGCAACAGGGGGAGGATCTTTCTAGTTGATTACACCAGGTGACCAATCAAAGAAAGTGCTATTTACTTACCAAATGCCAAGTAGTACACTCGCAACTTTTTAATATTACGTTTTCATTCTCAACTTTGAAAGGTTAGCAGCATCCTCACTTAACAACAGAAAGAGGGAAAAAATGAAGAGGGGGGTGACTGACTTTTCATACACTGTCACTTGGCTGGCAGTGAGAGAGCCAGGATGCATTCCCCAGCCCAGCCTCTGAGATCTACATTCTCTTTCCAACATACTGCAGTGTCTGCGGAGCTGTGAAGAGCTAGATGGGCTTTCTCGTGAGAGCGTGCATGCTTGTGTGTGCGAATGTGTGCTCATGTGTGGACAGGGAAGTCAGGCAGCTGTGGCTTGGCTGAATGAGAATGGTCCATCTGTCCACATGGTTGAGGCTGCGAATATGCGTGGGAGTAAAGAGACTGAAAAGCAATAGGCCAGTCCCAACTGTGAAAAAAGAGAAAAAGCTGGTCAGAAATGTTTTGTGGTCAGAGCCCAGGAGTTTATGGGCGGGCCTGGCAGGGTCAGCCACGAGCCAAGAAGGACCTGCCCAGGGCTTGTACTGGAAAGACCTTTCCCAGAGGCCAAAGGGTGGAGAAGAGAGGAAGCTGTTGGGTCTTAAGGGTGGAAGGTGGGTTTGCTGGACAAACACCCCCAAAAGTGGGGGGCTGTGCAGAAGTGGGGCCGTCTGTGGGGGGACTAGTGAATGGTCTGACCGAGCCTCTTCAAAGAGCTGAGCCGTGGGCCAGCATGCTCTGGCCTGGACACGGCTGGGCTGCGCCGGGACACACTTGTATACAGGTGGTTCTGCTAAGGCGGGATTCTCAAAGTGGGCTTGAAAAGGAAACTCAGTAGGGGAGAACTGGCTATCTGTGTGCTTGAAAGCTCTTAAGTGATTAAAGCCCAATTCTGAGAAGTATATGTGTACCTCATGCTGAACCAAAAAGGCTTCCACCCAATTCAGGAAGCCTTTACTGGAAGACTTAGAGAACAAATACGATCAACCCCAGGCCAAGAAACTCAAAGTGAAGGAAGGAACGTGGATAAAGAAATCACGTAATCGTAATAGGAGCTGATAGGCTTATGCACAGAGAATCATGGAAATACAGAGGACGAGTCTTTAATTCTGAAGGAGTCTGAAAGAATTCCTGGAGGAGGTGACCTATGAGCTAACCCTCAGTCTGTCCATACCAGCCATGAAGAGGGAGAGGAACCCATATGCCGAGGGGTACAGTCTGTCCAGATCTCCCCTCCTTTGGTCCTCAAGAGATGGCAATCAGAGACTGATGCTGCTAAAATGGACAAGGCTCTGTTTGCATTGTGGGAAGTCTGGGAATGCTCCAACGGCACGAGAGAAAAGAGCGAGTCTGAAGACTTGTGCAGGGAAAACTGGCGAACACCTACATCAAAACCATTAATCCGCCTGTCACCATCAGGAAAATTAAGAAAATGTGTTTCTGCCGAACTGGAAGCCAGCCACACCTGCCTATCATGTTGACGTGTGATGGAATAAAGGACCAGCCAGTGATGTGCTGCTAAATGCTTACAACTGGGTTTCTGTGGGGAAAAAAAATAAAATAAAAAAACAACAACCACCACCCCTGATTTCTGGGCTTTGCCAATTTTCATGGTGCAGTACTTCCACTGTGGCCAGCTTCGAGCTACCATGTGGTTGAATCTGTCACTGAGTATGAAGTTGGGAAGAGACACACAGAACTGGCTTTGCAGGCGGGGGCAGGGGGAGAAAGGGACAAAGGATCACAACGACATGACCCAAAACTAGTATCACCAACTAGATTAATGCACAAAAAGAAGAGGTCATGAGAAAGAAAGCTCAAACATCCGAGAAAGAAATAAAATTAACAAATAAACCTAACGGAAACCAATCTGCATAGCCAGGAAAACTTTCTGAATACATCTTAATCTTTCCTGATCGAGGCTCTTAATCCAGGAAACTGAACTCTGAATTAAAAAGACAATTGTGTTCTTATTCTAGTCTGTAACCTTATCTTCCTCCCACAGACATTTTAGATAGAGGATGTACGCATTCTGGTTACACAGCAAGGGCACCGTTTTGAGGGGTGAAGAGAGACGGGCCATCGGTGTGTTCTCCCAATACCACCTTTGTCATACAGCACACAACCACAGACAGCTGCAAGACTCTGCATTTACCCAACTTCGCAGGTGACGATGATGCTGCTGATCCTGGGACCACACGGTGAGGTTCTGGATCATTGCCATCAAGTCACCTTTCTTGAGAAAAGCACACTGTCCTCCCCTAACAGTCATCTGAATGTGCAGATGGCAAGAGATGTTACACCCCACCTGTGGCCTGCCAATCACTTGCCCACAAGCATCTGTTTCCGGTGTGGCCATGCATGGCTTGCTGTTCTGGCCGAGTGTTTCAGAGGAAACAGAGTTATGGAGTATTGAAGTACATGGGCTGGTTTAATGAGGTCCTTAAGGTCCTCAGTTACTACTCCTATGATGTCATATTTCATCCAACCGCATGTGGTGAGCTTCATGAACAGCACGGCCCTATCTTAAACGCAGGGAGCTCAGGGCCCGAGAGGGATGTGACCTGCCCTTGCTGGACTCTCCATGCTAGTCAGAGCCTCATCTCCTTTGCTTCCCGTTTCCAGTTAAGGGCGTGGAGACCCACTGAGACCAAAGCTGGCCGGAAGAAGTAGCACAGCCTGATAGCAAATAGGTCATCCCCTGAATTCTTTCTTTCCTTAAAGACCCCTGACCCCTAACCTAACTGGGCCTGGATGCTATGTTTTAGGAATTCTTGTTTCTGATTGATTACTACAGTTTTCCTTTGTCCTCTGCGGCTTTCAGACTTGCAGGCAGTGATAAGTCGGACACGGGCATGCCCCCAGCAGCTCCATGGACCGTCTCGAGTCTTCTCAGAACTGCTCCGGCTTCGAGAACGGGTCACGGTGCCCTTGGGGCACCTGCTGCTGTCCAGCAACCAGGTGAGGGAGTCACCTGCCATCAGGCGGCAGTTCCAGAGGGCACAAGGGCGTGGCAAGCACCTCCTGGGGGCTGGTGGGACCCAGCACCCCCATACTCCTCACAGAGAGCTGCACCCACATCCGTCCTACTTTGGCACAGAGAGCCCAGTTTGGGAAGTATCCTCAGGGTGATGCCAACCCTGTGTTCTTCCAGGGCCCATGTAAGATATCAGCTCAGAAATCAGTCCTACAGGTTCAGAGGGCTTCTCCCTTTACATCCAGCATGCTGGGTGGGTAAGAGACTAGCCTGAAAAGCCTATTCTCCTATGGCTGGAGAAATACCATCAACGTATATACCAGCGAATCTCAGAAATAAATCACCTTTTCCAGCATCCCAGGGGAATGTGGCTTGAGGAATTCCTCTGTCCACAGCAGCTTCATCGCTTCACGGGTCAACACCTCTCAAAAGACATCTTTCAGCATTTACTGTGTAGCCTTAGGCCAGGGACCTAACCCCTCTGTGCCTCAGTTTCATCATCTGTCAAATGGGGGCAGTCATGTACTTGCCTCCTAGGACTATCGCAAACGTTACGTGAGTGTGTGTGCCCAAATTTCTTCCAAGGATACTTGGCAGAGGAAGCCAGAGGGTCTAAATCCAATAATAACGTCACTCTTATGGTAGTCACAGACTCTGTGCTGGCCTCATTTATGTCACTTGGAGTTTTCAGTTATATGCAAATGAATGCAAGAAGACTCTCCTTCCACCCAATGATCCAGCACACACACAGTGTTTTTCCTACAGAAAGGGAAAGCGGGGCCCATGCCCCCAACTAAAGTGCATGAAAGGATGAATGGGGCCTTGTAGGGTCTACCCAGGTCAAACTGCCTTTCAGAGAAAAGCTACTGCAGACACGGGCAGACCAAGCAAGTGGATAATACAATCACTGTCCAAACAAAAGAAACTCCACTGCCCATCCCACACTTACTTCCAGGACTGTCCATTGTTCGACAACAATAGCATCATAGCCCTGCATGGTTTTGCTATCTTCTGTGGCAACAGCTTCAAAAATGAATACTCCATCTGTCAGGCCATGGAAGGAATCTGTGGAAAAAGAAAAAGGCGGGGTGGGGGATGGGGTTCTGTAAACCGTCTGTGGCAGAAGCCTTACAAGCAGCAAAAATTTTCACTGCATTCATTAATAATCCCAATCAGAACATCTTTTCAGCATGTTAATTAAAGAAGGCACACACAACCATAGAGTCTAGCCCCATCAGAGTGAATGAGACTAATTTACCTCGCAGTTCTGAATAATATCCTTGATTTTATGAGCCCAAATTTCATTGTTAGCAATCACCATTTGATTTCATGCGTTTACCTTCTTTTTCACGCTCCAACGTCAGGATGCACCGGGGAGAACTTATTCAGGGTAAAACACAGTCATTTAGAGACAGTTTTTAGAAGAAAACTATATTTAGGTAGAAGAGATTTTTTTTTTTAAGGGGGACAGATATAACACACCAGATCCGAGCTTGTCAGATTCATTCTAGATACACAGATTCTTGGAAGTTCTCATGATGTGAGCAGCTGTACGGACAGCTCTTTAGCTAGCTCTGGTCAAGGCAGAATCTGCGGGAAAGGGAAATTTTCCCAAACAATTTACCACTGAAAATGTTTCCTCAGACATTGCTCTAGTCAGTCTACCAGGTCCCGAGTTCCACACAATTCAACAAACTTACAGTATACATATAACAGGATTCAAGAAGGATTCATAGTCTTAGGCAAGGGGCGTATAAAGAAAATTACAACAAGGTCCCCACCACAGTAGAAATCATTACAGTGGTGTTTTCTGCTCCCCCTTTTAATGGCTCCTAAATCCCCTAAATTCACTTAGATAAGAGATTTTGGGAAAGAAGACTGGCCAGAGAAGCAAGTGGTTTGGATCTATTATCTGTCATGAAAAGGGATGTGACCCCTTTCAGAGGCTTGGTCTCTCATCTGTGATACAGGATTGAGGATACAGAATCACTCCTGGCCCCGAGATTCCATGCTACAAATCAGCCACATCACTATGTACTGAATTGTGTCCTCCCCCACACCCCAAATTCATATTTTGAAAAACTAAATTCCCAAGTGACTGTATCTGGAGATAGGGCCTCTAGGGAGTCAATTAAGGTTAAATGAAGTCATAAGGGCGGACCATAGTCTGATTAAGACTGATGTCCTTGGGGTGCCTGGGTGGCTCAGTGGGTTAAAGCCTCTGCCTCCAGCTTAGGTCATGATCCCAAGGTCCTGGGATTAAGCCCCACATTGGGCTCTCTGCTCCGAGGGGAGCCTGCTTTCTCCTCCCTCTTTGCCTGCTTGTGATCTCTGTCAAATAAATAAATAAAATCTTAAAAAAAAAAAAAAAAGACTGATGTCCTTACCAGAAGAGGAAGACACCATAGCATCCCCCCCCACTCCCCTCACCCTGCACAGAGGGAAGACCAGACAAGGATCTAGAAAGAAGGGTGGCTGTGTACATGCTAAGAAGGGAGGCCTCAACCAGAAGCCAAATTTGCCAGCCCCTTAACCATGGACACCCAGACTCCTGAACTATGAGGAAATAAATGTCTCTAATTTAAACCATCCAGTCTGTGGTATTTTGCTATGGTGATACACATAGAAATATGTTTAATGATATACTATTTTTATTTCAAAAGGATAATGCACATAATAATAATAAATAAATAAATAAATAAATAAATATATATATATATATATATATATATATATTTTTTTTTATCAGAAAGAGAGGTAAATTCAGAAAGTCCTTTGAATCAAACTGGAGTTCAGGAACTGCCAGCATTTTCCCGAAGCCATAAAAAAACAAGACCGGCAGATGTAAATACTTAACAAATATTTAGCCTCTGTCTTCCAACAGACCTCATAAACAAAATCCAAAGGTCATTAAGTGAGAAAATTATTTGCAACAACAAACATAAATAAATAAATGGCTATGCTTAACATTTTTTATATGTGTATAAAAAGCTCATGGTGCTCAAGGGAATTTTTAACTGCATGATCTTTCTGGAGAGCAATTTCACAATGTCTCAAGAGCCTGAAACAAAAAAGTCCATCCTCTTTGACCCAAAAATCCTACCTCTTTCAGTCTATTCTAAGGTAATAATCACTAAAGCCATCAAATATTTAACTACAAGCATTACTTATAAAATTCCTTGAAAACATAATCTAGAGGCTCCTGCGTGGCTGAGCTGGTTAAGTGTCTGCCTCTTGGTTTCGGCTTAGGTCATGATCTAGGGGTCCTGAGATGGAACCTGTGTTAGGCTCTGCACTCAGCAGGGAATCTCCTTGAGATTCTCTCTCCCCCTCTCTCTGCCCCTCCCGTTCATGCACTCTCTCTCACATAAGCAAATTTTTAAAAAAATCTAAAAACTCAACAATCCAAATATTCAACCATAGAAAAGTAGTCAAGTAAGTTAGGAGACTTCCATATGATTAAATACCATGTGGTCACAAAAAAATCATGGGAATTCAATGATTCCGAAAAATTCCTCGGAGACAATGTTATAAAGAAAAGAAAAAAAGAAAGAAACAGAATACAAGATTACAGTATGAGCTGTATGTGAATTTTGTTAAAAGGGGTCAAACAAACTTTAAAGAAATACATGAAATCTATTAGTAGGTATGAATGGTGGAATTAAGTACAATTTGCATTTTCTACAAGGTTAATGCAAGAGTTAACACAAGCATAATACAAGATACAGATGAAAAATAATTTTCTTTTTCTCTCCTCTACGTGGTTCTGGAAGGCAGAACTAGAATCAAAAAGTTTTAGGAACTATGGGGAGAAAATTTTAGTACAATAAAATAGAACCTTCCTTACAGTATTCTAAAAAATGGAAGAGAAAACCTCAGAAGAGCGAGCACTGTGTTCACTGGAAACATTCAAGCTTATACTGAAAATCTTTCTAGCTACTGGTTCATTCATTCCAATGCCTACCGAGTGTCAATTTCATGCAAGATACTCCTGTCCTCACTGAGGATCCTGCAGGCAGCAAGACAAATGAAATCTCTGCCTCATGGAGCTTCCTTTGCAATGGGGGAGGGAGATAGTAACATAATGTCACAGGTGATATATGCTATAAAAATATAAAGTAGGCTAAGGGGAAGGCAGAGGCAGTGGTTGGTTATTTTTGGAAGAGGTGATCAGGGCAGGTCTCCCTATTTTGAGTAGAGATATGAACTTAATTAAGCAAGGAAGCCTTATGGATCTTCAGGGTTTGAGAGTTCTAGGTAGAGGACAGAGCTGGAGTAGAAACGCACAGTGAATGAGGGACAGCCAAGGACCGCAAGAACAATGGAACCATGAGAGAAGGAAGTCAAGACTAAGATGACTGGTGGGGAGACCAGACAATGAGGGGCTTAGCCATGTGATTTGTCAGGCCAATGGGATATTAGCAGGTATGATGTCATTGGGGCTTGGCAAACACTTGAGTGGTTGAGTTTCACCTCTTCTGTCTCTGCCACCACTTGGAAAGGACATGCCCCAGCTGGCCCATTGGTTCCAAGTACTTGAAGATGCATGGAACAGAGCTTCCCCAGGGGAGCTCAGCTTAGATCAGCTCTCCCACAGACCTGACAGTAAGCCCCGCTGAGGTCAGCAGAACTGCCTCATGTTATTGCTCAGGCCAACCCACAAATATGACAGAATAAATCATTACTGTTCTAAGTCAAGGACTCTGGAGTGTTTGTTGCACAGCATTATTGCGGCAATAGCTGACTGATGGGTGTACTTCTGTTTGGCTTGGCTGTATTCTTGATTATTCCAGAATGATAGGCCTGACCAGCTCAACAAACCACGGCTGTGAGATTCCTGGAGCCCAGCAGCCTTACCCAGATACTGTTCTAACCTGACAAGGTAATACTCCATTTCAAGTAAGATCAATGTAACTTAATCAACTTACAACAACAACCATGTGCCAGTTCCTTATTTGTTTTCCTAAACTGAAAGACTGTTATCAAAGAGCTTTAGCAAAAGTGCTAAGCTTGCCTCTTTCATCTGCTCTGCTAAAAAGTTTTCCCCAGGTGTTTGCTCGAGGCCCTCCTAACGGACATTCTACAGAGATAACCAGGGAAGAACAGGGCTGCTCTTCAGCTGAACCACATTACAAGTATTTGAGGCTTTAGGACAAGAGGGACCATCATCAAACTCACCTTTAAGATCCAGCTGGAGCTCCTGCCGCAGTAGGAACGCCCTATAGAACCACTTTGAATAAAGCTTTCCCAAGTCCTGAGCTGGGGATTCTTAGGACTAGAATTGGGGATTCTTGGGACTAGAATAGATTCAACGATTCCCTCAGGATTATACCAACACAGCACAAACTCCCACAAGGCTTCTATCAAAAGATGCTCTCTCCAATTTCCAAAGTCTTTACATACAAAGTTCCTCAATGGAAAACGTGTAAGCCCTTAAAATGTGCCTACTATGCGCTTGGCGATCTGACAGAAGCATGATGGTGCATGTTTAGCCTACCAACAGCCTCGTATGGCAGAGCTGGGGTCCAGAAGGGGGAAGGAGTCACTGCCGCTCAGCCAGACATCCTTCCCCAGCCCTGGCCTGGCTTCCGCTCCTGCCTCCCAGCTCACAAGCCTGGAAGGACGACTGTGTGGCCAGTGGGGAGAAGTATGGCCAGACGTGGGCTGTGAAGTAGGAATGAGCCGGGTCCTTATTTAGCTGTCTCATCCACTGTCTGCTCTCCCACCTTTCAGTCCACCGCTCTGCTATTCTGAACCCAGAGTGCTGATTCACTTGCTTAACTCTAATGCAAGTTCAGAATGGCTGTCAAAATTTGATCATCTGTAACAGCAAAAAAGTCAGTGAAGCACAGAGAGCAGACAGCTGGGCTTTTAAAGAGCCCCTCGCTTTGACACCCTCGTCCACTCCCCAACCTCTCATTGCCTTTACTGGCTCAGCCTTGCTATAATGTGCACCAAGCTGGGTATGAAGAGGTCTAGCTTAGAGTGAAGGCTCCCAACATAAAAGGTTAAATCACCCTACATCTATGGAAAACACTCCATTATTACTGCATTTTTTTATTAAAGTAAAGATGGTTCCCTACTGTGCACAGAGAGCTATTTGCCCCGGTATCATATAAATATTTGATGTTGGTCTTTTGGCAAAAGGCCACCTTAACATTCCAAGCTTATGATTTATAAGAAGGATGTGGGAAAAGGAGATGAGCCCTATTATTCTAAGAGGTGAATTCGGTGGGGGTCACCGCTTTTCCCCTGCAGCCTCTGGGACCTAGCAAGCTAAACTTCAGGCTTACCCTTATGGTGTTCCCCAGAGTTCAGTTAGAAAACGTGCACATGGTGACAACTGATATGCAGTCTGGTTTTGCAGGATGAAATAAAAAGTCACCATTCTCCTGTTAACAAGCTAGACTGGACTACTGGGTAGCCAGCCTAACAGATTTCCTTGGGTCCCTGAGAGCCCCCCCATTCTACATCAGAGGCTGCTCACAGCCCCACCTCGGTGCCAGCAATGAAATGTGCCAACTGCATAACCGTAACTGTGCCTTCTGTCACATGGACCTGTAACCCCCACCATAAATGTAATCACTGGTCATGCAACCCCAGGTCATGGTACCGTGCTGCTCACCAACAACCATACCATGCCTAATTGGCTGACATTATGAAAAGAGTGAGCAGGCTTATTGCCTTCCATTTCCTGAGCCCTCATGGCTGCTCTTGGCATGCCTTCGATCCTGCATTCCAACTTTTAAGTGGTGAGTGATCTAGAGGAGGTATCCCCCTCTTCAGTTATATCAAGGTGAGCCAGCAAGGGCAGAACGATTTAACCAACCAGACGGGGAAGGAACGCTCTGATTCAGTGCTTGCTGGTCCTGAGACGTAAGATCAGGCACGGCTGACAGTTTCTCCTGGAATCTTTTCCCCCAATCTGCAAGGCTACTCATTCCCTCTTAGTGGGTGAGCGGACAGAGGTCACAGGAGTTCATTCATGTGTTCATGTTCAAATAGAATGCAAGGGCCAGACTAGCTCTAAACTGTGGCTGATTTGATTCCGAAACCTACGCCCTTTCAAACATGAAGAGATGCGCTGAGCTACCTCGCTGAGCTACCACGCTGTGCCAGGCGCTGGGGCTCCAGCTGGGCGTGGTCATCCCCAACTCTGGACCCTAGCCTTTCGAAGTCACCTGACTTCCACACCCTACTCCAGCCGTGGTGTTTCGGGTGGCATCTTAGTGGGGTCACAGGGAGATTGGCCTTAGGGCTTCCTTTTGAGGTTAAAACTGCACAGACGCCATGCCTTCCTCTAAGGGGCAAAAAATAAAAATAAAAATATACTTGGAAGTGGATCAGGTATGTATATACCGACACAAGGGATAACATACAGCAGTGAGGAGAAAAATGATCTGCAATTATACGTAAAAATGTGCATGAGTGTCACAAATGCAATGAGTCAAAGAAGCCAAACCCAAGGAGGGCATTCACTTACGTGTTCATGTAAAGTTTACAACTCATCTCTGGCATTTCAAGGTGTGACTACGGTTATTCTTGGGGGATAGGGACTATAAGGGGTATATGAGGGGGGCTTTTAGGGGGCTGGTATATTCTATGTCTTGATCTGGTGCTGGTTACATGGATATGCTCACCTTGTGGAAATTACTAGGCTCTATCTTTATAGTGTGCATAGTTTTCTGTATGTGTGTGATACAGGGATAATAAGTTCATTTGAAGATGCGCTATGGATACAAGGGAAAATGCATGTAAGGTATACGGAAGGCCCACCCCCCACATTAGTAAGTGTTCCTCTAAAACACGAGCCATGCCTGTAATCAGCAGGCCAAACATTCCCGGAGATGGCGGCGTTCCAAGGAAGTGGCTGCTGGAAGCACCTGGAACTGCCTCATCTCCTTTCCTTTCCGTTCCGCCTACACCTAGTTCTTCAGGCCCCCAGGCTCCTGTGATGCGCACCCTAACACCAGCTTCTCCCCTCATCTCCACTGGTATTACCAAACATCATCCGGAAGCTTTTATCCATCACCTCCTGTATACGGTGTGTGGTGCCCCGACACTGGGGTGCTAAGAAGGATAGGACGCAGAACTCACCCGAGGGCTTGTTAAGTACATCTGTATAAAACATGTATCTTGTGTGTGTATTTTATTTGAAATAGGTACTTTTTTACATGTGTATTTTGCAAATATAAAGTAATGTAGGTTATGCTAGGCATCAAGAAAGATGCCAAAAGACCAAATGCCATTTGGATTTAGATGTGGCTGGGGCATCAGGGACGGTCTCAGGGAAGACAATCTTTCAGGACAGCAATGGAGAGACATCTAGGTATACTGTGTTTCCCGATGAGGTGTAGCGGGTAAAACTCAGCATCATCTGGAATGTGCTGCAGTCACAGGCCTTTAGGAAGGCGTTAGAACTAAACACCAGTTTGCCAGATATAGAGGGTAAAGAATTAGGTGGATGACATCACAAGGCAGCGACCTGACACATAATGCAGGACATTCTGCAGGGTGAGAGGCTGGCTTTATTTCAAGCAGTGAGGGTCATCAAGAAATGATTCCTCTATATCAAAGAGAAGTGAGGCCATGGTCACCGTACGCAGCACATGCTAGTGGACTGGATTCTGGTTTGAATCACCTGCTACAAAGGACATGTTGGAAACAACTGAAAACATCTGAATGTGGGGTGGGTAAGGATGATACTGCCAGAGATATAAGGACTGAGGGGGAGGGGCAGGCGAGGGTGAGGGGAGCGCCGGGGGAGTAGGGGAAGGAGAGTCAGGACAGGGCCAAGAGAGCACGGCACAAGGGTAGGGGGAAGTGGGGATGAGGATAGGACAAGGGTAGAACAAGGAATGCAGAGCAAGGACAGGGCCAGCCAGGGGACTAAGGGAGGGCCAGGGTGGGCAAGGAGAGTGGGTGGTGGCAGCAGTAGCGTCGGCGGCCAGTGATCGCAGCAGGGGACTCTGTCAGCCTGGAGGCCCTTGGCAAAAAAGCAGGCTCCTGGGTAGGTCTTCAAATGGTGGGCACCCAGCTCCACCTTGACCTTCCCCTTGGGGATAACCACCCGACTCCTCATCAACAGCAGAAGGATTCCCCTCCCCGCCTCTCCCACCCTCTGGAAGCAGAGATTCTGGCCTTTGTCTGACAGGGTGGTGTTTCTGTGTGCCTGTCTGCCTGGCTGTCTGACCCACCCCTGCACTCATTCACACTGGGGGCTGGGAACCCAGGTCCTGCTACTACCCTAAAGGTGACTGGAGCTCCCCTCCCTTCCCAAGGGCCACCCAAGCCCTCCCTGGGAGGCTAGACCTCTTGCCAACACGGTCACCTCTTTTAACCTCTCCTCATGTCTTTTTTCCCTTCCCTTACCCTTCTTTCTTTGTACTACTTCCTTGCCACTTACTGAACTTTGCAATGCCTTAATCACTATGTGCCTTAGTTTCCATAGCTGTGTCATAGGGATAACAACAGTATCTGCTTCACTGAGTTATGGGGATTAAATGAGTTCCTATGTTTGAACTGCTTAGACGAGGACCAGCACAGAGTAATTGCTAGGTGTCCATTAGCATCATTATGCTTCCCTTTTGTCTGTGTTTTGGCTTACCAGGCCCCAAGGGCATAGTCTACCCAGCCCAAGATACCTGGTCCTTCTAAGGCTTCATAACTGACCCCAGGAGAGGAGTCCTAGACTCAGCAAAGGCCCAAATTTAAGGACTGTTCAAGTTTTTCCATGTCCTAAGGGGTAAAGGCTTGAAAACAGAAGCTAGAGTCCTAACTGAATAATTCAAGCTAAGACATCACCCTGTTTATGGGACAAAGTTCTCAGGAGTTTTATGACTCTGTGGAAAATATTTCAGAGTACAAACATCCATTTAAGAATCAAGACTGTTGTTTTTCCAGATGGCAAACAGCTTAAAGATGTGCTTCCAACTCTGCCAGGTTTAGTGTAAGGAGGCTAGTTATCTTATTAGAAATAGGTTCCTTTTTAGAATTATGACCCACTTGCCTTTTTTTTTTTTTAATTCTGGGAAAAGATCATATGTGTATTTTATCCCTGGCCCACAGAAACCTTGGCCTCTTCCAGAGCAGAAACACCCTAACCCACTGAGCATGGCTCCTAAGTCACATCCCCCTCCCATCAGAAACATACAGGGTGAAATTGCATTTGAATTTTGAGTGGGTTTAAATAAATATTGTTCTGAGAATTTTGCAGCCATTCTCTGAGACTGAGCCGGGCAGCTGCTGGGGAGCTGTAGACAGGCCACAGGCTTGGGGCTCGGCTTCCAGCTGCACTTGCCAGGGGAAATTTCATGTTCTGTCTTCCAGGCAGAAGGGCTGGATTTCACGCGGCTAAAGCCGAGGGAGGATATAACAGCATTTCAAACTCTCAAGTCAAATCCGAAGAAAAAAACTCTTATGAATTATCTGTGTTTCTGGACTTGAGGTCAGAGAACGGGGAAGGGGAAGGGAGTAGGGAGCCGTCTTGGTTGCCAAAGCCGTAATGGCCCAAAAGATGATAAATGGCATCGTGAACTTTCGAGCTGTCCTCAGCTTGCCCCAGACATGCCGGGCAGCAGGACCAGAGAAAATTTCCCTTTTGACACCCGAATTCTCCAAAGTAGGACTGCCTGTGTAGCTGCTGTGTTCAGTGAGTCACTGAACATCTTTAAGATGTTAGTACAGCTAACCATCAGTTTCCCAGGGAGAAATGTAGAAGGGCATATGGCCTCAGAGAGCCTCTACGGGCCTGAGGGAAGATAAAAGGAGTCACTGGCACCACCCAAGATGGGTGATGGGGTGTCCCTGCAGGAGGCCAAGGGGCTCCTCCCTGACATCCCCTAAGGCCAGTGAATCAGGGTTGTAAACATCTGCCCCGAGTAGAGGCCACTGGTGTTTTATGGTGCATCTCAAAACAGACCGTGATGTTCTCTGGCTTCCAGGACCTTCACAAGCACCCAGGGAAGGCCTTCTCCTACAGAGGAATCCTACCAACCTTGCCACCAGAGGACCACTTTGGCTCTTCATTAGTTGCCTTAATGAAATGTATACTCTAGAATTGCACTCATAAGCAACTAGCCGCTAAGCACATAAAGTAACTTACCCTGCATTCATGTGCTTTAAAGTGGTCAATAGCCACATGTAGCTGTGGCTACCATATGGGACAGCACAGATATGGAACGTTCCCATCATCATAGAAAATTCTGCTGGATCGTGATAATTGACAGGTATTCTTAATGAGCCTGCCACGTCTCTTACATCATTTATCCATTCCACAAATGGTTCTGGCCCCTTATACTTACAATGCCTGCTGCTATTGTATTAATATGTTAACATGAGATATTGACATGTAGATAAGAATAAGGGACTCGCATCCAAAATTAAAACCTGTCTGTGTTGTACGATGTCGCAAGGCTTCTGATGATTTAAAGCATGTACCTTCAGAATTAAGACTGATGTCTCTTCCACAGATGTTTGCTGGCATTTCAAGGATTACAAATAAGGTTGACTCCAAAACTCTGTTACTGACTCTGCTAATTCTTGGAGAGAAAACTGCTCTACAACCAAGACACGGTGCTATCAATGCCCCATGCCAGCCTTTGCTGGGATCAACACATTTGGTGTTAGGCTTCACTTAGGAATCCTGCTGACGGGTAGCCCTCAGGATCCTTACCTGCTAGGATGTTGGCCCCACTCCCCAAACGGCCTCCCAGCTCTGATGCACCCTAGTGACTCAACTTGTCGTTGTATTCACCCCAAACTCTTTCTTTGCCTGACACCCTTCCCCACTGTGGGCACATACACTCTGCTTTAAAAGAGCGGCCATCAATCAAAGCACTCCATGCAGCCTCCCCCAGAAAGAGATCATTACTGAGGAGGGGGTACCGGGTGCCATGAGACCCAGAGACAGTGTGTTTTTCTACAGAGCTTACAGAAACAAAGCAGTTTGATTCACTTCTCAGGGGTTAATCCTGGGTGTTGCTACTGCTACTTCCAAGGCAATAGTGTTTACAAACAATTTGCACTTGGGTAGGGGGTGTTTGGCATGACCCCAGGGGGCAATTAACAAATGCGAAATCATCTTTTTAAAAGCCTTTAAAAGCAACGTGGATTGAGGCCACCAGGAAAAACACAGAATCAATTCCATTTCTCTGTCATTTCAGAAGATACCTGGCTGATTCCTAGGGAGGTTCTGGGAGCACCGGGGATGGATTTTGTGTGAATTAGAAATCAATGCAGCGAATTTATCAGTTGCGGGGCTATCTGAATGGGGCAGGCTCTGAAGACGGGCTAGGAGGAAAAGAGAAGCAGAGTTGGTGAGGGCCGCCCAAGGTTTGTAACTTCCATACCATTGACCATGCCAAGGTAGAAGACAGCATTCACCAGCATGCCTCCTTTCCGGAAGTGGTCACTCATGTGCTCCAACCAGTTGGCGTCCAAACCGCTCACCGTCTGGCCGTTCTTAGAGACCCGGAGAGGAATGCTGACAGGATAGTATTGGCGGCACTTCTGATGGCTCTTCGGCTTGTTGAAAAGGGCGAGGATCTCCATTTCTGTTGGGATTTGTAAAGGAAGTGGGAGAGAAGAGGTCAAACAATGATAAAAACCTGCCTCCTTGGGTCTAGTAGGGAATCTCTTAGGAGCCAGGAGAAACGTTCTCAAAGGTAAACTCTCTGTTAGGTTGCACCTTTGCTGAATAATAAAACCTGATTCCAACTGTACGTTAGGGAGCCTTGAAAATGACATATACGTCAAAGACTGAGCTTCCGGTGGGTACCTGGGTTTTGAATCTGGCGTAGGAGGATGAACAACTGTTATCTGGGATCAGTTTGTACAGTCAGGTGTTTGTGAAGACATTGGGGACATTTCAAGAAACTCATACAAAGGTGTTTTGGGGTAAAAAAAGTGGATGTATTTGGATGAGAGTTGGTCCTTTAAAAAAAGGTGAAGAGACAGAGGCACATAAGACTAAAAATACTGCTTTAATTCCAGGAAACTTGTACACCCCTGAACTCACTATTTATAAACTGCAGTGGTGTTTCCTGGGGCCGAAACCATAATATTTAATCAAGTACATCAAAAACACACCATCGATATGTAAAAATAAATATGCTCCCGTAAATGGGAGTTCTTGCCTGGAGTGGTAGGTAGATGGCACTGGGAGTGGGGCTCTGAGCTTTTCCTTCCTTCATTTATATAGCTCAGTTCTTCAAAAATCAATACTCACTACCAGCCAGCAGCTGCCCCACACTGGCCGTACGTGCTGCTGGCCACGAGCGAGTGGTATCAGCCTCGAGGAACAAATACCTGGAATTTCAATCTAAGTCTTGAAGGTCTATTTTTGTGTTATTCATGTAGTCAAGCGATCAGAGTTTACCCAGCCTAAAAAGCTTTGCTCACACAGTCTAGTCAGTAGTATGCTTTGGTTTCCAAAAATATCTACTGGAATAATAAGAAAATCCCCACCCTTCTTTCAAAGAAATATTTTAAAAGTCGTAAACAATGGCTGACATGAGCAAAAAGGACAAAGCATACTCATGCTCCCTGCAGGGGAGACCTGGCCTCGACCCACCTTCTGGGATGCGGCCTCCCACCATATTTCAGTATCTCATGATTCTGTAGTATCCAAACACTTAGCTGCATTATTATTCTTTTAAGCACAATCGCTTTCCTTTATTTAAGTAAATGAATTTAAAAGGGAACGTTTGCTTCATGACCATCAGGGAAGCAGCTACCGGTCGCTATACACAGAAGGAATGATGAGGCATATTAACACCAAATATGTCCATCCACACAACAGCTAAAATTATCCCAATAGGTATTGTGTTCTGGGCAAAGGAAGTCTTTTACAGCTCCATCTGAGCAAACATCAGCCAAGGTCCCTCGGGAGCAATGCCAGGCCATGACCCTTTGTCACCAGCAAGAGTTAAGCTAGCGGGGGGACCATTTCAGGGTCTCCATTGTATAGAACCAATTAGGAAAGAGAGGTGCCCATCTTTAAAAGTGGCCACCTGGATTTTAAGCAACCGAATCTGGCCTATGTATGATCCCCACTCCCAATTACATTTTGCAGTCCACTTGCCTGACTCAGGAAGCCACCTCTAAACAGTAAATGTTTTCACACAAGAAATTAGGTCTTGGTGTACAGAGGTGGTAATCACTGGACTATATTCATGTCTTTGAAATACACACTTGAGGAATGGAGTCATGCAAAGAAATGGTGGGGAAATCATGCAACAGATAGGCGCTAAGGGGGACAGGATGTGAACTACAGAATCAGGCCTTCTTCAGTGCTTAGGTGCTAGGGGTTCAAATAAAAGCCACAGCTACTAAAGACAAGAGGATAAGCAATGCTTTAGTGAGTCCCTGACTTTATTCGGATTTCTTCCAAAGCAAACCCTGTATGTTTTGAGTGCCAGTAGTTTATTTGGGACATGATCCCAGGAAATAGAGCACGGGAGGAGGGGTAGGAAATAGGGAAGAGAGGAAAGCCAGTGAAGGGTGCCTTAATGAGCGGGTTACTGCTGTAGCAATTGGGGCTCAGTTAACAGAGCCCCCTGAGACCCTGTACAGAACACACCTCAGATTGCCTTCCCAAGGGGCAAGGAAGCCTGGGCATTTATCCTCAGGAACTGAGGGCCACTCCTGAGGTAAGAATTCCCTGGGGGTGTCTGGCCTGCAGGGGCACGTTCTCATTTCAGAGAACGCTTGCAGGCAGAGGCTAGGACAGCCGTCCTCAGGTGACCCCAGCGTGGGCCAGAGCACCATTCACCACAGTCTGTTCTGGTCAAGCACAAACGTATAGATATTAAAAAGAAAAAGAAACCACAGCCCCTACAGGGGAGAGGCGAGTGGAGAATCTGACAGCAGCCAAAGTCCAAAAACACATGACGACACTTCATCACCCACAAGGATTCCCCACTCACACGGCAAGACAGAAACACAACTTTCCCAAACGCGTAATGAAACAGAAAAAGGGGAAGGCCAAAAGGGGAAGCGGGGGCTGCTGGACGGGAAGGGAAGGCAGAGCCTGCCAGACAAGGTAGACAGCACGGGGCTGACCGTGTCCCAGCTCTCCCATCGGGATCCTCCCCAGGGAAGAGGGCCGAAGCCAGAGACAGAAATAAATTTGTCAGGAAGGGAAGGAAATGCTGCTGGACTCAGGAGCCTCCAAAGCATGAGTAGCGATGAAATATTGGGAGAAATCTGATTTCAGATGTGTAACCCTTCAGTTAACTCCCCTCTCCCGCTGAATCCTTGGCCACAATCCTCTCACTACTCACATGGAAACCGGACAACAGAACTGTCCCCAAATGATGCCCTTTGGTGTTTTAATACTCTGATTCTCCAGCACACATCATCACATGGGCAGGCACCGAGGGTTCCAAAAAGAAGTCCAAAGTTTGTTTAAATATTCTCAGCTGCTTTGTGACTCTGCCATGACCCCAGCTGGAAGATTTTTCCAGACATGGGACAGAAAGTCCCAAAGGAGGGGGGAAAGCATTGTTTCTGAGAACGTTCTGAGAACAGCTGAAGAACTGGTCTGGCAGAGCATCCGAGGAGCATCAGGACTGTCTTGACTTGGATTTTTATTTGTCTTCTTGTCTTTCTCTTTCTCCCTCACACAAGGGGGGCTTGCCTCGTGCTATTTAGATCCCCCATGTGCAGAAAAGTCCCTGTAATAATGATAGGGGATACATACACGTTTGCTGGATTGACTTGAACCTGACAAGTGCAACAAGCTAGGGAAAGAGGAGGGGCATGGGGCCTCCTGGGCGCTTCCAGCCTGACAGCCAGGCCTGCCACCACCTTGCTAAGCTCCTCAGGAGCAGAAAGGAAAGAAGATGCCAGTTCTGAGGCCCACGCCAGGCAGTGGGGATTTAGGCACGGGGTGGAAGTCTGCAGTCTGTCTGCAAGTGAGGCCCCAGAGACCCTGTGATTGGCAGGGAGCAGGCAAGCTGGTTGGGTCCTGGTGTTCTAAGAGACCTCCAGGCTGGAGGGAAGAGAGAGTTCAGCGTCTGTTTAAAGCACGGGGCTCCAAGGGTTAGAGTGGGTGGAGGAGGAAGCTGGCGAGTTGCCTGGGTGGGAAGAAACATGTGGGAGTCAGACTTGACCTGGTAGCTGGACTAAGCGGGGGCTAAGGTCTGCTAAGGTCACAGGCAAGGAGGTGGGGGGTGCTCAGACGAAAGGTTTGCACTGGGAAGCAGGGCTGTGGGCTCTGTGGTGCGACAAGAGGGCAGAAGGGCCTGGAGCCCATCCAGATTCCTGAATCTGAGAGAAACTGCTTCAGACTTCTGTCATGCGTGGGTAGGACAAGCAGGGCCCCTCTGGGTCTGGGTGCGGCCTGTTTGTGTGGACAAAGCAGGGGAACTGTAGCATACACAGCATTCCACGGGAAGCCCCTGGCAAGGGCAGCGGTAACCACGGGCACTTTGACCTCCACCATCTGATGTGACTCTCCCAGCCCACACGAGGGGCAGCAAGGGTTCTGCGCCTAGAAACCTTGAGTGGATCCCCCAGACATCACAAGCTGGAAAGTGACAAAGCCAAGAGTCTTTCCAACCCCAGACCTTGGGCTGTTTCCAAATCTAACAAGAGGCTAATTTCATCAGTACACAGAAAGCAGGAGCCGCTGAGCACGGGTGGGAGCTCACTAGCTATTTGTTAATGGACTGCGTGAAAGGCCAAGAAGATGGAGGCAGGTGGCAGATCTGGGAGGAGGCAGAACCACAGGCTAGAACCATCCTGGGGGCACGGAGAGGGGAGGGGAGGGCACTGGCTCAGTGTGGGATGGGGGGTGGCTACACACCAGAAAGGCCAGACTCAGGAGGACACCACCTCTCCCTCCCCACACAGTGAGCTGGCTGCACAGGGAGGCCAACTGAATAAAAACTCCTCAGCCGAGAAATACAGTTGAGGTCACTGAGGTTTCTGACTGGCATTTCTAAGCATTTTAAGTGGCTAGGCATAGGATAGGAAGGACAGCACTTGGAAGATGCTCAATTATTATCTCAGGGATGGTGAGAACAACCTGAATTTGTGTGGACCTTCCTGGCCTCTTTGTTTCTCTGACTGAAGATGATGCAACAGAGATGCTGAGAGAAGGACAGACAGGAATGCTGCCAGCCAGGAGAGAAGTGACAGGTGGACATCTGGGGATGCCTTCCTAACCTTTCTCTGCATTGGCCTTCCCCACCTGGACTGATGTTTACAGATGAAGAAAGCATGCTCCCTATCAACAGAAATGCATCACAAGGGGCCATTCATGCTCTTCTGAGTACAGCTACGGGGGGTGCTGTGTGTTCACCATAAGGCAGGGGAAGTGTGGGAATGGCAGTGTCTAGGAGTGAGGCCCCGGGCTGTCTCTGCACCTGCTCAGGAGATCTCTGCATGCATGAAAATTCTCCAGGACCAGGAAAGAAGTCAGTGATCAGGAAGAGAACCCCAAGATTGGTCTCCAGAGGTACCTGTGTGGGCAAGGGGAGCAGAACCTCTGGACCAGAGCAGCCGTTCAAGAGCCCACGGGGATGGGGAGGGTGGCCTGCCGCATGTCTGGATGGTGAATTTGCTGGTGAGCCTTATGGGAGCAGTTGCAGCCTAGACCTGCTCCCCTAGGCCTCCTATAAAGGAAATAAATTAAACGAGGGGAAGGAGGGGGAAAGAGGGAGACTCCCTCTGGATTTTTTTTAATTGTCTTGCTGTGATTGCCTATTTAAGCCCACCTGGCAGAAAGAGGAGTATAAACACTTCACCCTCCTTAGGGGGCCCTGAGAGAAAGGCAAGCTGAAAGCTGAGCAAGCAGCAGGGAGGGGAAGCTGGGGGGATGCAGGGCACAGGGTGATGGTGGAAGGAAATGGTAAGACTTCTCAGGAAAGAGACTGACAAGAGAGGCTGGGGTCAGGTGAAGGCCATGACCAATGCTGACAGGGCCTCTGCATGTCCAGCCTTTGGGGAGGCTGGGTGCTCAAGCTAGGAGATAAAATTTCACTATGTGACGGCATAGACGGTGACTTGCCTTATCTGCAAGATGGACTTCATAATAGCGTCCACTATCATAAAGCTATTGTGAGGCGCCATCAAAATGGCCCATCGGAAGAACTTAGACCGGTTCAGCCAGAGCTGCCACCATCATGACTGTCGTCTGCCCATCCCCCACGAGGCCATGTATGTGTACCAGTAACACCTGTATGTTCGTGAACTGATGAAGCAAGTCCAAGGGCTCATTCCTGCCACACAACAAGGGATAAAGGATAGCAACAAGCTGCCAAAATTCCAGAGACCTGTGGCCTCCTGAGTAGACAGACAAGGCCCAGTCGTGTGTAGTCAACAGACAGCCAGCTGCCCGCTGAGTGAGATTAAAGTGGTATACTTCTCGGCCTCCAAGGCCCAAAATTCCATCCACTATTGGGCTGACCACCTCCAGACACGCATTAACCCATCATTCTTCAGCAGGATCTGGTCTGCTAGTAGAGAACAGGGTCTTGAAGAAATGAGACACAGGCCAAGACAACGCCTGTGTTGAGGGGCTCTGTGTGTTCAGCAATGGAGGGGAGTCTCTGCCTAAGGGAGGCAAGCAGCCCCAGGGGAGCATGTGGGGGAAATGGTCCTAGTACAATTCTTCCCAGTAAATTTTCCCTTGGGTCAACCACAGAGGGCAGGAAGTCCAGAAGCAGGCTCAGAAAAAGGTCGATTCTGGAGCAGGAAAGATCAGAAAAGTCCCGAGGGGTACTTCAGTATTGATGCCCTCCTTTCTCCAAGTCAGGGCTCCGTACAGAGGCAGAGGTCCGTGGGCAGGGCTACTGAGCCTGCGTGCCAGTGGTAACAGTTCACACTTAAGAGTCAAGCAGTTCCGAGTGCCTTAAATGTCTCCCTCACGTAACCTTTCAACAAGAAACTATTGTTCTGTCTCTATTCTCCAGGGTAAGAAACTGAGGCAAAGGAGGGTAACTTGCCCAAGACCACCTAAGGAGAAGATGGCAAATGGAATGAATGTAAGCAGAGTCTAGACTCTCAAAGATTATTTATTTATTATTTATTTGAGAGAGAGAGAGAGAGCACGAGTACCAGCAGGGGAGTAGAGTCAGAGGGAGAAGGAAGGGAGCCCAACATGAGGCTCAATCTCAGGACCCTGGGATCACGACCTGAGCTGAAGGCAGACATTTAACCCAGTAAGCCACCCAGGCGTCCCCAGAGTCTAGGTTCTTAACCCAGTGCTACCTGCCTCTCAATGACTCCTACTCTTTTCTCCTGGAGGGCCTATGCCTGTCCTGAGCCCTCACCCTTGCATGCTCCTCCAAGGAGGACTATCTTCTTCCTGGGGATTCAGACCAACACATCCAGCCCAACACCAGTAACAAGATGGTTTCCGCAACAAGATTTAAACATTCATCAGGAGAAACATCAGAGTCTCAGCTACTCTGGAGGAAGGAGAAGTCTACCTCAAACTGTGTAAAATGTTTCATAAATGAAGAGCCCCACTTTAGTACATATTTAAGAAGGATCTGGACCTTGATTAAACAACTATCACAATATATCCCAGAATGGAGGCAGTGCCAATCTCCCCCCCTAAATCAACTTTGTAAATAAGCCCAGAACGAACCATCCCACAATTTCCTTTTCAAGAAGTACTGACCTAATATAATAAAATAAACTGTTCCACCTTCTTTTCTACTCTCAAAGCATAAACTGTTCCTCATCATTAATAAGAGGCTAATTTCAGGCCACCTGGGTGGCTCAGTCAGTTAAGCATCCAACTCTTGATCTCAGCTTAGGTCATCAACTCAGGGTTGTGGGATCAAGCCCTCGGTTAGGCTCTGTTCTCAGCAAGGGGTCTGCTTGTCCTTCTCCCTCTACTCTTCTCCCTGCTCTCTGTCTCTGTCTCTGTCTCTCTCTCTCAAACAAATAAGTAAATAAGAGGCTAATTTCAAGACTCAGTAAATGAATAATAACATTAACCAGGAAGGTTAAGGCTAAGGAGAAAGGCCTCCTAAGGCCTGGGGATCTCCTGGGAGTCTTGTTGCTTGTGCACCTCATAAAGGCTGGAGATGGCCATGAAGCTCCTACAAGTGCTTGGTTCTCAGGAAATGGCTGGAAATGGCTGGATGCTAGATTTTCTGGAAAAAGAAGAAAGGGAATGACAGGGAAATGGAGAGAAACTTCACTCACCATAAACTGAAGGCCTCAGTGAATCTTATTGGTGTATGAGAGTATCACACAGGGGAGACCGCACAGAGAGGCATGAAGGGATGGTGGTTAAGGCAGCTGGGCTCACAGACCAGCTCTGCCAGTTTCCAGCCTGGGTGAAGATGTACTCTCCCAGCCTCAGTTTACTCAGCTGTACAATAGACAAGGAAACCACAGCAGCCCACATTGCAGTGATATAGAGAGAACTAGGAGATCAGTCATGTGAGGTGCTTACTGGGGCAGGGCCTGGTGTACAGGAGGTACCACTAACCGCTGGTCACTATCATCGTTGTTATGTTCTTATCTGAAACGGCCATGCTAACGTGCACGCTCTAACAGCCAATACAACATAAGAGGGTTCACACATCGGTGGTCTCTCCGTGGCAGTATTCCCTCCACAGTGCGGGCCTGTCAACTAGACACACTCCCTGAAACCTGGTTTTTTACAGCCGAGTGAGCTGAATCACCAGTTCTCTGCCCAATTCATCTTCCAAAATGGCTCTCTGGATTTCTCTCTCTGGGTGGACATTCAAAATGAACAGACCGAAAGCAGAGCGATTCTGCATGGGTGCCCTGCACATGAACACTTCCTGTGCGAGGAGTGTGGTCATTCAAAGGCAGTGCAAGAGCGTGGGGATAAAATCCCTCGAGTCCTAGAATCCACTTCAGATGTGACATGTTGGAGCCACCGCAAGTCAATTTCATGTAGTCCTGCTCTCCCAGAAGTCATACATCTGTAAGCCACCAGTCAGGAGGCACAGAGAAATCCAGATTCTCCTGCGATGGACTGCTGTCTGTACATTCACATTCCATTTCTTTTTCCTAAAATGCCGTGGGGATTACTGGAAAGCTGTTAGGCTCTCTGTAAGTGGGTCAAAAGTACCTGTGTTGACATACTTACTTCCAGAGAGTGGCTCCTCATGCACTTCCAACAGGTCACCATCTGGCCCATCCAGAGTCTTGCTCACCCTGTGTGGGGACAGTTCTGCACCGTCCCCTTCTCCAGAGGGTGAGGTGGGTTGCTCGGCAATGGGCGTCTCCCCTCCAGGGCCTTGGCCTGGCTCCTGGCCGCTGTCTGTCCCCGCTGGAGCCCCGGGGTTCTCGTCCTCCCCGCACCTGCCCAGCTCCTTTTCTGCAGCTCTGGTGTCCACTGGGGGGCTGCTGCCTGCTGACTTCGCAGGGCAACCATACTGAGGTATGACACCCACGAATTTCAGGCCCTGACTTGCAGCCTCTTGGACCTGTGAGGCAAACAAAATGAAAGGGACTGGGTGAATGGAATGTTCTGTCAAAGGTGGGCCGTGCGCAGCATCCAAAACACCTCACTGAAGGCGTCTGTGGCTGTTTCAGTCTCCGACATGAAATCTCTCAAGGTGGCAGATGTCCATGTCCCCTCTAGGCAGCGGCCACACCCTAAGCCTGGTCCCACTGGGGACTGACGGCATGGGGCTTGCACTTTTTAACTATGAAGCATGTGGCTAGACAGGGCTGAGATTCCCTTTCTTTGAAATACTGCATCAGTCCCCTTTTCGTTATTTTTTTTTTTCTAAGAGGCTGCAAGAAGGTTCTAAAGGATGAGCTGGAACAAAGGGTTTGAAAGAGGAAGTTCATTTTGGTAAGAGTTTGTTTTTTCATTATTTTTTTTTTTTTTTCTGATGAATCACCTACTTCCTGCCAATCAGGCTACTGTGTAATCCAGTAGGTCTATATAGCCATATACTAACTACCAGATGACATTTTATGACCCAAAGAGCTTCCTCTTTTCAACAATGGTTTTGGCAGAGAAGGGCGGAGGTGGGGAAAATCACCATTGTGTGAAAGTTGGTGTGCACGTTCCCCACAGCGGGGAAATCTGACACCTGCTCCGTGGTGCTCTCCGCCTCTGCCAAAGGCACCCAAAAACCACCCAAAAAAGCAACCTGCAGGTGTTGCTTGGGCAGACTCATGAGTCTCCAAGCCATGGTGCCCACCATCCAGTCCCGGTCACAGAGAACTTGTTTCTCACTTCCTGAGCCCCCAAGATGGGGGGGGCTAATGGCCACGTAGAGTGCCAAAGCACTTTAACTCTTCCCTCCCTGACAAATAACCCTGGCAACTGAATTTAATAATCACAGGGGAAAGAAAAATGGAAAAGAGTAGCCAAATAAAATCAAGCAAGAGCCATTCCAAACTAGGAAATCGGCTTTAGGGGACTTTCTGGGCAAGGATGCTCAGGTCACTTTATAGCTAAATCAAGAAGTGAAGACCCCAGAGTTGTATAAGTCTTAGTCACCAAACCCTTGAGTGGATGACCTCAGAAAATCTTGAGGCTTCTGCAGGGATCATCCACCATCATTTGAGAATTAGTAAGAAATACCAGCATGGAGCTACTCTCTCTAAGAGATAACCAAGCCGTGGCAGGCCTCTTTGGATGAACCACCCTAACTTATAGCCAAAGGTCATTTTAGTTCAGTACTGCATATTCTGGAAAGCAATCTAGAGCAGTTACAAATGTACAGTCCAGTCTTTCTATAAAATCTAGCCTGTGCTAGAAATAATGACAACAATAGGAGAAATTACCATCTAGTGCAGACCTACTGTGTCCCAGGCACTGTACTAGGCATTTTCCATAAACTGCCTTGGCATTTTCCATAAATTGTTCTGTTTACTCCTTCGAAGACCATTATAAAAAAGAAACTTTCCATGAAACAAACCATTTTCCACTCTGAAAATTCATTTCTCACCCATTAATCTGTGATACCCACCTACTTTTAGAAATTGTTTTGGAAAGCTTCTGAAAGAAGACACAGGTAACGAAAGTTTTCAAAAGAGAAGAGGGGAAGATAATTACTGTCTAAGAACCTTAGGTTAAGGGAAGCTGCTGGCTACAAAGCCTAGCTCTGAGCTTCCTGGCAACATAGGCAAAGCAATGGATCTTAAAAATCTCAAATGAAATGAGGAAACGTGCCAGGTCCATAAGAGAGAAGCATAATTTGGAGGTATGGAACAGAGAACTTTGTTGTAGGACTCCTGTAGCACCATGGTGTAAAATATGTCTTCCTCAGTTCTACAGAAAATGAAGAGACATTTTTCTTACATCACTTATATACTGTTAACCCTTGCTAGCTGGCTAGGACAGGAGGCTACAGCACAGGGGTGCAGCTAAAGCGATGTGGTCCAGGCAGCCATGGACAGCTGCATGCGGGCGTGTTTCAGACCTGGGGACCCTGGCCATGTTCGTACTGACACCTCCCATTCCCACTGCAGGGGATGGAGGTGGCTTTTTTTCTGACCTTAATTTTCTAAATCTGTTAACCATTTCACACATGACTTGCCTACACTTCTTCGGAAGGGCTTTGGAAACAGGTTTTTTACAGTTTTGAACATGTGATGCAAATTCTCAAGGCACTAAACCTGTAGTAAAAGTAAACGAAACCTAACGGCCACAAATTGTCACATGTGAGAAAATACTATTAATAATTTCCAGATGTAGCTCCTAGCGGAAGGACCGTGAGCCATCTTCCCCCAGGCTGCAGACCTCTGTTTCAGCTGTCAGTCCCCTACACTCCAGCGTGGCTCACTCCTTCACCAACTGCAAATCTGAGCCTCTCCGTTCGCTGCGGCGCTGCAGGAACAGGGACCCTGTGGGCACAGGGTCCCACACTCGCACCCAACCCCTGCCACGGGTGCCCACCCACAGACAAGACACCTCTGACTGCTGACGCATTTTGAAAAGCTGGTCCCACTGAGGGCTCGACCACAGGCCAGTCTCAGCCTGAGCCATGGGGTTTGAAGGCTAAAAAGGCCTGGCCTGGAGCTCGAGGTGTGAGACTCTGGAACCAGAGTTACACAACTTTCTAGGCCTCAGTTTTCTCACCCATAAAATGCAGGGGACCTGGGGGAATCCTACTTCTCTTGCAGTTGCTCTGAAGATTAGACACTCCATATGGCAGGTGTGTGGAAGGAGAGGCAGAGAGAAGGTACTCCTAACTGTCACTGTTGCTCTACCCTCGCTCCTTATAGGTCCCAGGTTTCTGTGACCCTGCCGAGATGGCTGACAGTCACCCAGAGTAAGGAGGCGAGGACTCTGGACACAGGCCATTATCCCAGTCCTCTCCTTCTTTACTGGGACTTGAAATTGAAGAGGCTTTTGCATTAATCGGACATGTGCCCTTCTCCCACAATTAAGACAACCCTCATCTTTGGAGCTACTGTACTTCAAACTTATCCTCTATGCCAGGGGTTCCCAAAGTGGGGTCCCTTATTAGTAGCACCAGCATCACCTGGAAACGTGTTAGAAACGTAAATACTCAGGCCTCGCTGGCTCAGAAACCATGAATCAAAACCTCCTTCAGAATTGGTCCCCAAATAGGTTCTGCCTAGCACCTTCTATTTCTGGATCATGAAAGAATCATGACATGAGGGTAGGGCCCAGAGACTTGTGTTTTAGCAAGGCTTCCAGTAATTCCAGTGTACCCCAAATTTGAGAACCACTGTTCTAGAATATATATGCCACAGAGGCAGAGCTTTGTGCATGGCTTTGTCCCTGGTGCTAGAATGATGTCAGATGTAGAGTAAGTATCCAGGCAATGAATGAATGAATACAATAAATAGTGAGTGAATAAGTACGTCTCCATTCCCAGAATGAGCTCAGTGAAGGTGGGGATGCAAACGGATGAATTTTTCAGTTCCAGAATTCAACACACTGTATTAAGTTCCTACACTGGCCCAGACTAACATAGTACTTAGTTGCTGGGAGTACAAAATAGGAATCCCAGCTCTCAAGAAGATTCAGCTAATTATTGTAAATAGATTTTAAAAACAATTACACCACCAAGGCACAAAAATGCTTATTTTATAATGTGATGTTAAAAAAAATCAAGATTCTAAACCTTATAGACATAGTATGATGACAGCTATGTAATATTTCTATTAGTGTGTAATTTTTCAAACTTTTTCTAATGAGTATGCATATGACTTTTATAATTGAAAAATGTAAATACTCCACAAATTTCTCATACAGAATGATAATATAGTATCGGATATACAGGCATAGATATGACAGTGATTATTTCTACCTCAAGGGGAGGCTGAAAAGTTTCTGACAGGTCAGGGCTGTAACAAATGAAATAATGTAATATAATAGGAAGAGGTGAGGGGTTTGAGAGAATTGGAGTGTGTATGCCTCACTTCACACATTCAAATTCAATAAGCAAAACCTAATCAAATCTGCAGGAGGTTTTGAAGGACGAATAGGAGTTCACGAGATAGGTGAAGGAAAAGGAGAATGGCAATGCAGATAAAGAGAAAGAAGGCTTATCATGGGCAAAACTAGATGGTCTGAAACAGCCTGATAATTTGAAGTAACTTCTATACATGAACATTTCTGGATCATGACCGGAGAAACCAGGAGTTGGGGGCAGGGGATGGAAATCAGAAGGGCCATATCATGGATGTCATTGAATGCCATGCCAGCAAAAGGCTGTGGCTTCACTCTGCAGGCCAGCATATTCTCCAACTTTCCCACTGTTTTAACTCCAAGAGCAGAGAATGGAGGTCTGAGGGCAAAGCACGGGATTTCTTTGAATGCTCGTCTTTTATCTTAAACACTAATGAGAATTTTGTATCCTGCACCACAGTACTGTACACTATCAAAACTTTTAAAAAGATGCCAAAGTTAAATGCCTCCCTCCCACCTCCAACCCATGCATCCCAGAGAAACTCATGTCCCAAGAATATGAAACATCTTTGTGCATAAATCTTTGCAGCTCTGCTTACTTCCTTTGGGTGGATTCCTGGAAGAGGAATTAATGGGTCAAGGGATATTAATTTTTCAAAGGCTTGATACAGGCTGCCAAATTGTTTATCCGAAGGGGGGAGTAGTCCTTTTTAACCGAGGAACCGCATTTAGATTTTATAAAGATCAGTATTTGGCTAGACCCTAAGGGCTTCTAACTCTAGTACAGCACTTTTTTTTCTCTTAAAGTCATTTGACTATGTTTGTTAAACGGATCCTTGTTTGTTTCTCATTCATTCCGTTATTCATTTGTTCATTCACAGCCTTCACTGAGCAAATCTCCTGAGCGTACTAATGGGGGGCACCAGCTGTCATTTGTCGGGCTTCACCCTCAGCCACCTGGTCTCCTCACTCTATACTCCCCCTGGTGACCTTCCCTACTCACTTGGGTTTAGTCACTAGTCACATGTTAATTATTCCCAAATTCGGACTCCCCAGCTGTGACTTTCCTCTGGAGTTCACACCTACACGACCGATGATCACAGCTGCCGGCTCCACCACTGGAGACACAGGCGTCTTCTTGAGCTCTTGCCTTTCTCCAACCCTGTGTGCTCACCACAGGCTGCCAGATCTATCCCCCCCATCATTTCTGGAATTCCCCCCGCCCCCTGCCATTCTCTATACACCTAAAATCAATTTATTTCAGGTCTCATTCTCTGCTGCTGGGCACTGCCATTTCTCCAAGCCATACCAGGTCCTCATGAGCATGGAGTTAAATTAGTATGGAAGATCAAATCATGAACACCCAGGTCATCTTGTTATGGAATTCCCTGCAGACAGGCACACACATGCCTAAAAATTTCTCTAATGACTGTGATTATTAAAACAATAACTGTCAACATTGTATAATGCTTCCACAAAGAACATTAACGTGCATGATCTTAGGCCCCAAATAAAACCTTACAGAAGAGGACACAGGCTTTGGGACAGTTCTGTGACTGGCCCAACTATCCAGGGCTAATCACAGGCCAAGTCCAGATTGAGCTCAGTATCCTAAACCCACCCCAATGCTCCTTCAATGTTACCACCCTTTCTACTGGATGTAATCTAGCCTGTGCCAAGAAGCTCAGTTTGATACCAGTTTAAACTGAAATATACCTGCACCCACCTTCTTATTTCTGCTACATTTAAGAACCACCAAACCCCCAGCACTTAGAGGAGTAATACTGCTGGTTTAGACAGCAAAAATGAAGTAAGACCATTTTCAACCAACCAATCCAAGACTTCACTCAACTGCTCTGTAATGAGTAAGCACAAATTTGATAGTAACTCTATTTTCCCAACTTAAAATCAGAGATTATGATGTGAAAAATATATTTTTTATTTTTAAAAAATTTATTTCTATGAAAAGTCTCAACTTGTTATAAAAAATAAGAGCTTCTTTGGTTATGCATATATTTTTTAAAGATCTATTTATTTGAGAGAGAGAGAAATCATGAGCTGGGGGGCACAGCAGAAGGCAGAGGGAGAAGGAGACTCCCGCGGAGCAGAGAGCCTGATGCAGAGCTGGATTCCAGGACTCTGAGATCATAACCTGAGCCAAGGCAGCCGCTTAACTGACTGAGCCACACAGGTGCCCCGGTTATACATTTAAAGAATCACTTTCATGAAAAATAACATGACCTTGGAATCGTCCCAGAAAATCAAAGATGTATTGTCTGTTACTCTGCTTTCAAAATCAATACCGACTGCTAAAGATAAGTTCAAATATACACCACTTTTCCCTACTTTCTGAAGGTAGTATGTTCCTGTGAAAGCTTCTGTTGGTTGCAACGACATAAAGCGAAGAAACAATTACCATTAATTTCTATGGAAAAAAATTTGAGCAGTCCCAGACCCAAAAAGTAACCTCTCTTAAGCCTTTCTGATACCTTAGGACACATTTTGCTGACAGAGGCACAAAACAGATGGAGAGCACAGACGCTCACAGACACAGCTCAAAGTTATGGAGGCTGGAGGCTGAGATACGGAGTGTAGCTCCTGGGGAAGGAGACTGGTGGGCTCACTGTTGCTGTTTGGGGTGCACGCTGCCTCTATGATGGCTTACGGCAAAACAAATGGATGCTATTTTTGCTTTTTGTCTTTTTTTCATAAAAGCAAAAATCCTTACTGGATTTCTTCCACTTGGTGAAAACAGGGACTAAAGTAGATTTTTGCAAAAGAGAAGTGGCATAACATGAATGCTCTAAAAGTGGGGGATACCTGCACTCTGTCCAGTGTGTGCTTGTGTTTTAGAGGACATGTATCGGTCAGGGTGAAGCCAGTTACAGAGACATGGAACGTGGGCTGGATTCTCTAGCAATGGAAGCTATCTGTAACCTGGAGAAAGGAGCATAACAGGCTCCGGCTGACCAGTCAACAGGAATCAGGAGGGCCCACAGGCCATACTAGATAGCACGTGTGAAGGGTCGGAGTCTGTCAGAGATCACCTTACCAGAATCTAGCTAAAAGGGTGCTGAGGTTAATTTTATGTGTCAGATGGCTAAGCTATGGCGATCAGTTGTTTGATCAATACTAGTTTGGATGCTTCTGTAGAGATATTTTAAAGATGTGATTAACATCTTAACTGACTTTGAGTAAAGCAGATTGCCCTCCGTAATGTGGATGGGCCTCACTCAATCAGTGGCAGGCCTTAAAAACAAAGACTGAGATTTTCCCAAAGAGAAATTCTACTTGTTGACAACAGCCTAGAAAATCTGCCTGAGTTTACAACCTTCAGACTCAAGACTACAGCATCACTCTTACCTGAGCCTCGAGCTGGCTGGACAGTCTTGCAGCTTTGGGACTTGCCAGTTCCCACAGTCCTTAAAAACCAATCAATTTTAGTCTCAGTATCTCTCTCTCTGTAGATAGATCAATCACTAGATAGATAATCCCACTAGGTCTGTTTCTCCAGAGAATTCCGACTAATACAGGAGGAAGACCAGGAAAAGGAGTGAGAGATGTAGGGTAGCACAGGTCAGGCAGATAAAGGTCTCTGAATCTAAACCTGACTTGGTGGGAAATGAAGAGATAGATGACCAGGAATTCCCAAAAGGCAGGGAGAGAGACTGTGTCCCACCCAGAAACAAGATCATTAGGACTTAATCTAGCATTGATTCAAGGTCCCAGGGGAGAGATTAGAAGCATGGCAAAAAGGTTACTAGTGGTCCCTATTGTCCAGACAAAGGTTGGAGAAGGTACATTCATAACTGGTAGAGTTAACTTCTACCAATTATAGGCAGTTTCTAACTCTATGATGAATTTGATGGGATTCTCACAACACATTAGCTCATTAGTGCTGGAATTAGAACCTCACGGACTTTTAACAGATATAGAGCTGTGCCCTCCAATATGGTAGCCATTAGCCAGGTGTGACTATTTAAATTTAAATTAATTCAAATAAAATTAAATGAAAAGTTCAGTTACCAGGCACACTAGCCACATTTCAAGTGTTCAACAGCCACTCGTGGCTAGGGAGCATATTATTGGACAGTGAAGATACAGAACATTTCCATCATCACATAATAATAAATATTATTATGGGCAAAATAAATCATATAAAATACTGAATAATAGAAACAGAGGGTTTTTTAAATTTTATTGATTTATTTGACAGACAGAGATCTAGAAACAGTTTTCAACAATGACTTCAGAGGCATATAACATAGGGAAAAGACTAAGACTCTCTCTCTCTCTCACACACACCCCCCACATTTACCCTAGACCAGACCACTGCTCACTTTGACCCTCTCCCATAACTCATGGGCCAGCATTCCGTGACAGCTGACATTTTAATGCCTTTGGGGATTTATGAAATATAAAGAGAACCTAGAGAGGCATGCACTTACGTCAAGAACAGACACAAAAGTGCTGTTCTGAGTTGCACGGTTACACATGAGTCTTTACGGTGAATATTTTATCATATGCACACAACCGTTCTCATCTTTTGTCACCTAAACTCTTGTACAGCCTTCTGAAAAGAAAGGTTCAAAAATAACACCGGTTTTAGCTCAAGTCTGAAGATGCCCTTGGTATTCTTACGTGTTAACATTTAGCTTTAGGAATTGAAACCTTTACTAAGCACTGTTGGGAGTTTAGCACCATTATCATACAAACCTGCTGGTATTGCGGTTTTCTCCCTTAATGACTGGGAGGTCTCAGAATGAGTCCTGGACAGGGAGTCTGAGACCTACAGCTTTGGCAACTCTGCCACTCACTAGCGATGTGACTGGTTAAGCCAGTGGATCAATCTGAACCTCAGTTCCCTCATTTACAAAATGGATTTAATAAAACCCATTCATTCATTCCATACCTCAACACCTTACTGTGTGCTAGGAAGTAGGAGCAGGGGACATGATAATGAGTCAAGCAGGCGTCCCTGCACTCTCATCGTAATTTGATCCAGCTCAAGGGGTAACGTAGAGACTCTGAAGAGTTAACGTGTTCAATCCTTCTCCAACTGTCTGTTGCTCAATTTGAAGGGCCACCACTTACCCTTGTCCCTGGCAGGGCTGGGGTTGGGGGGAAGATGTACTGCTTTATTCTCCTCTACTATTAGGGGTGATTTGGTAGGAAGCTCAGAAAATGCTGGAAGAACTTGGAAAGCAGCAAACTCCCTTGAAAACAAAAAGAAGAGGTGGAGGCCAGGGTCCTGGCGGCAGTAGAGAATGGATACGTCCTTTGGTAGCTCTCTTCAGGGCAGGCATTTCTGACAAAAGGAGCTTTATTGATCCTCATTACCTGCATTAATTGACTTAGTTCTTTCATTTAAAGTTTGCCTATAATTTCATAATCTATTAAAAGTGCAGTTATGGGAGTTATAAATAAGTAGAATGGATAGGGTGTGCTGTTTAATTCTTATTCCTCAAAGATCTTCAATTAGTTATTGGTGCCCCTGAAAACCAACCCACTAGAGGACTCCAAACCTGCCAAAAGTCTAAATCAAAGATGCAAAAGGGAGGTAAACGAGGAAAGGCCGATATGCAAGGAATGACTCAGTGGTATCTCACATAGCAGCCAAGTGGACAGTAGGGAAGGGCCAGAGCTGGACCTTAGGAACACCTGAAACCAGTGTCTTCAGCACAGTCAGGAAACTTTCTCCAAGTTTTGTCTCTCCTTTTATTTGTTAGCATCACTCTTCTTTCTTATTTAGGACAAATTTTCTCCATGTGGCAAGATACAGGATCATTGACAACTTCTGAGTTTTCTGCTTATAGCCTAGCTACTGGAGATAGAATGCCCAAACTTCCTGGTTACACATGGCAAAAGATCCCAGAGAAGGGCTCTGATTGGCCCAGTTCAGATGAGGTGTCCACTTCTGGGCCAATCAGCTCTGGCCAGGGCAGAGCTGGAGGGCTCCCATGGAAGTCATCTAGCTGGGTTGTTGGAACAAATGTTAGCAACGTGAAGAGGTAAGAAAGTGCCGTAAGTTATGTAGAGGAGAGGAAATCCTCAGTATGCCTGCACAGAAAATCCATAATCACAAAAGCTTACATTTATTGAGTGCTCATTGTGTGCTGCAGACTATTTTAAGGGCCAGATAAGGGTTAACTTGCTTAATCCTTATAATAACAATAGAGTTTCTTTTTCATCCCCATGTTACAGATCAGAAAACTGACGAAAGGAGGCACAGAGAGGTTGCAAAGCTTGCCCAAGGGCACACAGCCTGTAAATGGCAGGTAGGATTCAAACCTAGGCAGTCTGGTTTCAGACTCCATATTCCTACCTATACTGTTCAGCATTATATTGTCTGTCTTATAGCCTATACTCTAACTCATACTATGAAATAGCAGGGCTTGATTATGAAGATGGTCAAATCTAGAGCCTGGACTTTTTACTCTGTAGGCAATGAGGTGCCATCACGGTGTCCGAGCAGCAGTGACACAATCAGGTTTCTCCCGAGGAAGATTGAACCATCCACAGGATGTGGTATGGATTGAGATGGGGGTGACAGTAACAGAAGCAAGCAGACGGAAGGCAAAAAGAGTTGTTGAGGCCCTGGGAGTCACTGCAGAGGTTGTGAGAAAGCTCACAAGAGCTACGCTTGCCTGGGAAGGATGTGAGTGACAGATAGATGGGAGACCGGAAGTACAGACAGCAGTCTGCCGACTAAAAGGACAGACACCAAAGGACTCTGATGTGCTAAACTATTGGCCATCACCCAAACACGGACATGTTTGAAAAAGGTGGAACTATTAGGAATAATGCTGTGATGACAAGGACGAGTTGGAACTAAGGAGGCTGAGGCATATGGCCACCTAGTTAAACATGACCAGCAGTGAAGGCCCAGAAAGCTGCTTTAAAAAAGACTCCCATGACTGCTCTCTCTCATCCTTCCCCGCCCAACATGTGGTCCGCTTCTTCCATCACTCTCCTGTTACATCCTTGGCTTTCTCTGCCTGGCCCCTCCCAACATGTCAAATCCATCCCATCCCACCCTGGGTCACAAGGCTGGCTCGACGTCTTCCATCTAGACCATGAGCAGACCGTGTGCTGACCAGCAATCCCTCTATCCACCCCTAGCCAGCGCTCCTGTCCTTCCCCTAGAGGGCCTCCCCAACACCTTGTTCATGCCCCTCCACTTTTAAGAAGCTTTGTTCTTTTATCATTCAAAGTTCGTCCCCTTGGGGGTCTAAGCAGATCCCTCTGTTTGGGAGACTGTTCCACCCAAACCCCCCATGACCAGTTTCTCCTTGCTACCAGGGTCCTCTCTTCCCATTGATGGCCCTCCCGGAAACCCCAGTCTAAAAAGTGTCACCTGGTCACGCGTCAACATATCTCTTTCCTTAATTTTCGTCATATCACTTACTTCCACCTGTTTCCTTATTAACTTTTATCTTTCCCAGTTGAATGAGAATTCTGTGAAGACAAGAACGTTGTCTATTTTGTTCCCTACAATGTCTCCAGCATCTGAAACAGTTGTTGGTACCTTATAAGTCCTCAATAAATATCTACTAAAGGGAAGAATAGGAAACAGATGAAATTTGCAGCATCTGAGGTTACTTCTAAGTGGAACGTCTATGACTCTACAATTTCAGGAACAATACATCTGGGACCAATAATGTTTTGCAAATAACATTCAATTGAGATTTTGAAAATCTGCACATCATTTGCTACTCGTCTCATTTTAACAGTGAAAAAAACCTGAAGCCTAGAAAAATTAAGGGGTTGCAGGTCCAGGGGTACATCTTAAGAAAGCCAACTGTTAAAATAAAATTATTTGTAGTCCCTTGAGTTTCTAGTCCATCTCCTAACAAACCAGGCCAATCTTTCCCTCAGGCAAAAGAAAATATACAGCAATAAACAATTTGTTCATATCAGTACTTCTTATCAAGTTAAAAAATGCCTCATAACTGGGCATTCCTTCAAGCCTTCTTTCTTAAAGGAACTACCTAACATGAGACTATGCATTTCCTTAAAAAACAAAATGGAACAAAACAGCTAGAATTCAGAATCCCGGAGCTGCTGAGGTTGACAACCCCAGTTTTATACTTTGGTGATACCGGTGACCCTGGAATTACAGGCTTGAGGCAAAGAACCTTAAGGGCTTATTAAGACTCCTACGAATGTTCTGGAAAACCAGTTTTAGAGTCTTCATGGAACTCAAATCTCAGCACCACAGTTAAATGATTGAGGCAAAAGAACGTAAGTTTAAAGAACTTTAACCAAGAGCAGATGTTTCCCTTCACACCACACTGCTTTAACATCCAGTATTTGCGATTTTCTCCCCCGCGCCAGTCCCTGATTTACATAGGCCTCCAAAACATTGATGAAAGGCACTTGAACAAAATGTTGAGATGGTGTGGTTGGATCAGTGTTATCTTAGTTTTACCTCTTGGTTTTTTAAAAATAGAAAACAAAACAAAACAACCTTTTCTATTCCCAGGACTTCAGACCAACAAAAATATAACATGGTCCTAATGGCATTTGAAACCGCCATGGTAAACAGAGCAGTTAAACTAAGTACTTGGGGATGGTTTTCATTACAATGTGCTAAAGAAATGAATGTTTTATTGTTCCTTTGTAAATACCCTGGAGAACCCTGGACAGTTCTTCTGGAAGATGGAAGTGATTTGAGGGAGTTTCAGATCTCATGAAGATATGTGATCTCTTTGAGTAACAAACAGGATTTATTTTGGGGGGGAGGGCTTTGCATTCACAACCATTGAGAATTACACTTAAAGATTATTTTCAATGTCCAATAACCCTTATATTCAATACTCAATTCTACCTCTTGCTTTCCTTTTTATTTTTATGTATTCCATATTTTCCCTAGCTTTGTCTCAAAGTTCTCTCCCCGTAGAATGAACTGTAAATGAACACAGCATGTTCAAATTCATGTATGTGGCGGATTGTATGTTCCAAAGATGGCCACAACAGGATTTCACGTTCCAAAAGGTCTGCTAGAACCGTGCCACTCCCTAACCAAAAAGCAGAGTCTATGTCCTTCTACTTGAACCAGTATGAGCTTCTGTGATGGTTTTGACCAATGAGTAAGGCAAAGTAAGGTGAGGCCTTGTCATAAAAGTTCAATGAACGTCCACTTTGTGCTCCTGGGATGCTTTCTCTTAGGACCTAGCCATCATGTTTTGACGAATCCCAAGAGCCTTGGAGAGGCCTGTAGCCAGCAACAACTTGTCAGCCATGTGAGGACGTCATCTTGAAGATGGGTCCCCCAGCCACGTGAGGCTGCCCCAGGTTACACCACGTGGAACAAAGATTAATTATCTCTGACAAACGCTGCACAAGTTATAGATTTGTGAGCAAAACAGGATAGTTCATTACATGGCAACAGACCTCCTCTTAAAATACAGCAGTCCTCACTAACTCATACCCCTGGGAAGATACCAGACTATAGCCATTTCAAGTCAAACCCATGTCCTTTTTAACAGATGTAGCTAGCAGCGCTCTCAAATATGCAGAAATGTAAACAAGGATTACATGAATACTTCCAAGAAGTGGGCCTTGAGGGATACGCTCACATCGAAAGGTAAGAAGAGTTTGTAATTAGCGTCACAGTTTGTGATGATGCATTCAAACTGCTGGGATGAGCGGATACTCAGAGGTAAGCACTGCCTCTGCAGCGTGCCTTCCATTATTAATCAGCTGCGCAAACCTGTAGACAAGCATGAGCTCGGTTCTTGTTTATCACAAGTTACAAATGTGCAGAAAGTGAATTAATGATGACATTTTACTATTCAAGAATGACACAGAATAATGCCCACATTCCCAGGCACCATCAGAGTCAGGAGGGGTTGTGAAGACCTCTGCTAAGCATGAGGCTCAGGGAAAAAAATTCGTCTGTGTTATTCTTCATGTGTCCTAAAGAGAATCTTCCATTGCCCTCTGGGGAGGGTCTCAGAAGGTAGTCAGAGGAGCAGCTGCGTCTCTCATTCAAAACGGGAAGTCACTGAAATGAAGTTTCTACACCAACTGAATGATAAAGAGTTCCATCAAAAGCTAACCTTATTTCTGTCAGGAATGTATTTAAACATTTTCTTTTAAAGTTTCTCCATCTTTTCAGGTATTTTCTTTTGACTTCTACTCCCTGTGTCCTCCATACACCAACCTTTTCCTCTCTGAAGATGCTTTCTTTGTAAAACCTTCTTTGTCTTCTGCTCCATAATATCCTTATCACCCCATCAATAACACCCTTACTGCCTCCACCGATAACATCCCCATCTCTGCTGCCAATAACAACCGCTTTTAAAGAAAACGTGGTATATGTAAACGATGGACAACCATTAACAAGAAGGAAATCCTACCATTTGCAACAACATGGGTGGACCTGGAGGGCATGATGCTAAGTGAAATAAGTCAGGCAGGAGACGACAAATACTGTAGGATAGAACTTATCCGTGAAATCTAAAAAAGGCAAACTCACATTAACAGAGTAAAATATGGCAGTAACCAGGGGCTGGGGGTGGGGCAGGAGAAACAGGGAGCTGGGGGTCAAAGGGTACAAATTTACAGTTATAAGATTAATATGTTCTGGGAATGTAATGCCCACCGTGATGACTTTTGTTAACAATACCATACACACTGCATAATGGAAATTTGGTAAAAGAATAGAGGTTAACGTTCGCACCATCAAAAAAAGGTAACTATGGATAAAAAAGGTAACTATGGATTAATTAACCTTAATGTAGCAATGACTTTACAATATGTAGGTATATGCAATCATCATGTACACTTTAAATTTACACAGTGTTATTTGTCCCATATCACAATAAAGCTGGGGAAAAAAATAAGATTCCCCACTACTCCTACCAATATACCATTCCTATCACCCTCACCAATAATACCGCTACTACCCCAAACAATAACATCCCTAATATCCCATCTGATTACGTGCCTACTACCCATCCTCTCCAGCTACCTATCCAATATGCAGGAATACTTCTATAAGGCTAACAGAATGAAGATGTAGATTAGGAAGTAATTAATTAGATGGGAAACTTTGGTTTGATCCATTTTCTCTGACTGCTTAGGCTAGATGTATAATAACTGGTTATTAGAATACTTGGATCTTTTGTCCAAACATACATATCCTTGTGTTCCTTTTACAGATCACAGCACCACCCACATCATGATAATCTATCTTAGTTTTTAGTCCTGTAAGCACTTAGGTCAGAAGTGATGCAACAAGTGAATCATTTAAAGTTTTGATTTTCCTCACAACATGTTTTTTTCAATTGGAGTCTCACTCAGACCACAACGCCAACTTCTAACCTTAAAAAAAGAAATGTGCAAAAATCTTATATTAAACCCTTATATAATTATATTATATTATAAGTACTTATAATATTTTATAATATATATTATGTTATATTATATTATATATACTTACAATATAAAAATCTTATACTAAACCCTTATATTAAACTCCAGTCACAGTTGTTAGTTAAGGGGGAAAGACAAAAACAGTTATCACTCAGCAAACATTGATTTACTGGATGGAGAGCACTGGGAATACTAAAATGAGCCCGTCTGGTATTCAAATCCAGCATGCCACCATCATAAACCATAATAGTCAAATAAACCTCTTTGATGAGGCTAGACTGACCCCAGAATCACAGAATATTAGAGATTACCAATGTGCAAAAGCCTCATTTTACAGGGAAGAAACAAAGAATTCAAAAGTGTTGTGCCTTGCTTAAGTCACAAGTTTCCCTTATCGGAATCAGGAGAAAATTCTGGAATTGGACTTTTAAAATTCCAGAGTTCTCCTTGAGGAGGCAAGTCAGTTTCAGTAAATGAATACTCTGTGTCCAAATGCTTTCCCCCACCTTTCGCCACAAGCCTGTTCAAAACCACCGACTGATCCCAGCGTGACCTGCTCTCTGAGTGGGAATTCTCCCCCAAGGCAGTAAAGGGGAAAACCTTACGGGGCGGTAATCCTGTCACATTGGTTTTCAAAAACCCTCAGAAAGATTCCACATAATCTCAAGCAATCCAAGTGAAACCTTCCAGTTTCGGGTGAAGATACAAGAGGCAGCCTAACTGCTTGGCAGGATAAACTCTGCTTCTCAGAGGAGCACCCCACCCTCCGCATGCCGTGGGGCCGCTCCAGATTCCTACATTCATCGTCTGTGCTGGATCCCACACAAATCTGGCAGACAGGAGGTCTCACTGAGTGGGGATGTTCGCCACCTCTGAACAACGCAGACGGGCAAGTTCAACCTGTGCTGCGAACCCGACGTGTGTTCACTGACGGTGCATAATTAGCACTCAAAACATGTTCCATCTCATAAAGAAAGAAAGATAGAGAGATAGATGCATGCATGCCACTTTGGAAACTTTCCTGGTGATAACAGCAATTTCCATATTTGTAAACGTGTCTGCTGAGAAGCACGGAGTAGAAACGGGTGGCAGGAGGACCTTCACAAGTCACTTCCAGAAAGGGTTATACTCAACAGGTTTCGAACACCCTGAACACTGGGAAAAGTTACTGCAAGTTACAGGGAAAAAGAAAAATGTATGAACGTCTGTCTCCTTTATCTTCACTGCATTACCTCTGAAAGCATCTTTCTACGCAATTCTGATACCGCACAAGCCTCGGAAACCCACCAGCTCTCGCTCTTTCATTCCATAAATATTCCCCGCACATCTGCTGTAGGACCTACACTCTTCTTGGCATGGAAACAAGAGACAAGAAACAATAAACATAATAACCAAGTGAAGAGAGTAAAATAGCTCTGGGAGGCAAAAAGAGCTATAGGGGAGAGAGATCGAGAGAGAAGAGTAAAGGGAATCAGGAGGCTGGGGAATGGCGAGGCATTAGGTGCTCTTTTAAAAAAAAAAATGGTGGGCAGGGTGGGTGGGCTCACTGAGAAGTGAACTTGAGCAGAGATCTGAAGGAAGTTAAGAAGTCGGCCAAGCAGATATTTAGGGGGAGTAAAGTCCATACAAATGATCTCTCCTGACAAAAGTTAAAATAGCATTCACTAATGGAAATATGATGACCCCCCTCACCCCAGCCCCCCGCTGTAAGCTGAAACAGCCCCATACCCATACCCAGTCCCACGCTGATCTCCTGGCTACACTCTGGGTTTTACCCCATAAATGTTATTTCTCAGGAAAGAGGGAATGCATTACTTCACACATTGCAAGACTTTTTACAAAGTCTCTCACAATACAAGGGCTCCCTGCCACTTTATTTTGAACAACAAAATGCTTACTAGGGAAAACACATTAATCAAAACTGGTTTGAGAACTTAATTAAAGTCATCTGATGGACTTAATTTTTTAGGAGGGAAACACATCTAACAAAAATTTAAAATAATTCCTGTGGCATGAAACAACCTTTTGGGGGCCTGCAGCATGCATGTTTCTCAAAGACGGCATTTAAAAAAGCAGTGTACAAATTCTATACACAAAAGAGAAAACTACCAGCACCCCGATGGGACTCACAGAGTGTTGACTGTAGAGCAAAAAAAGGCCATTTACAAGAGATTCCACTTATATAAAGTTCAAAACCAGGCGAAGCTAACCTTTGGTGTTGGAAATTACACAGGCTGTCTCTGGGGAGGAGGCGGGGGGGAAGTGACGGGAGTGGCCAGAAGAGGGTTTTGGGCTATTCCATTTCTTGACTTGGTTGCTGGTTACCCAGGAGCATTCATTTTGTGCACCTCACTGAGCTGTACACTTAGGATTGATGCATTCTCCTGTATTTACCTTATCTTTAATAGAAAGATTTTTAAAAGGGCAATGCAGAGTAAGGGGTTACATTATGGAGATTTCTCATTCACCGCTGAGCTGGATAAGAAAAAAAAAAAAACAACTATCCTAGCGTTAAACGAATGAGTATTTTTTTTTGACTTAGAGCTTCTAGTGATGGCATCACTCATGAATCTTTAAAGTACTGGATTCCAAACAACTTGGATGAAAGTAAATATGATGAGCTTGAAACCTTATTTTAGATGCCCCAAAAAGTCACTCTGGTGATGATAAAGATGCTGAAGGCAAAGATGCATGAAAAGAGTAGGAATAAAAATGTTTCATGAAATGTAAACATGGGGAGAAAAGTATTATTTCCAAATGGCTGTATTTTATATGTCTAAAAAAGGGCAGGCACAACTAAATTAATATTTAATATTATAAACAAAAATTTAAAAGGCTGTAAAGTTGCTCCAAACTGTGTTCTGGATCTTTCCATGGGGAAAGTTTTCCTCTTTTATCCAATATACGCTATGTACTGATACTGTTCCTTGCTTCTTGTGGCCAACAAAACTCAACCACAATTTTTTGTGTGTCAACTAGAAAACACGGAGAACTCAAACTGCTTAAAAGAAATGAACCCCACAGAACTATGCTCTAACCACTAGCCATAAGTGGCTATCAAGGACTTATAATGTGGGCAAAGCAACGAAGGAGCTGAATTTTTCATGTTATTGAATTTTAATTAACTTCAACTTAAATTTTAAAAATGAAGCAGTAGAAAATAATTCTTTTTCTGTTAAACACAACCTTATTTTGTAGGATATTTCACTTTAACTGTTGGAAAAGTAACATCCAAGTTGAGATGTGATACAAATGTAAAATATATACCAGATTTCAAAGATTTCGTTTGAAAAAATATATATAAAATATCTCATTACAGGTTGAAAACATAGTATTCTGGTTATGTTTTATATATATATATGTATATACATATATATATATAATAAAGCATAGTACTAAACATAGCTAAATAAAACATAATACTAAAATTAATTTCACCCTTGTTTTTACCTTTTTAACATGTCTACCAGCAAATTTTAAATTACATGGGTGGCTGAAATTATATTTCTATTGGAGAGCACTGCCAAGGAATAAAATGCCACTTTTGATTAGCAACTACAGGGGAGAGATAAAAGAATGAGAAATCAAAGCTGGAAAAACCAATATATTTGAAGATCTGATTAACAACTATGGTGGAGTACAGGGTGGGGAGGGGGGGAGAAAGAAGAAAAGGGGAAACATGCCCAAGAAATCAGTGCTTCTTTTAAAGGCCCGTGGTCAGATAAGCACGAACGGACCCAGACAGCAGGGCAAATGCTATCTATGATTCCACAGCTGTCAACAAATCCAATGACCTAGTTTTTGCTGACTACGTGTTAGAAGATTGCCATGTATGTTATTAAAAAGCAAGAAGAATGACAGAGGTGCTGAGCACATGTCTTTCTAGAGTGACAAAGGAGAGGAGGGAGTTTTAAATTGCTCTGCTCCAGATTTTCCCTTCATTAGAGTTTTGGGGGAGGATTAGGAACCACCAAGTGTCTGTCTGGGCATAAAAACTTGTTTTAGCAGAACAGAGAAAGTGCAATAAAGTCTTTCACGCTTGTGAGCAATGGCCATTGTGTGCAGCTGGGAGACACTAGGAGCCCACTGTAAAAAGAGAAGAGACTGACCCCTCTGCTGCTAACCACCGTGATTGTCCCTGGTAGGGACAGAAACAGGTGTCTGGGAAAGAGGAGAAGCAAGGGGAAAGTTCTTAAGTTATACCTGAGAAACGCCAAGGTAAGGTAAATAAGCAGGTTTCTTACTGAAGACCTTTACAGAGCCTTGACTCTTTTGAGGAGCATCATGACCCTTTCCAAGAGGATTTACAACATGTGTGTTCCCCAAACACATGGACTACAGCACCCTTTTTGCTGATGAGCACTGCAGGAAGGGCACATTTTCAAGAAGCACTGGCTTAAGAGGAAGAAACTCCAGATCTATAGCTCCTTTGGGCTTTACCCTCAGCCCCAAAGGAACATCACTGTCTGCTATAAGCAGAGTTTGGAGGCACTGGGAACTAGAACGTGGTGGTCATCCCAGCTCAGCCAGCACCAGACTCCTTCCGATGCCGACTTCAATAGCTGTGAGAGCGAGGTACATCTCAAGTGGGGCCACAGCTGTGTCCTGGAGAAGCACACATCTTCTTCAGGTTCAGCACCTCACAGGCTGGCCTACAGCCAACCAAGCATCCGGCTCCTCCTTAAAACCCTTAAAACTAGAGAAAGTTGTATGCGCCCTGGAATCAACAGCCTTCTCCCCACAAGTGGGGATGGAAGAGATATCAGACTCCCACTGGGCCAAATGCGACCCAGGAGGGTGGGAAGGCATCCTGAGAAGTCTGACACCCAGGCTGAATTTCTCCTTAGAATAAAACATTCATGGGCACCTATTAGCCACCTCTCTTTTGACATATCTTCTCTTTTCCCTCTAGTCTTTTGTCTGCTCCACTAGCCCCTAGAATGTTATCTGATTCCTTGGTTTTAGGGCAATTTCTCTGCGAAGACCACAAAGGAATGCAGGACTGACAGCCACAGGCTGCCCACACAGCCAATAATAGGCTGCTTTCTGTTCTAGACACATCTAAATGCCATTTTAGGAATCCCCAGTTAATTCTGTTTCTGATTTAACCTACAAGTGTGCTTATTATTATTATTTCACGCACTATGTGTTGTAAAAGCTAAAAATTACATATAATTGCAATGCTTCACACATGAGCAAGTTCTAATCCCCTTGTTGGGTGTTAAAATTCAGTTGCTTAATAAAAAATTACATTAAAGAGAACAATGAAGATAATTCAGCAAGCCCATGGAAAGGAAGAACATCCTAAATTTAAAAGTGAAAAAAAAAAAAACAAAAACAAAAAACCAACTCACCCCACAAGACCAGAAATATCAGAACCAGGAAGAACACAGGAACACACACGAGTTCTATGGGGTAAAGGACAGTGGTTTTTAAGCATAACGCAAAGACATTTTGGAACAGGCCTTGTGAAATGTGTGCTGGAAAGGGAGAAGCCACCAAACCACGTTCCACAGAGGTGGCCAATGACCTCACGACCACACCAGCTTTCTGATTTGTAGTCTTGGGGCACGAACAGGGTTGACAACCCTCCCTTGCTGAGATACCGTCAACCTCCATCACCCTCTCTGTTCCAGTTTCCTTCAGACCTCTTAGTGACTTCCTTTCTGCCTCTTTTCTCTGCATGGCAGTCAGTGCTGGAATTCCCCAGGGCTCAGCATCCTTCCTTCCTCAGTGATTTCATCCATGATCATGATCAAGTTTCAATTAGCATTTTCCAGCTGGTGTCCTAGCCCAGATGGCTGCTGTGAGCTCCTGCACTGGAGAAATAAGGCCCTGGTCCATAGTCCTCCTAATCTCAGCAAAGGCTCCTGTCCATTCAGTTGCACAGGCCAAACCTGCTCCTCTCCACCATACCCTGTTACCCAATCCAATTTTGTACTATTCTCTTACCCTGCTGAGTTCCTTGGCTCCATAGTTCTCAAGTCAAACCTCCTCTCCACACCTTCACTCCAGCTGTAAACGAAGCTACAATCTCCAATCGTCTACACAGATACTCCAACAGTGTCCTAACTCCACCTACTCCTGCCTCCAATCCAGTCCTCACATCTCTTCCCAGAGTATCTATCTGGTATCATTCTTTAGCTCTTCCTTAAAACCCTCCAGTGACTTTCCATTGCATTTGGGATAAGACCCAAATCCTGAGCCCGGAGGGGAGTCCTAGCTACCTCCCCAGCCTCACTGAGCAGCACTTACCCTCCTTTCTCTGCAGTCAAATCACAATGGCCTCCTTCCTGTTCCTTGAACCAAACGTGCTCCCTCCCACCTTTTAGCCTCTGTCCAAGCTATTCCCTAACCACTAGCCCCGACTCTCCCTGCTTACCCCCCCTTAGATTGCAGTGCAAACACCACTTCTTCATACAAAGAAGACTGTAACCTGGGTCAGTGTCTCTCACCATGTTCTGTTTTGGAGCATTACCCATTTGTGATTATGTCTCCATCAGGAGACCTGCTCCGTGTCTGTGTCCTCAGCTACACTGTAAGCTTCATGTGACTAGGGACATTACCTGCACTGGCTCACTAAGGAATCCCTGGACGCCCCCACATAGGGGTCCTCAATGATCTGTTCAAAAGAGCATGAATGTATTTTGGCCCACTGCTGCCGGATCTTGGATTCATGCAGAGAGAGACAACGAAGATAAAGAATTTGTCTTGTTTTTTTTGGGGAGTGATCTAGACAAACAAAAAGCTCCCTCCCTCCCCTCAGGCTCAGATTAACTTCAACTAAGTTCCCTGGACAGAACAGAAAGGTCTCAAGTCAAAGAAAATAGCAAGGGGACAGAGGATCAAGAGGGGCTGGGGCAGGAAAGGCACTTGATAAGAAAACAGAGGCCTCCAGGCAGCAGGACTTAGATTTTCTCTCCACTCTGAGCATCTAAGCCTATGAGGGTCTGCCTACCACCTCCCCAAGCCTGAGGACTGGGCGTCCAGTCCCATCAGCAGCTGATGCCCAGTCTCTGGGCACACCCAACCTGGGCCTGCCTCCACCTTTAACTCACCTCTAACTTTAACTTTCTCCTCTCTACTGGTAGCTTTTAGCTCCCACTGACAGCAAACAAAACTTCCTCCACCTGTATCCTGAGCCACCACTTCCTTTCTCTCTTTCCAAACTCATAGGCTCTTAAGCCCATGGAGGGAGGCCATCTTTGCTGTTAAAAACTGCTCTTGCAAGATTAACCAATAGCTTCTGGTGGCCAAACCCGGTGGGTCACCCAACCAGTGGGTGCTGACTCGACCTCTTTCCTGCTTTTGTACTATTCTCTTACCCCAGATTCTGTGACATCATGTTCTTCCTTTTTTCCCCTTACTTCAGAGAAGTTCTTTCTTTTTCCCCTTCTTTGGGTCCTCTCCAGTATTCTAGTCATAATGCTCTCCTCTCTCCCCTCTGTAAGCACAATTGTTCTCAGGTCATGACTCCATCCAAGGCTTTGCCACCTCAACCAGTGGCTATTCAACGTGTGGTTCTCAGCTCACTGCTGCTCCACCAACTTTCTGTTAACAATCCATGACCAGATAGGTGCATGAAGTCAGAGTGAGCATGTAGACACTCTTCTGGCTCTTCAACACTGACACCATATTTTAATTGTATTTTCCAAAGTATCACTTCTTAACGGACTGGAAAAAAAAAAATCAAAGAAACAAAGAAACTAGTCCTTCACCACAGATAATTTGAGAAACACTGACCTAGCTTCTACAGTTTTAAACTTTTCGATTAGCTTATGGTGAAAAACCCAGGGACTTCATAATAAGAAAATAAAAACGTTATCAACTTCTCTAAAGTTGCTGTAGAGCAAGTTTAGCCAACCAAAATACTGGCTTGGTATTTCCACTAGGCAACAGTGAGTGGATGCTGAGTGGTGGCTGCCCCTCTGAGATGGGCCTGTGCTACCCAGATGACCACCTGAACCTCCTTCCCTCTGTCATCACCTGCCACTGCCTACCGATCCTGTGGGCCTCTGTGTCTGCACCTCATATGACACCAGCTCCATTCCTAGAGTCCTCCTGAAGTCCAGCCCAACAACCGCAACTGTCTTCTAGAATGTTCCCTTGGGTGTACTACCAGTTCTTCAGTCCTAACAAGTCCATCACCAACCTCGTTACCTTTCTGGGTTCCTCATGCTGTGTGTTCCCCATCCTCACAAGTGACCCTACCTCACACTTCAGTCACCTGAGTGTCATTTTAGGGTCCTCCTTCCCCTTCTATGAAACAATCTTAATGATTCTTCCTCTGCATTTCTCTTTTAATTTGTTCATTTCCTTGACAAATGTTTATTAAGTTCTGGAGACCAAAGCAAACAGGATAGCCCTCTCTTCCAGCAATGCCTCACTTGTCACCCCAGCCTCTTCCCCCCCCCCCCACAGTTCTGTCTTCCACTCTGAGGACATGATCATTTACACTCCATTCTGCCTTCACTCCTCCCCTGCTCCTGACAGATTCACCTTTTTAAAATGGCACAATTTGCTTGGCTTGGGGGTAGGTGGGGGGTGTAGGGATGTAAGGAAGCCTTCTAAATGTATTTCTCTTGTCTTGCACTAATTAAAATTAAACTCTCTGCACCACACTTGTAGAAACGAGGCCCTAATGCTCAGCAATCAGACAGAAAGCAAATGATGAGTCATTTATATACTACAGGCAAAGTTTCATAATCCTGAGGATTTAGGATATTCTATTTCATTAAAAGAAGCCGCTTAGATTTCAAAGATCTGTCGAGTTCTTTTCTTACAGTCAAGACTTAAGCAGCATCATTTGGTTTTTGAAAGGACAACGCATCTAGTTTAATCCAAGCCACTGAGTTTCTGACCGTGAGTTAGCCCCCATAGGACAAGGCAGGGGTCAGCCTCATCATCCCTCAACTGCCTACATTCCAATGTTTCTGGGGTCCGGTGTTAGACAGACCTAGTTCTAAGATGATCGTGTGGGTCACTGCTCCCCCTTCCATCATAAAGGGGTGTGAACCAAGGGGCAGAGCCCAGAGCTGAGAGCTTGAGGGCAAAGACCCTGATATCTCACCTGGACAATGGCTGGGGGTATGGCTCTCTCTGATGGGCAGCAAGGCCTAGAGACCCAGGCTCTAAATCTGTCTCCATATACCGGACCCAGTTACCCCTGTCCACCTCCCATGTGGTCTCTCCTCCAACTGGGACAGCCCCTCTCAGTCCCTGAGCACCACACAAAGAGGCAACATGGCCCAATGGTCACAAACGTGGCCTCTGGCTCACACAGGCTGGCTTTAGACCTTAGTTCTGCCTTTCAGAGTTGTAACTGGGCAAACTGCATAGCTTTTCTGTGCCTCAGTTTCTCCACCTATAAAATGGGGCTAAGCCTTCAGAGGGGATGAGATGGGGGTTAAGACTATAGTGTCGGGCACACAGAGAAATTCCCTCGGTGCAGTGAAATCCCATTTAAAATTCAAATAAACCTATAGATACATAAATATGGGTCAGCAGCATATAATACAGCCAGAGAGCCCAATCTTTTCCTTCCCTTTTCTCCTCCCCCCCCCCCCCCCCCCCCTGTCAGTCCTCCTCTTCCCCCTCCCACTCCCCTGTATTCTGCTTCAGGGGCTCCAGCCAGTTCCTCCATCTTTGTAGTAAACCCCCCCCTGCTGTACCCCTCCTGAGCTGCCTTGAGTAGGGCTCTGTTTCAAGTCATCAAAAGAACCCTGGCCAGAACAGGCTTCCTCTTCCCTTTGTTCATCCCAAACTGCAGCCCAACAGAACTCGACTCTCAGCCTTGAGCTTTCATTCCACACTCCTATCTTTACCAAGAACAATATAGTTGGCCTCACCCCTCGCTTTTCAGGGCCCTCACTCTATACCACACCTCTCTAAAACCTTCCCCACTTGGCCACAGAGCCTTCCTCTCCAACCGAGTCCCACTGCCGTCCACTGCTGGCTCTCCTGTAGAAAGACCTTCCCTGGGCTGCATCCTTGAACAGTCCCAGCCCCTGGGCAAAGCCCTCATCCTCTCAGAGCTCTTTCCTCCTGCCTAGAAGGGAGACACCACTGCCAGTCAGGCCTCTTGACCAAAATTAGTTGAAACACAAACCAGAAAATGTGTGCAACTCTGAGATCTTCAAAGGGCTTTCCAAACATTCGAGCACTTTCCCAAGAAGCTCCAAAGAACAAAAAGGAATTTGAAGATGAACATGTAAGCCCTTTATATGACATCATTCTGTCTCTTTACAATCTCCTTGGGAACTCTGAAGAACAGGAAATTCCAAGGGGCCCCACAAATCCACCAGCCACACGAGACAGGCTCCGGAAGTACCTGGTGACCAAATCTTTGTCTCATAGGAGCAAAGGCGGCCCCTCGGCTCTCCAAGAGCCTTGAGACTCTTTGTCCCTGGAGCATTCGGTTCCAGGACTTGGAACATACAGTCTCTCTGAGTCTGCCCATAAATCTGCCTTTTAAATGTTTTGTCATCCATAATAAATAATTTACAGAAAGGGCTGGTTGGATGGAGCACAGCAGGAAACAAGAGGGGAAAAACAAAAAGCGGTAGCCCAGATTTAATTTGAGCAGCTAAAGTGTGCAGAAAAATCATCAGACCACACTGAAAGGAACAGAGTCATCTTGATATAATTCCCTTCGCCCTCTGCAGAAAATCATGATGGAGAGGGCCTGAAAATTATCGCACCTTCAGCTAATTTTACATGACACAGATACAGATGATTTTATTTTTCCTAATTGTGGAAAATAATGAAATCGCCTTTCCCTCCTGCCATCCATGTTCTCTATCCAAAAGTTCTGCTAATTTGAAACATTCGGTGGAAAAATAATAGCAGGCCCTTGTTCTTAAGAAAAAAAAAATCTAATCACTTTGAATTTAATTCCAATATGCAGAGAATATGAGCTTATCCTGTGTGATGGTACAATGACAAAATGAGTTAATTACCATCTCATCATAAGATGGATCTGCTTGTCATAGGAACAGGAGCCATTATTTCACACAAAATAATGACCCAGATAAAAAGTAATGACTGTAAGCTGTAGCCGCCGGTGGCTCAGCTTCATCCTGGCCTAAGTGAATGGCAATTAACAAGTGTCACCACTCTCTCTCTATACAAATAGGGACCAGAATATTCATTAAATATTTACTGAAAAGACACAGTGGTTTTTGGTATTTTTCTTCCCAGGGAGCTCCCGGGGTCTTCTACCTGTGTGATGACAGAAAAATTTACACATGTGTGAATTCTGCCATCAGCTGGAATAGGCTGTTGATCTCACAGAGGGACATTCGGTTCTCCTCTGCTCTTTGCACGCAGAAGTGGTGCCTTCTCCAGAAATCTTGTCTAATGACAGAGAAGAGGAGCGGAGGGAAGGAGGCCCAGACCCATTGGCTGGATCCTTCCAAGGTCCGGCCCTCGGCCACACTAGACAGGAAGGGACAAATGGCGGGACGATCTCAACAACCCCGAGGCATTGGCGGGAAAACTTACCTGCGCCTGCTGACCATGATCATGAACCAATCCTCTATTTAAAGGAATGGAGATGAGAGATGCTGGGATACACAGAAGAAGACCAACTGTGGGTTAGAAATCTCCTAGTGTGGAAGTTGTCTAGTCTGTCTGGACCCAATGCTTGTTGTTTGAAACCCAGGGGCACTGTAGGAGCAGGATGTCACCAGTGGGCTTTTTAAAGTATATAATTTTCAAAGTGTTAAAAACATAATTCTTACAGAAGCACAGAATGAGCTAATTCAATGAACTATTAGATACTGATGTGCACAGATGTGAGTTCACACACACACACACACACATACAATGTCTACCTGCACTATAAACACTACACACACCAGTATCTGGGTGCCCACTGATCAGGCTGCTTTCTCCTTAAGACCTGATACAGGCACAGTGTAATGGGACAGTCACGCCAGTGATCTGGTTTGTTCAAGACAAAAACACCAAGTCATATGGGTTTTTGTTAGGTTTTGTTTTTTTTTTTAAGATTTATTCATTTATTCATGAGACAGAGAGCGAGAACACTCAGGTGCAGGGGGAGGGACAGAGGGAGAGAATCCCAAGCAGGCTCTCCGCAGAGCAAGGAGCCGACACAGGGCTCAATCTCATGATGCATGATATCACGACCTGAGCTGAAATCAAGAGTTGGCTGCTCTCTGACTGAACCACCCAGGCACCCCTCAAATCCTATGTTTTTAAAAGAGCACACTTGATTGTATGGACAAAGTCTCATGTGCCCACCTTACCCACTTACCCCTTAAATATTCTAAGCATCCCACTCTTGATTACAAGCCTATTTCTAAAATGATTTTTTTCCCAGTACTCAGATCATGGGGTAAGTTCCACCTTTAATATATCACTACCCAAGTTTATTAGAGCATTTTATCTGCATCACCAGATAAGAGGGCCCTTTTTATGTAGACACCTACGTGACTTATACAAATACTTGTATTGTCCGGCTTATGCACGTGTGAACAAAAAAATGCCTTGCCACCCATTTCTTTTTTTTAATTAATCATTTTTATTAACATATAATGTATTATTAGCCCCAGGGGTACAGGTCTGTGAATCATCAGGCTTACACACTTCACAGCACTCACCATAGCACATACCCTCCCAATGTCCATAACCCCACCACCCTCTCCATACTCCCCTCCCCCCAGCAGCCCTCAGTTTGTTTTGTGAGATTAAGACTCTCTTATTCTCTTATGGTTTGTCTCCCTCCTGATCCCATCTTGTTTCATTTTTTCCTTCCCTATTCCCCAACACCATCCCCTCCCCCCCGCCATTTCTTAAGTAATGATCTGAATTCCACTAGAGCAGAAAGAGTCTCCATCATCCCAGTAAAATGATCAGGAATGTTGACCCAGTCTCCTGGTCTTAGTCCCCAACCATACATGGGGGCTGGGGGTTATTCCTAAGGACTTGTTGAGCCTGAACACTCAATCAACGTTGAAGGCAAGTGGACAGGAAGAGAACAACAACAAAAGAGTCACTGGGTGTTTAAAGAAACAATCTATTATTTCACTCTTCTGAACAGCAAACCACTCCCCCCATCCCCTGGCATTTACAGCAGAATCCAGGCCCCTACCCCCACCCCTTGCACTCCCTTACTTCCCCAAAGCTTCTCTGATCTTTTGATTCCCCTCAGTTGCTCCTGCACCAGGCCCTCACACATGCTGCTCCCTCTGTTTGGAGGTCTCCCCAGCCTTTCCTGTGCAGCCCCATCACCAGGGGACCCCTACCCATCCTTTCTGTCTTGGCACGAGGGACCTCCCTGACAGCCAGGCCACGTGGTGTCTGCTGCCCTTCCGCCCTGCTGCCTCCTCCCGGGTCTGCCTTCTAGGTATGAGGACATGAGGTCAGGGAACACAGGCGTTTCATTCTCTGTGTCCAAGCACCAAGGGGGAAAGGACTAGTTCTGGCCCAAAGCTGATGGCCAACACTATTCATTAATGAGTTTACTAATGGACAGACTGGATCTCAAACAAAGCATCATCCCCTCTCTGGGATAGGGAACTGTCAATTACTGTGGAAGAGTGGGTGAGAGAGAACAAGGAAAGCATTAAGGAATGAACTTAGCCCCGGTTTGAGCAAGAACATTCCTTCAGCCGTATATTTTGTATTGAAACACAAGTGAACCCTGCAATGAGGCAGGAAACCTCATAGGGCATGAAGAGAAGTTCAAAACCAGACACATTACTGGGCAGAGAATGATTCTCCTGCAACTAGGCAATTTTCTCCGGTATAACTGCATGCCAGTGGCCGCAGGACTCTAGGGTGCTCTCGCACTAGAAAGAAAGGTGGCTCATGGCAATAAAGACCCACAGGACAAGTAGAAGGTGGGATTTGGGCGGGGGGTGTGTGGGTCACACCATCTTGAAGGTTTGAAGGGAGTCTGAGTAGTAGGCCCAAGCCTATCAGCCATTAGTGCCAATCCAGCTTTAAAAGACAAGGTCCAGGATCCTGCCTGCCTGGGAAGGGGGGAAGCTACCTTGTTTCTGAGTCATCTTCAGTCTGAGCCATGTGTGTACAGAATGGGGGGTTGCACCCTTGTGGGGCTGCTCAAAACCCAGGTCCAAGGAGTCCCTGGCTCCTACCCCAGCCTGTGGAGTATGGCCAAACTGCCCTAAGCCAGCCCCCACCAGTTCGCACTGCAAACCTGGTCAGTTGTCCCGACCATAGGGCTCACCTTCTTAATAAACTCTGGGATGAGTTTCTGGCCTGTCAGGTGGTCTAAGGAGGAACAGCAATCTAATTCCAAGATGTAGCGTTCATTGTGAAGATCACTTTTCTGAGATCTGAAGAGAGGAAAAAAACACATAAAGATTTTGCACATATTATATATATGTGTATATATCATATATTTATGATATATACATATATATATTCATATATATATGAATTGTTGGGTATTCAATGAAACCCCAAAATCTTTCCTGAAAGTAAATGTTGAAAAGCACTGCTGAAAAATAGTTTATAATAAAACTCAAATTTTATATACATATATATATATATATTTTTTTTTTTTACTTAATTATACACATCATGGAAAGACCTATACATACTATCAAGGAAAACACACCATTATAGAAATTTAGGACAGTATAGCTTATCCATTAAACAACACGCACATATTCCCATGTTTATTTCCCATGGGTTAATATCTGACAAGGCATAGACAAAGAGACACACCAAACCACTAACAGCACCTACCTCTGGGGGATGGAGATGGTCTGCATGGGAGCTGGATCTAGGGGTGGTAGGGTAACTGAAAGCGACTTTAGCTATATCGCTATTTTTTTCCCCTTTTTCTGAAAAGAATATATTCTAATAGCATTTAGGAAATTAAAATTAATTTAAAGAGACTTTTAAAAGGTTCAACCCTTACAGAAGGCAATCTGGCAAAATCCATCAAATTAAAGATACATTAAAGAAAGAATATAAGGCAACTGAAGTCCTGGGGAAAGAGTGGGTATAAAGGTCATTTGTGGCAAACAGCTGCAGGGTTCTGGTTGGTGCAGAGCCGGCCAGCATGGCCCAGCCATGTCCCCACACAGGTGGCGCAGCTGCTTCTCTCTTTCCCACCATGTCCTTGTGCATATGATGGGACACTCTGTGCATTCAGGAGAGCCAGTAGGAAGTGATCACCAGAAGGAACTCCTACCACTTCATGCCGTTCCTTTGAGGGACTCCTACATGACGCTCATGCGGGCATGAGGAACTCCTGAAAGTGACACGAGTATCAGAAATGGAAGGTGATTCCTTGGCCCACCCAGCCAGGCATAAGGCAAGAGGAAATGGATTGCTGCTAAGTGTATGCACAGCGTGGTCTAGCCGGTCACGGGGATCGGGACTAAGGGACCAGGATTCTGGGCTCTGTCCGGGGTTTTCCAGCACAAGCACAGCCACACCCCACTGGCCAAGGGATGAGCAGGGCTCTCTCGGCCCACTTATGAGGAGCTCTACCAAAGAGAGGCCCATGCCAGCCCCTGTAAGAGCAGGTGTGGCCAGAAAATTCTTAAAGTGGGCGCTTTCACACTGAACTCATACACATGTATCCTACCAAATAAGTGGTTTCTGAATATGCATATTTGCTATATTTTAAAAATGAATTTCTAAGATTCTTATATATCATTAAAAGCAACTTACATTACCATTAACCCTCTGGGTATGATTTATGTGAAATTTGAAAGTGAAAAAATTTTAAAGAGGATTTGGTTTTTTCCCAGGTGTGCAATTGTGATCGGGTAAGCAAACGTCAATAGTGTATCTTGATTTTATTTTTCCTCCTAATTCATCCTTTGAGGAGTAGGGATTGAGGCACATACTTTCGAAACATAAAAGAATAAATGGATTCCAAACTGGTCAAACTGGAATAAACTAACACCAAAAGAAGAAACCAGTTCTGTGCCTGAGCCTTCTTGCATTAAAATTTGTCAGACTAGACACTAGCTCTCGTTTTTTCCTCACATTCTCATCCCCTACCACCCCCACGCAAAACACATATTAAGAGGAACTAAAGCAGAAGATTTTAGAGTTTTCAAAGACTTGGTCATGACATGCTGTCATGGGTGTTTGTGAGGTCTCAAATGACGAAGACAGGCGTGGGAGGAGGTGTTCTAAGATATGAAATCCCAGCTTCTCTGTCACATGAAGACAAATGTCAGACCATGAGAGGTTATTTATAAACACCCACTGAGATTTTAAATGAGTAGCTTGAGAACCAGTGATCATTTTAAATAAGTCGACACCACATCAACTCAGTAAAACACTCGTAAAGTGAATGGAGTCTGCCTTTAAGCAACTTACAGCCCAGGTTCATAAGAAATAATCTTTGGTATAGGATCTAGTAACTACCACCTTTGGTGCTAGAACAAGAAGTACTACAGGAAGGAAGGCATCTCTGGTTCATTTCATCAGGTAATTTACCCAGTTACATTTGAGCTGAAAGGAGCACAAAATATCTACAAAAATAAGCGTTACTACAAATTTTCTAGATGAAACATGAAAAACCACATCTTGACCTATAGTCTTGGCAAAGCAAATCCAATATCTGCTGAAGGAATAGATGAGCAACTAATCAGTCTTCCCTTGCCTTTAGGAATTAGCTCCACAATTTAGCAACAGTAAATATGGCTGGTGTGGTGAACACACCCTTCCTCCCAATATTCTCCTCCTGCTGGTGTTCATGATGTTGTACAAACCCTCCCCTTGAATGAGGGTAGGACTTGCACTTCACTTCTAACCCATCAGAATATGGCAAAGAGGGTGGGCTGTCACTCCTGGGATTGCGTTGACACTGTAAGGCTCCATTTTGGCAGACAGAGCCACATATTCTTCTTGCTGGCTTTGAAGAAGCAAGCTGCCATGTTATGAAAGGGCCACGTGGCAAGGAACCGTGGGCAGCCCCTGGTCAACAGTTGGCAAGAAACAGGGATTTCAATTTTATAACTGCAAAGAGATAAATTCTGCAAAGAACCTGAGGGAGCAGTGAAAACAGATATTTATTTCCCAGGTGAGCCTCTGTTGAGATCACAGCCCAAGCCAACACCTATACTGCAGCCTAATGGAGACCAGATGCAAAGATCCCAGATGAGCTACAGAAACTGCGGGGTAATAAATGTATGTTGTTTTCTGACACTAAATTTGTGGCAATTTATTACAGAGCACAGAAAAACAGTAGCAGTTGCTGAGCAGGAAGACAAGGCAGGTTCATGTTTTCCCACTGGTGACCATGGCTAGTTCCAGGCCCACAGATCTACTCAGAACACCGAGAGGGAACACAACGGTGGCTCAGTGGGTTAAGCCACTTCTTTTGGCTCAGGTCATGATCCCAGGGTCCTGGGATCGAGTCCTGAATCAGGCTCCTTGCTCAGCAGGGAACCTGCTTCTCTCTCTGCCTCTGCCTGCCACTCTGCCTGCTTCTGCTCTCTCTCTCTCTGGCAAATAAATAAATAAAACCTTAAAAAAAAAAAAAAAAAGAACACCTAGAGCAGTCACTGACAGGTGATGAGGTTTCCTGTCTCTGAGGGCCAGGACCACCTTGGGAGAGAGAAGATGACACCCAACAGAAGTGGCTTCAGGGGCCAGGGGTGGCCCTCTAAGGGATCACATCAGGAGGGAATAGATACTCTACAGTCATTCAAGTCCCCAGGGAAAGAAGCATTAGCATGAAACTCTCAGCTGAGGAAGCATTTGTCACCTTCCTACAAAGGAGAAGAAATACCACTTATGTTTCCCCAAAGGTCATGTCCTTGTGTTATTCTGGGAAAAAGAAATGAGAAACCACCAAACTTGCCCTCGAATGAAGCTGTGATGGCTTCCACTTCTGGAAAGGACAGAGAGATCTGGGTTTAAAGAAAAAGAAAAAGGAGGGACACAGAATGCATTTCTGCAGGATTAACTACCAAACCCTCCCTCATCTGGAAATTAACACCAAATACTCTGAAATTAAATGTAAGCACTCTGAGCAGAGTACTGCTAACAATGACATATGCTTCACCTCCTCCCTCCATTGCCTATTCCATAATTTTCTCCAGATTTGCCAGTTACAGGCTACAGGTGCTAAAGTGAACTAGAAGGGGATCAATGAGAACTAGAGATCAATGATACATCTCTAGTTCACTTTGGACAATTTAAACCACCTCTAGGTGACTCTGGACAATTTATATAAACTTTCGGTGTCTTGGTTTCTTTCCTGCTAAATGGGAATATTATGAGTAGCTGTCTCTTAGCATCCTTATAAAAACTAAATAAGACAAAAACATGTAAAGTCCTTAGCACAGGGCATGACAGGAGGTCTGAGCTCAGCAAACATTAGCCACTGCTGACCTAGTGACTATCATCTATAATTGCATCTTTACTTTCCAAACACTCCTCACAGTTCATAATTATTCATTTGAGAAATACTGACCATAACTACTACTATGTGCCAGGCACTATTCTTTAGCATATATCAATAGACAAACACAAAAATCTCTGCTCTCCTGGAGCTGACAGTCTAGGGGGATAGGCAAAAACAAATAAACATGCATGAGCATATAACAGTATGTTCAGCAGGGATAAGTATAGAAGAAAAAAGAAAGAGCAAGGTGAAGAGAATCAGGAGTGTTTGAGGGGAAGCTGCAGTTTTGTTGTTGTTAAAGATTTATTTACTTATTTTAGGGAGAGAGAAAGGATTAGCAGGAGGAGAGAAGGAGAGAGAAACCTCAGACTCCCCACTGAATGTGGAGTCCAATGAGGGGCTTGACGCAAGGCTCCATCCCAGGACCCTGAGATCATGACCTGAGCCAAAATCAAGATTCGGCTTCCCAAATGAGCCACCTAGGTGCTCTTAGAAGCTGCAGTTTTAATGAGGTGGTCTGGGTGGCTTCACCAGGAAGGTGACATTTAGAACAAAGATCTATGGGAACTGAAGGAGCTGGCCATGCTGATATCTAGGATGAGAGCTTCCAGGCAGAGGGAGTAGCCAGTGCAAAGGTCCTGAGGCAAGATAATACAAAGAGGCCCTGAGGCCAAAGCTCAGTGAATAAAGGGCAGAGAAGGAAGAGAAGAGAAGGCTGAAAAGTCACTAGGAAGCCTGGAGACTCCAACTGGGAAATTGGAGACTGTTGAACAGAGAAGTAATATGATCTGGTTTATTTTACAAGGCTCCCTACGGCTGTAGGAGGCAGCTTAGAGACTAACTCAGTGGTCCAGCAGGGAGATGATGATGGCTCAAAGTGGGTTTTTAGCAGCGTAGCAGCAGTCATAAATTCAGTTTAATACATAGTCCAATCTGGATTTCAGGAGAGGAGCTGGAGATATGAATTTGAGAGTCATCATCTTTCAGATGGTATTAAAGCAAAAAACTGGGTAAGATTTCAATTAATGTAGAGAGAGAATAGTCAAGGACTGACCCTTGGGACCATGACCATGAAGAAGACATTGGGAGAAAAAAAAATAAAGCCCAAAGCAGAAGGAAAAACCAGAGAGGAAGGAAGAAAACCAGAACATGCTGTCTGTCCTGAAAGTAAAAGGCAGGAAGCATGTCAAGAGGCAAAGGTATGGGCCACCCTGTCAACTTCTTCAACTAACTCATAATCTTCTATTATGAGAAGACGCATAATCTTCTCCTCAGTTTACCAATAGTCTTGAAATCCCCAAAGAGAAAGTGGATTTAGTCCATCCTATGGAAAAAGTGCAAAGTAATCTGTTTATATTATGATTAAAATGGGTCAATTATCAAATTAATCCATTGATTTGGGTCCCATACAGCTTGGTTCCTTGAAAAAATAAAAACATCTTCATGCTGCTAGGTCATTTCTCAAAAACCACCTGAGCGATAACTAAGTGAAAAGAGCTCTAACCCCTCTCACATCTTGAATCCCCCACTTGGATGCAGCATTGGAGAGTTGAGGGGGGTTTATTTCTACTCCAAAGGGATTTTCTGAAAGGAAGAGGAATAAAAAGGATACTCCTGAGATGTGATGTGCTGAAAGCCAAGAATACATAAGACAAAACAAATTCAAATTCTTAACGTAATGACATCGTGGTAACAAGGCACATAAACTTGGAAGTCCTGACTGCTTAGGATGCTGGAGAAGCAGCTAAGACTTCACAGCCCAGTTAAATTCTAAAAAGCCACCACAACATGACAACTAAATGTAGTGTGGTACCCTGGACTGAGTCCCATTACTAAAAGAGGACATTAATAGAAAAACTGGTGAAATCCAAATAAAATCCACAATTTACTGAACAGTAATGTACCAGTGTCAATGTCTTAGTTTTGACAAAGGTACCATGGTAACATCAGATACTAATGCTTGGATAAACTCGATGAAGGGCATAAGGGAATTCTTTGTAATTTCTTTGTAACTTTTATGTGAAATATAAAATTATTCCAAAATAAAATTTATTTTTAAAAAAGCAAGAAAGGCATTCTACTTTTCTGGGATATATATATTTCCTGTTTTGACTCTGTAATATTTTATTCTCTGAGTCAGTGTCTCTAGACAAAACTATCCATCCCTCCACCCCTCCCTACTATACTCTTCCTATCAGAGACCCTTCAAATCACATCACTGCAATTTCTAAAATAACTGAATCTGGAGGACAAAAGGAAAGTGGCTTTTGATGTGCCCCAACTTCTTTTGATGTGCCCCAACTTCAGGCACTGGAACAATCTAATGAGAAACCTTGGGCTCTGTGAAACAGACAGGGCTTCCCATAGGGCAGGTATCCTCAGCCCTGGTTGCATTCTCCTTTGGAAGCATTTGGGGAGCTCTCATAAATTTTGATTGATTGGTTTTAGGTATGGCCCGGGCAAAGGGGCTTTGGAAACTCATGGGTGATTCTAATGTGTGGTCAGAGTGAAGAACCACAGGCCAGGCTGGGTATGTTGTATCCACTACTGTCCAGATTTTCCCTGGCCAAGAACTGAACAAGTCCATGGAAAGAGAAAACAGAGAGAATGACTTGTAGAGACCAATAATATAGAATCCTATAATCTCAGAAGAAAAGAAACTTCCAAAAAAAAAAAAAAGACCAGACATTAAGGAAATATAAAATAAGAATGAGAACCTTTCTCTATGCCTCTTTTGATCAGAAAAACTCAAAAGTATATCCAACTTCTTGCTCTCCTCACTTCTTTTTACTTTTTTTATTGTGGCTAAAACACACTTAACAGAACATTTACCATTTTAACCATTTTTAAGTGTTCAATCAATGTCATTAAGCACATTCATAAGGCCAGACAACTGTCCCCACTATTTCCAAAACTTTCTAATCATCTAAAACAGCCCTCACTTATTTGACTTCTTATAAACGGAATGTGGGCCAAAACTGAATAGAAAATTTTAAATGAATGCTTGCAGGGGTGCCTGGGTGGCTCACTCAGTTAAGCATTTGCCTCCTGATCTCAGCTCAGGTCTTGATCTCAAGATCAAGTTCTTGATCTTGTTGTGAGTTCAAGCCCTGCATTGGGCTTGGAGCTGGGCATGGAGCCTACTTAAAAAAAAAAAAAATGCTTGTACAACGAACACATAAAAGGAGATTTAGACACTGAGCATTTGTGCACAAACCTCTTTTAATTGTAGGGCAGGAGAGCAAAGAGCCCCTAGGCTGAAGTACCTCAGATGTCAGCGTTACTGGCCACAGATGTCGTAGTTGTTTAAGATCATAAGAGAAGACCACCTATTCTGTGTCGTGGTGACCTCATTACTCACACACAAAAATGAACTGTCATAAAAACAGTGTAAATCAGAGCTGGGCTCATTACAACAATCATGTCTGCCCAAGGGTTATACAGTCACTCCCCAGGGGGCCAGAGGGTCAGAATGTCACACCAGGATGCAAACTCCAAGACCCACAGGCATTGAGTGGAAGAGGATATTTTTTGACCAAAATACATAATCTAGACACTCTGTTTTCATATAAGAGATACAGGAATGGTCTTCATGTTCGTGGAGAAATAGGCTCTCTCTGCTTTTCATTCGAACACAGAATCCTATCAGATGCCCTCTTGCAATGCCATTCCTGAAAGCAATGCAGTTGGGAGAAAACCTGCCTCCATCATGAGAAAAGTCACAGTGTAGGAGCGACGTTCAATAGTAGATGCCACATCACTACAGTGTTGGGGAGACAGTGGCAATAGTGGAAACCTTGGTAACCTGGGCAGTTTACATCCCAGCCATCGCTAGCGATTCCAGGCCAGGATGGCCAAAATGTCTAGTTTTTTTTTTTTTTTTTTTTTTTTTTTAAAGAATTCATTAAATCGTGTGTTTATGTCAGCCATAACTGTCAAAATTTTGGCTTTAGACAATGTTTTTTGCTATGTTGGCCAACCTCTTGGGGTTGAATTTGACCTCCCAGCCACCAGTTTCTGGTCTCTCAGCTACATACACAAAGCTCCCACGTGGATTGTGTAAGACTGATGAATCACAGAACTGTATCCCTGAAACTAATAATACATTATATGTTAAAAAAAAAAAAAAAAAAAAGGCAGCAGCAGCAGCCGCAGCTACCTGTGAGTCACAAAAGGCTGGATCTCAGGGAAGAGATAAGAGTGAGCAGATTATCTAAGTTAATTACAATCAGAATAGCCAACCCATAAACTCAACCCAGATAGTTCATGCCTTGTAATGACTCAGCAGATTCTTCCCCTTTCTGCTCCCGGATAACCCACGATCATGGCCAGTGCCAGTTCCTCAGTGGCTGGGACATAACCCTGGGCTAAGCCTTTGAAAGAACATGTTTGCTAGCAAAGACCCTACTGTCTATGAGTACTTTAAATATTCAAAATTAACACGGGCAAGAAGGTTAATCCTCAAACTATACTGACAAACTGCCAAGTAGTTAATAAAAACCCATTTTGGTTTCACTAGCAGATCTGAAATCAGTCTACTAAAAAATAAATGCCTGTCAAAAAACTACTATAAATGATACTTTTAAAAAATAAACATGTGAATAAATACTACCATACACACTACTTTTAAATAATAAACATGTAACAGATCTCTCTCCAACTCATAAACCCCTTCGACAACTTCAAAGACCATCATTTAAACAACATCCCCTCTTTCCCAGGACACCAGGCCCAGTTTGAACTTGAGTTGTGAAAAGAAAGGAGAGGATGTGCAGTTCATCAATAGAACTATTTTTGCTTCACTTAGGAATAATCAGAAAGAAATGGTGGTAAACTCCAACTTAGATTACTAGGCACTTCTCCAAACAGGAAAAAAAAAATACTGAATGTCAGTTGACAGAAACAAATTCCCTATGTCTGGGAAACAGGAAGGATTTTTAAGATATTTCCCCCAAGGCAATACCAAGTTCAAGTAAAATAATCAGAATAGCTTTTTTTTTTTTCCTTCTAAGTAGTAGGAGAGAGGAATATGAACTACAGATCTGAAGTTTTGTCAAGGAAAGAAAAAAAAGGCATTTTCTAGTTTCATTAACTAACGTAAAACTCATGACAATAAAAAGGTCTATGTCTTCATTCATCTGTTCAGCACCTTCTTGACCACTGACCACATACATCTCAGGTACTATGTTAGATCCTGCCTTCAAGATGGCCATCTAACTATGCAAGTGCTATCTACTGTATGCAAACCCTATAAAAAGAGAAGCGTTATGGGAGTTCAGTTACTTTCAGTGTCAGGGATCAGGAAATCTTTTAAAAAGCAAGAAGTGGGGGCACCTGGGTGGCTCAGTGGGTTAAGCCTCTGCCTTTGGCTCGGGTCATGATCCCAGAGTCCTGGGATCGAGCCCCGCATTGGGCTCTCTGCTTGGCGGGGAGCCTGCTTCCCTTCCTCTCTCTCTGCCTGACTCTCTGCCTACTTGTGATTTCCTACTTGTGATCTCTGTCAAATAAATAAAAATAAAAAATCTTTAAAAAAAAAAAAAAAAGCAAGAAGTGTGTCAGCTGAGCCTAAAGCTGAATGGAAATTAGTCATGGGACAATGGATAAAAGGCTATTCCAGGCACTGAGAGCAGAGATTAGTAAGGATAGAGACGGAAAAAACCATGAGTTACAGGATGGAAATAATAAACGGTCAAGTTTGGTAAAAGGTGAGGACCGGCTATCAGGATCGGCAGGACCAGTACATCAGAGACCGGCGAACACTTGGATGAATCTGCTATTAGGATGGACCTGTGATGTGTCTACAGTGGGCAGGAGAGAAGTGAGATCCATGGTCAGAAAGAAAGGGTGAGGTGTGCCCCTGCAGGATGGGACTTCCTTCTGAGGGAAAGGGGAGCCATGGATGGTCTTAGATAAGAGAAGACACTAAAATACAGACTTCAGGAAGGTGAGGCATGTGGCATTGTGTAGGATGGAAGAAGAGGCAAAGAATGTCTTTGGAGAGCAGTAATGAGCTAAGGTTTTGTGGAGGGAGTGGACGGATGGGAGACAGAGTTTAGGTATTTCCCATCTTTGCAATTGGTGGGAGTTGGGGTAGGATGGGGAGGGGAGTAAATGCTGCTCCCCAAAGATGCTCTCAGAACAATGGGGAAAAGACTTCCGATCATTTTATGACTCCTTCCCCTTGCAAAATAAATCAAATCTACAAAAAAATTAAAAAATTTAAAAAAAATGAAGCTGCTGGAGTCAAAAACGTCCCCTATTAGTGAAGCTTAAGAAATGCTTAGGGGGAAAAAAAATCCAAGTAAACAAATCCTAGCAAATTATTAAATAAAGGACCTAACTCTACAGTTTATCAGGGGAGTTCTGAAGTAAGAAGTAGAAAGGAGAAGAATGAACTCATAGATGGGTCACTGCCTTTTCTTCTGATTTTCTCTTCCTCTTTCACCAACAGACATTCACCACTTCTGTTGATAAGGGTTTGGTATCACCAGGAACATTTGGGAAATGATGGGGGTTGGGGAACTGTGCAAATGATACCCTAACCACACACTCTCTTAGGAAGCTACGCTCTGCCAAGTGCGTGCAAGTCATTGTGGGCATCTCACTACCCAGTACTACAGTACTGCTGTTTATTCTAGAGAAATCTTGCCACATCCTGTCTCACTGTTTACAGTCAGAGCCAGCTGTCTGGTAGATAAACCGTCAGGGACTGTGCAACCCCAAGGAGTTCACCGTTAATCTTAAAAGCGATGGGAAAACAAACAGGCTTTACCCCTGCGGTCCCTGTATAACACAGTGTCAAAGAATTTCAATGCCCACCAGGCTGGACTACAGAAAAGAGAAAAACCCCAAGGAATGGGATCTGGGGCAGGGTCCTGCTTTCTCTGGGATCCTGTAAGGTTCCTAACTTACCCTGAAAGATGCCAAAAGGACTAATATTAGTATTAAAGCACAAATAATATTTTATCACAAACCTAACACCGAATAAAAAGCAGGTTTGCCTGATATTACTTCAGAAGTCACATTATCTGCGAACAAAACTAACAGTAAGTAATTGCACCCCAGATGAATGCTCTCTAGGACTCTCTCACAGGCCCTGTCCAGTTGAGTGACAGGAAGTCCCTTCTCTGCTTACATTCAATGCACATGTTCCAAATTAAAATTCATTCATTGTTTCCTCCTTTTCTCGATCTACCTACCTACACCCTTGAACTAAATTATATGATGGAGATGTTCTCTATCTGTACTGTCCAATACAGTAGCCACTAGCCACATGTTGCTACCAAGCACCTAAAATGTGGCTAGTGCCCATGAGGAACTGAATTTTTAATTTTAACTTAAATGAATTTACATTTACATTGCTACACGTGGCTAATAGGAAAGGACAGCTTAACTCTCTTCTCACACTTTAATGTGAAAACAGGTTGTGAAAACAGATCATTGGGGATCTGGTTAAAATTAAGATTCCAATTCAGCCGATCTGGGTGAGGCCTGGGAATCTGCATTTCCAAGGAGCTCCCAGGTGATGCCAGTGCTGCTGGTGCAGAGACTACACTTTGAGTAGCAAAACTCTAACTTCTTCAGGAACCATCCAAGTGACCCAGAAGTTTCATGAATCAGTCGTCTCCAAATTTTTTGATAGCCTACTAGGTCCGTAAAAACTCCTGACTACCACTGGATCAATATCTTACATTTTTGTCATATAAAATACATACAAAACAAATTTTAAAAAGATGAGAAGCAACTGAAATAGGCAATATTTTAAAATTACAATTACAGTAAGTTCATATTATGAATAGTTAATATTTCAAGACTTAATAGACTCTTGAAATGAGATTCATTGTTAACAACAGTGGAGTTAACCCACATTTCAAAATGGCTTCTTGATGCATCCAAATATCTTTTGCTATCCTCTCTCAGATCTGAATAGGTCAGCATTGCATTTTTTGTTTTGTTTTGTTGTTTTGTTTTTTTTTAATCTCACTAGGAAAGCTCCGACAAACAGTGAGAGAGGAGTCAGTGTGGTCATTTTTCTGCGTGTGAGTCTAAGTGTGTGTGTGAGGAAGAGACAGACAGGGAAAGAGAGAGGGAAGAAAGAGACAAAGACAGAAGGATTTTATGTTCCCATTACTGGTATTTTCCTCAATCTTCAACCACCTTACAGGAATTTTTTAAGTCATGTGTATATTTCATGAGGGTTAAGCTACTAGAAATAATCCACAAATCCACTTCACTGAGTTTTCAAATGAAAGCCTTCCTCTGAACCCAGTCTCTCAGGAGCCCTCCTGTTTCGTATAGACAGGTGACCCCTGACCTCTGCACCCAGCCAGGGCATCATCTTCAACCCGAATGCTCAATATTAGTAATGCATAATTTCTCTCGTAATTTGTCAACATAAATAAATATACACAGAAGCTCAGTACTATTTCAACATGGGTATGTACCTCACTTTGGTAATACTGGCTTAGATAAATGCATAGAAGTTTCAGAATGATCACAAATCTCTAAAATAAAACTTTACTTCCAACAATAATAGCAAACTCTATGTTCTTGAAAACACATGGTAGAAACTCTCTTCAAATGATTATGTAAATGTAATTACAATTTCAACAGAATTTACTGGGAATTGGAGAAAATAACTTTGGAGTCTATATGGAAAAAGCAACCCGCAAAAGTTGTTAAGATCTTGAAAACAAAGAACAGTGTCTTAATAGATATTAATATATGCAACAAACTTATTATAGTCAAAATAGCGTGGGATAGCACAAAAATCAATAAAGTGATCACAGGAATAATAAAGAATTAGGAATAATAAAGAATTGGGCACAAACTAGGGCATATACAGAAATCCAAATGATGATACAGGTGCCATTTCATTCCATGGTAAAAATCAGGAGAATGCAATAAACGCTGTTGATAAAGACAGCTATTTGGAAGAAAACAAAGGTGGATCCCTACTGCACACCCTAACACTAGTCCAGTCAACTGGGAGGAGTTTTGCCTGTCAGGGGACATTGGTAATATCTAGAGACATTCTAACTCTCATTAACTGTAGGGTCAGGGGCAGCGGTGGTGCTGTTTGCTACTGGCACCTGGTGGGTAGCGCACCGGAGGGCTGCCTGATACCCCACAGTGCACAGGACAGTTCCAGCCCAAACTGGCAAGAGTTGAGACACTATATAGGCAGAGAACTCCTATCCTACTCTTACCCCTAACCCTAATGGTTAAAAAAATGAGAAAGGAACGGTGTTAGTAGTAGACAGATCCTGATGTAAATCCTGGCTTCTCCAATTAGCAAAAGCATGACTCTGGGTAAGTGACCGTTCTGGGTCTCGTCTTTTTCGTCCTGCTTTCAGGAGTAAAGATAATGTACATCATGAAGCAACGAGTGGGAACGCTGGCCAGACACAGCCACAAATAGATGGGAGCTGTTACAGCTGGTACCATAAATAATGAATCCTATTATGAAATGCCTGCAAACATATAAATACTCTTCACAAGAAAAGTGGGCTTTTTGTTCCTATTAAGATCCAGGTTGCTTCCCAGAGCCATTTTGGGGACTTTATAGAAGTCTGAAAATAAAAACTTCAACAAGTTGGGTATGTTATAAACCCCCCCCAGAGCAGGGACTGTGCTCATTTCATTCTAACAAAAGCTACTGCCTTAGAAGACACAAGACACCTAATAAATACATTTTAGGTTTTTTTGCGGGGGTGTTGTTTTAGGTAACAGAGAAAAAATAATGCACTAAGCACCTCAAAACCATTGGAATAGAATTTTTTAGTGCAGAAACTGACAAGACCCAGCCGGGCTCCCAAAAGGAGTTCCAAATGCTTTGCAGTGTCAAAGTGCCCTGAAACAAGTCTGGGTATGACCACACCTCTGGTTCCAGAACCTAGCAGTGGGGAGTGAAGACCCTGCAAAGCCCAGAGGATCTGGGAATTCTCTGAAGGCCCTTCGGTAATTCCAGGGCTCCTGAGCTGAAAGATGGTATATTTCTGTGCCATGAGCCTCAAGATAGAACTTAAGCCCCATACCCACCACACAGTCCCACTCACCCACCCCATACTTCAATACTACAGGAGTCATTAATAATTATCTTCTTTTTTAAAAAAAGATTTCATTTATTTATTTGAGAGAGCGTGAGCAGGGGGAGGAACGGCGGAGAAGCAGATTCCCCAATGAGTAAGGAGACTGACATGGGGCTGGATTCCAGGACCCTGGGGGATCATGACCTGAGCCAAAGGCAGACGCTTAACCAACTGAGCCACTCAGGTGCTTCATTAGTAAGTTCTTCAGGCTAGATTTCCTGCGGTATGAAATGGGAGGTAGGGGATAAGGCAAGAAAATGGTACCTTTCAACTACAAAACAGAATTAAGTCTGAAACTTCCACTGAACACGTGATAATGTTTTCAACAAATATTAACAACAAAAACAACCATCATGAGGACACAGTGAGAATAAATTACAAGACTTAACACATAGGAGTGAAGCAAAAGTGCTCTCAGATTCTCAGAAACAGGTGTTGTATGAATACAAGTTACTAATTTGGTTTTTAAAGCCTTTGGAGCCATTTTTCAATTCCAACTCGTGGTTGATGAATGGGAGGCAAATGAAATGATGTACTCCACTAAATCGTATTTATGGCATTTACCTCTTTGTAAAATGGTTCCATCTTTCAACCACTTAAAAATTATAGAAGACAGTTAGATAGACATAAAGATAATCATTATATCAAATTCCTAAGAACACTGAAATCACTGATAATGTATTTATATGGATCTGAAAGTTATTTGTCCCCTGCTGCTGCTTTCATAGCGAAACCTGTAAGATTAAGTTCATACTAGTCTTTTCCAGGACCCAACACTGGTAATGCCCATGCCTTTCTCAGCTTGAAAAACACACACAATCTAATTTAAGTCTGATTGACAAAGAAGAGAGAAGACAAAAAAGACTGCCAGGAATATTTAAAGTAAGGCAATCTGAGTTCCTAAATTTAATATGCAATGGGCATAAAAATACAAAAATCTAACACTTCAGTAAAAGTATTTGCAACTAAATTACCTACACTGTGTGCACAAGGCCCTCAAAATAGTGGCAGGAATCCCTACAGCCCACCTGTAATGCCACAGAATAAATCCTCCATTGTTACTGAAAGATTGCGTGGACTGTGGGAGGAAGGGGCCCTTATTTATTTTATTTTAAACAAATACAGACATTTCATGGTCCTGTGGTATTTGCATAAGATCAACAGGAAATTTCAAAAAAATGTCGTGCCTTGTGCTTCTGCGTTTTGGTACCTGCTCGCTATTCTCTGCCGTTCTAAGCTATTGGAGAAAGACTGGAAATCACTAGTATGCTAATTCTCTCTCTCTCAGAGGAGACAAAAATAAATAAATAAATAATAAAACATGGGGAAAGACATAGGCATCAAGGACAGCTATAAAACGGGGTGGGGGGTGGTGGGGGATGAGCTTTCAGGGAATGATGCAGGTCTGTCTCTCTGGCTCTCTCCACTGGGACAAAGGCCAACACTTTGGAGGTGGAGAATAAGAGTAACTAGGCAAGCCATTACGGGTGTGGAGTGAAAAAAATTCTCTTCCCCCAAGAGAATGTGGCTTTACACCAGCATATTAGATTGGAAAGTGCAAACACAATAATTAACAGTGAATCCTGATACTTCAACACACCAGAAAAGGGTGTCACTCCAGTGTGAGATGGGAAATAGGAGGAATAAATTAAGGTAGTCCTCAGTGATGCTGGACAGCTCCTTGGGGGGTACAGTGGCAGCCCAGGAGAGCTAATCAAGTCCTGCAAACACCTCGGGAAGCTTGAGAAAACTGATGAAGGCTGATACCACGCCAACAATAAGGGGCAGCTGCGAGCCCAGAGTGGGGGCCCTGTTTATGACTGAATCTAAAATAACGACCCCCCTGCGAAACAGACACCTTCGTATTCCCTGCTCTCATTTAAGAAAAGAACTTCGAATTCACCTTCCTCAATTTCCGCTGTCTGGGAATAAACCAGCTGCTGTGGTTTCTCTCCACCACTGTAACACATGTCAATCACTGCTACGCCCAGTGTTACTTTTCTTCCCCACATGTGATTCCAACAATCAGCACGCTCCAGGGCTGAACCCCAGCCTCGTGTGCGAGCATTTTCTAGGGCACACCCCTGTAGGCGACCACCCCCTGTGTATTTCGTTTAATTATGAAACCTCTTTCTAGAAACCCTGTAATTCTCCCAAGAGCCAAAGTAATTGGTAGAAATTAGACGTGAAGAGACACAAGGCCACTTAAAGAGGACACTTTCGATTATAATTTTTAAGAGAACTTTCTTTTCAGTTCCAGTATAATTTTGTACTTTCCAATTCTGTCCTTTTCAAATGCCAAAGAAAATGCTCATGTTATCTTGTGGACTGTAAAGAAAAAAAAGGCCAAAAAAAAAAAAAAAAGGCAATGTAATGCATTTGTACTCCACTTAAGTCCACAAAGATTTCCTTTCCTTTGAAGGCCATCCTTTGGATGTTTTTTAAAAGGAAAAAAAAAAAAAGAGTAAAAAATAACGTATATATACCCCTGTGGCAAATTACTTTTATTTGGACAACGAGAGGATCCTCTGTGTGTGTGTGTGTGTGTGTGTGTGTGTGTGTGTGTGTGTTCCATTCCCTGGGGTCCATATTGTGTGGCTGAGTTATCAAGATACACTTTTGGTACTGGTAAATATGTAAACCAAAGACAGATCCATTTTGCAGTGAATTTATGACCTTTTTAGGAAGTGATGGTAGCAAAATTCCAGGGTATAGTTTTATTCCACTCAATTCAGGAAAATTCTATTGAGCAACACCTACTCAACCACCTGGCACTCTAAGTAAGTAAGGGGAATCCAAAGTTGGAAGATATTTAGCAAGGAGGAGAAAGGGTGGGAAGACATATATAAATAATTACAAGATAGTCTGAGAAGTCTAATGATTGCTGTGGGTGAAAGGAGAAGAGACAGCTCAAAGGCAGAATGATTAACTCCACCGAAATAAGCATCATACAGAAATCTTAAAGGTTGCAGGATGGCAGCCAGTGGGGTGGGTTAGGGCTGCACAATGTTACAGGCCTGCCCTGGAGATACTGAAGATTTGGTTTCAGACCACTGCAATAAAGTAAATAGTACAATAAAGCTAGTGCAATGAATTCTTTGGTTTCCCATTGTAGAGAAAAGTTTTGCTTACACTAAACTATAGTACATTAAGTGCGCAATGTCATTATGTCTAAAAACACAAAGTACATACCTTAATTAAAAGTACTTATTGCTAGAAAATGCTAACCATCCTCTGAGCTTTTAGTTAGTCCTAATCCTTTTGCTAGTGGAGGGTCTTGCCTCGATGCTGATGGCAGCTGACTGATCAGGGTGGTGGTTGCTGAAGGCTGGGTGGCTGGGGCAGTTTCTTAAAATAGGACAACAATGAAATCTGCCATATCCATTGACTTGTCCTTTCACAAATGGTTTCTCTGCAGCATGTGATGCTGTTTGATAGCATTTCACCCACAGAAGAACTTCTTTCAAATTGGAGTCCGTCCTCTCAAACCCTTTATCAACTGCTGCTTTCTCAACTAAATTTATGTGATATTCTCAATCTTTTGTTGTCATTTGAACAGTCTCCCCAGTATCTTCACCACTGGTAATTTCCATTTCAAGAGATCAGCTTCCTTTGCTCATCCATACTCATGTGTTAGTCTTATTGTGAGTTTGTAGCAGTCCACTCCCATCTTCAGCCTCTGCTTCTAATTCTAATTCTCTTGAATTTCCACCACATCTGCAGTGACCTCCCTCACTGAAACCCTGAACCTCTCAAAGTCATCCATGAGGGCTGAAATCAACTTCTAAATTCCTGCTGATGTTGATATTTTGACCTGTTTCCTTGAATTACAAATGTTCTTAATGGCATCTAGAATGGTGAATCCTTTCCAGAATGTTTTCAATTGGCTTTGCCCAGATCCATCAGGGGAACCGCTGTCTCTGGCAGAGAGAGCCTTAGGAAATGTGTTTCTTAAATATAAAGTCGAAACTACTCTTTGATCCATGGGCTGCACAATGGATGTTGTATTAGCAGGCACAAAAACAACATTAATCTCATTGTACACCAGAACTCGTGGATGACCAGGTGCTTTGTCAATGAGCAGTAATATCTGGAAAGGAATCCTCTTTTCCTGAGCAGTAGGTCTCAACATTTGGTAAACCATGTTATAGATGTGCTGTCCTCCAGGCTTTGTTGCCCCATGTATAAAGCAGGCAAAGTAGATATAGCGTGATTCTTAAGGGCCCTAGGATTTTCAGAATGGTCGATGAGCACTGGCCTCAACTTAAAGTCATCGGCTACATTACCTCCTACCAAGAGAGTCAGTCTGTTCTTTGAAGCTTGGAAGCCAGGCAATGACTTCTCTCTAGCTGTGAAAGTCTTAGTTGGCACCTTCTTCCAATAGAAGGTTGTTTTGTCTACACTGAGTATCTGTTTAGTGTAGACACCTTTACTAGTTATCTTAGTTCAATCTTCTGGATCTCTTACTGCAGCTTCTACATCAGCACTGGCTGCTTCCCCTTGCACTTTGATGTTATGGAGATGGCTGCTTCCCTTAAACCTCATGAACCCACTTCTGCTGGCTGCAAACTTGTCCTCAACAGCTTCCCCACCTCTCAACCTTCACAGAATTGAAAAGAGTCAGGGCCTTGCTCTGGACTAGGCTTCGGCTTAAGAGAACGTTATGGCCGGTTTGATCTTCTCTCCAAACCACTGAAACCTTCTCCGTATCAGCAATGAGTCTGTTTCACTTTCTTATCATCCATGTGTTCACCGGGGCAGCACTTCTAATTTCCTTCAAGAACTTTCCTCTGCGTTCACAACTTGGCTAACTGTGTGGTGCAAGAGGCCTGGTTTCCAGCTTATGTTGGCTTTCAACATGGTTTCTCCACTAAGTTTAATCACTTCTAGTTTTTTATTTAAAGTGAAAGACCTGCGATTCCTCCTTTCACATGAACACCTAGAAGCCACTGCAGGGTTATCAATGGGCCTGATTTCAGTACTGCTGTGTTTCCAGGAATAGGGGGACCCAAAGAAAGGAAGAGAGATGGGGGAATGGCTGGTTGGTGGAGTAGCCAGAACACACTTTTATCTATTAAATTCACTGCTTCATATGAGTGTGTTCTGTGGGGCCCCATAATGATTACAATAGTAAAATCAAAGATCACTGACCACAGTGTATAATAACAAATATAATAATAATGAAAACATTTGAAATATTGCAATATCAAAATGTGGCACAGAGACACGAGGTGAGCGGCTTTTGGAAAAATGACATTGATAGACTTGCTTGACACAGGATTGCCACAAACCTTCATTTTGTAAAACACACAGGATCTGAAAAGGGCAACAAAGCCATCTGTATTTTGAAAAAAGTGAGGCCCCATTTAAAGAGAGAGAAGTTTTCATATAAAAATCCAGATTTCTGGCTGTTCTTGAACAAAGGTACAAGATCTGGTGACACCTGGCAACAACAGGGCAGGGTGAGGTACCAGTTCTCTGACACCCACGAGCCCCCACCCAAGGTCCTGGGCCCTGGAGACATCCGAGAGTGCAAGCCCTATCTTTAAAAAAAAAAAAAAAAAAAAAAAAGGCAGTCTTCAGGATTTCAGATTCCCAGCCCCAAAAAGGGAATAAGGGGGAAAGGCTGGGCATTTTCTGATATTTGCTTTCCTGGAAATAAAACAGCCCAAAACCAAAAGTATCGTCTCTCACTGCATCACTTGACACTGGGCGGCCAAAGCTGACTCATCCTGCAATCTGTGCTGCTCGTAAGTACTTGGGAGTACAGCCTGCTGATGGGTCTGAGAGGAAAAACTTCTCCGACTCCAAGCATATGGTCAATTTGGAACTGAGCAGCTCACTTAGCACAGCTTTCCGCAAGCCACTGCGTCTCTTCTAAGAAATACTAGAGGCATCTGGTAGAGAGAACAAGGACCACAACAGGCTTGGCTCAGGCAGCAACACAGAAGCGGGCCTGTCCTCATTGGCTCACCATGGATTCCCACAACCCCCCACAGCCTCACCGAGCTCAGGCTTCTCTCCTGGCTCCTGACTTCCCGGCAGACACCTGCCACTGGACCTCGTCCCCCAGCGACTGCCCGCAAACACCATGCAACCAGACTGACGTCATTCACATTCCTTCTGTGGTGGCCGCTGCCTGTGCTCCACCCAGGTCCCCTCCAAACCCATCCCGGTTCTGTGCATCCCCCTAGGTTCTGCACGCTTCCTGGTCTTCCCTGGCTGTTGGAATGCCTTGCTGGGATGTGTCCTAGACCGGGGAATTGTCTGAGGCAGCTCGTGGCAAATGGCTGCTGGGTGCTGGGAAAGGAAAGCCGGTTCCCAGCCTCAAGGTGGGCTCACCGCTTCCTGCAGAATCAGGCCAAGACTACACTGTACCCTTGATGGCTTCCTCCCTTTCCTGTCCGGAGACCCACTCCTAACTGAGGCTTCTGGGGAACACCTCCCTGATGATCTTGCAGGATCTGCTTCTGGGAAACCCCACCAAGACACAGCCCCACCCCATCCCTACCCTCCCTCCTCCAGTTAACCTTCCCAGCCACTCGGAGTCAAACGTGCCGCCTGTTTTGACTCTTCCTTTTCCTTCACCCTGTCCCTTTGTGGCTAAATGTTCAATCCCCCCGTCAGACGCATCTCCCATCCAACTCTGCCTTCCCTTCCCCCGCAGCCTACTTCAGTTACCCACGGGCTCCCTCCCTCACTGATTGTGTTTTCTCAGCCTCCACTGTCTTTCCCTTTTAGCTTCCCCTCTTTTGCTTTGAAAACTCGGCACTTCTAAGGGTTGTTCCTCCAAAACAAAACAAAAATTTTGCAGTGGCTCCCCACTGACCTCAGGATAAAATTCAAACTTCCTAGCCCAGCTTGTCAGAGGCCTCCCAATCCACATGCCTCATACCTCTTCTCCCTGCTTCCCTCTGACTTGTGCTCCGGTCAGGCCACACCATCCATGGTCTGCTTATCAGGGCTTTGGGCTCCCCTGGGCCAGTCCCCCTGCCTAGGAGATCCTCCTCATCTCTTGTTTCCCTGTTCAAATCCACCATCATTCTAGACCCAGAGAAGAAGGGGATCATGGAGACTGCTTCTTTATCTAAAGCACCCCCATTAACAAATTCTGGGTGAGAGTTGAGAACCCAGACCTACAGATTTAGCGGCCAGTCACATCACTTGCATCATATATATTTGACAACTGTCCCCCACAACCCAGGTAGATGAGTTTCTTGAGAGCTGAGATCTCTTTGGAGTCATCTTTGCGTAGTGAAGCTACACCACACATGCTTATCTTAGACAAATCTCACTGAATGAGAGGACTGTTCACCACTTAAAACGGAGCCAATTGTTCTAATCAACAGGCAGATGAGTCCCAGAATGGATGGGAGACAGGAGGCATGGAGATCCCGTTCCCTCCACCTCCGTTCTCACCAACGCCTCTCCCAGTGCAGCGCCTCACCCTCTCAGATGTGATTCTAAGGAACACTCGTTCTAAACTGAACCAGCTTACTTCCCCGTGGGGTTCATTGCTGGAAACACCAAGCTGATCTCATCCTGAAGGAAAACATGCATTGGGCAGGTAGAGAAATGCTCCGGTATTACATTTCATGGGCAATAAAGAGATTTTCAAGGGCAGTTTTCATTACATGCATTTTCCACCATCCACAAGGGTTTCTGCATCCCACCCCTTGCATTAGCAGTAGCTCATCTGTGCGCCCCACCTCCTCACCCGAGGCCCAAGGGCACCTGATGCATGTCCACAGAGTTCACAGATGTTGTGGTCCCCTGTATCATATAAGGCGATATCCCAGGGGACCTGGACCCAAATGGCTTCATCCATTAGTGATGAAAAACACATCACAAACACCCTGAACCGGCTCTATGAGTGAACAATGACAAAGCAGCAGCTGGAAAACGGAGCGGCCCAGTGTGTTTTTGTGGTCATGCCTACCACCATAAGACGGCCTAGAATTAAACCCACATTCATGAAAAAGCAGAAGTGACATGTTAATGAGTGACTTCTCTCAGCTATCAAGTTTTGAGATCTTTGGCAACTCATTCTAAGGAAAACTGCCCCCCAAAAATGAAGGCTACTTGACTGTACTTGGACTTCCGAGTGAGTGGAACTACACTAACAATAGTGTCTGTTAAAAATCACTAAGCGTTCTAAAGAAAGCATTTCAGGAAAGTAGTATAAACTCTCTTTCTACTTATTCATTAAATATTTCAAATTCAGCTATTCATTCCTCTGTCAGTTTTCAAGTATATTCAATATACCTAGGATCAAGAACAATTTGTGCTGAGGAATGTGGGTGGCCTTTACCAGATTTTTCAAGAAAAAGGATCAGGTAATCTTTCATGGATTTAAGTAAAGTTCACCAAAATCGTACAGGGCCCAAAGGAATGTTATTGTACTGAGCTTCTGGGGTGACTCATTAATAATCCAGTCCGACTGTCACTGATACTCTCAAATGATCCAAACTCCACCAGGAGACACTGCATTAGAAGACCTAATAAACTCTTCCTGCCTCATGTACATTACTCCTATTTTTGTCCCCAAAGAAATCAGGACCAAGCTAAAAGCCCCTACCTCCAGAAACATTTCCTTTGCTTCTTTTCCACGAGGAGGTGACTTCTCCTTTTCCCATGGCATCAGGTACATGCCTTATGTTCTCAGTGAAATCACAGGTATCTAGAAGGCAAGCTCCACTGTCCAGTTGAACCTTGCACCCTCCACCTCCCCACCACATAGAACACCTAGCAAAATACCTTACAAAGAGTAGAGTTCAGTAAGTGTTTGCAAAGGAATGAGTGACGAAGTGAATGTAAGCTTGTATGGTTCCATTCTTTTTCCTGGCCCTGCTACAGATCTCAAAGGCCAGTTATTTGCTAAAAACTTTATGTTCGCCTTTCAAACATATTAAGGTTCATATCCAGGTTTCAAGTTGTCATCCCATGGTAATTCTTGAGAATGAACTTGATTTGGACTGATAGTACTCTAAAAAGTTTACCGATAGCTCTTCTAGAATGGTTCAGTTAGAAAATATTAACCAGGCATTTACTTCCTCTTTGAGAGCTAAATCATTTCATTTAACAGCATCTACAGCTATCAGAACTTTGGCAGACTTTGTGAAAAATATCATTTTAACAGTCTTTATTAAAAATTAATCACATACTTCCCTTCGTTCATTTCTATCATATAAACTCCCCATTGATACAAAAAAAAAACACCCTCTGTTGTTTTTGTTTATTTATTCTTAATAGTGTGGGTTCTTTTCCTCGGGATGCAAAAATATGGTTATTAGGTTTTCCAGGGGAGAAAATGCCTGTCCCTTAAAATGATACTGTATAATCACTCTGCTTCCCACTGCCACTCTTCCCACCCAATACTAATGGGAAATGGAAGTGAGGGAAAATCTCTTGGTCATTTTTGCCATGAGAACGCTAAACTATAATTCTCATTATCATGACAAATCAAAAAGCTTTAGCAATTTCCTTAAAAAAAAAAAAACACACAATAGGGTGGAGTGAGAGCATCTTCAAAGATTTGGCACAAAGTTATCCAAAGAATTTCTTTCTCTGAACCTACTTATTAAGAACCGAATGTTCCCTAAAGCCATCCAGCAGTAGGTAGACCCCAGGCACTGTAGACTAGAGTGAACTTAAACCCGAGGAGAATGCCATCTTCTCTTTTTTGAAAACCCTCCTGCACACTCATGTCTCATTCTTCTTAATGACTTAACCCATTTTCCTTTCCTGGAAAGTAAAGTCATTAACTCAGGGATGGTCCTCAGAGGAAGTGGGGACAAAAATATATGAGTGTGTGTGTGTGTATGTAAAACTTCAGCTCTGCTGCTATCTGGTTATGGACTACTACCAAAAGTGATGGTTCTTAATCCTTAAAAGGAGCTTTCTCACCCACTTCATCTGATCATATCATTGAGACTTAGCTCAGGTCTTGCAAATCATTTAGTACCAGAAAAATCTACTAATGTGCCCCTGACCCTACAGCACTCCCTCACAGCCCAGCGCAGCCTAGGAGCCCTCTGCTCTTTCTCACTTTTTCCGGTGCTCAGAACTCTCCCTAGCAGGGAAAGGGCGATCCCCGAGTAGTGTTGGTGAGTGTCAGGCATGGAGCTGGACAAGAATTAGGTCCTCTCACCCTTGCTGCTCTAGGTGTGATTCATGGACCAGTAGCATTGCTATCATCTAGGAATGTGCTGGAAATGCGAGTCCCAGGCCCAACCGCAGACCTGCTGAGTCAAACCGCCCTTGAAGAATGTCTCCAGGAGATGCTTAGGGGTACCTCAATGTTTGAAAGGTGCCACTCCATAGCAAAAACAAAAAAAGTGCATCTTCACATTTACAGTCAAATTCATGTATGATGTACTGACTTCATGCCAAATCCCATCCTCACATCACCTGCAGCAGAATTATACTGAGGGATACTCTTGGGACCTGACCAAAGTGGATCCTCCCCTCTAAACATCCAGTCCAATGGAATGATGAAAGAGGCGGAAACACCAATGCTCAGTGAATGCCTCGCGTGACCTGGAAGGTACACGGCAGGATGGTTTTATTTTGTTTCTTTTCTGAAATTCTGACTTGCTTGAGATTATTGAGCGGTAATATGGAGGAAAGCGGAAATAATGAAATTATTACCTCATCTAAAAATCAAAGATCTCTTCCCCGCTTTTTTCATAAGGGGGTTGTCCACAGAATCACAGGGGACAAGAACACAGCAAGTACTTCACATTGGGATTCAGATGGGAGTCTGCCTGGTCCCTGCCCAGGACCAATCAGAGCTCTGCTCGCTGTCATTTGTGTGACCTTGACAAATAAGTCAACATCTGGGCCTCGGCTTCCTTACCTTTAAAATGGAAATAAAAAAGAGTACCTCTTTCAAAGGCTGCTTATGAGAACGAAATGATACCTGTAAAGCCTGGCATATGGTGAGCACACCACATGAGTGACCCCTGATAATAATGCGAACCCTGTGTCTTGGTGGAACCTGAAACCACTATGGGTCCACAGTGATTTCCTCTGGTGACTGACTTGGATATAACAAATCCACATAAAGAATGAATATTCAAAGGGTGCCTGGGTGGCTCAGTGGGTTAAAGCCTCTGCCTTCGGCTGAGGTCATGGTCCCAGGATCCAGGGATGGAGTCCTGCTCTCTGCTCAGCGGGGAGCCTGCTTCCTCTTCTCTCTCTCTCTGCCTACTTGTGATCTCTGTCTGTCAAATAAATAAATAAAATCTTAAAAAAAATGAATATTCAAAAAAAAAAAAAGAAGACTTGAGAAAAGTTTCACTACAAAAGCCATGGGTAATGTTGAACATTAGCAAAGGTGTCGGCCATCTTTCACTTCAAATTCCAACCCAGGCTGACTCTGACTGAAAGCCCAGAGCTTGATCAGCCATGAAGAAAGAAACGCTACTGGCCAGGAAGGAGGGGCCTGTCTTAGTCACCAGCCCTCCGCCTCACAGCTGTCCCTGTGAGCTCACGGGCCAGATGTCTGTCTACCAGGCAAAGTAACTTTTAAAGAGAGAGAAAAAGAAGCAGTCATTCTGCACTCTCTCTTTTTAAACTACAGCACACGCTGTCATTCCTCCCAGGAAGCTTGGCTGAAGGACAGATCTGATGATTTCTTTTGCCAGACTTTATTTCAAAATAAAACACAAAAACATACCGTGCTTACTATCCCACTTTTGCTGTTTTTTTTAAATCACTTAAAATTAATACTGCTCTTTTTGAGAAACCAATTTCCACCTCTCTTTTCCTAATTAGACCTGATAAAAATATAAGAATAAGCATTCAAGTGGACAAACCATATTGAAAATACCCTCGAAGCCTTAGAAATTAAAATGAAGATAATTCAAACACAGCACTTGAATAAAGTGGGTTTTGTTTCTCCTCCCAAGTGACTGACGGAACATACGGTAAGTTTAAAATATCCGAGTATTTCTGGAGTTTGGAGGAAGATAATAAGTTTCTAGCCTTCAAAAAAACAGTGTGTTTTGTAGCCATGCATTTCAGATTAACAGTATGATACTTCACCAGCTGTATATTCTGGGAGCACACCTCCTCTGAAGAGGCATCTTTCTAATTGAGTGTAATCCAATAAATTAAAGGACGGTCAGGATATGATATGGAACTCTCTACTCACGCCAAGTGAGTGTGGGCAGTTCACAGGACACTGTGAAACTTCTGATTGTCTCTCACTTTGCCTTACCTGTCAGAGGGCAGAGGCCCTGGGGACACCAGGAAAATTCAAATATATTCTCTACTCCCCCCGCCACCCCTTCTCACTTCCCCTTCTCCATTCAACACACATTAGCCACCTCGTAATGTGAAGCTAAGGTTCACCTCAGAGGACTTACCTGTCAGTTTTCTTGATCAGGATGGCCCTGAAGATGTGCTCAAGTGGTGTCTTCTCCCGCTCGTGGGTTGGCTGCACGAAGGGGTGCAGGGCCACTAGCGAGAAGCCCTGCTGGTACAGCTCCAGGAGCTGGGCGGGCAGGTCATGCAAGGAGGCCAGCCTCACCGCTGAAGACCTCGGGAGCTCAGCTGGGGGTGCAGAGAGGAGAGGCTTATTAGGGACGTAACAAAAGGGCTCACCCTCCCCCAAGTCCCTCTCCCCTTGCCCTTGCAGACCTCCAGGTCACCTCTTACTAAGAATGGGTTTACTCCTGTCTTAACTACTGTCGTCAAAGAGAACTTAAAAAAACAGATTATTTTCCAACTCATCCAAAGGCGTTGCTAATTGGATATTTTAAATCTAGAGTCAATCTTCTCAGAGATCACATTGGAAAAGTCATTTCCACCCCCTTAAAATAAAAAAAGAAAAGGAGGAGGAGGAAAAATGACAACTGCATGCAAATATAAAATTCCCAGGTGGCAAAAAACAGCATTGACAATGTCAGAAGACAAATTGGAACATATTTTCTGTGACACTTAAGACAAAGAGATAACGTCCTTAATTTGCAAAGAAATCACTGAAAGAGAGAGAGAGAGAGAGAAGAAGGAAAGAGGAAGGGAAGGGAAGGAGAGGGCAAAGAAGGGAGGGAAGGGGAAGAGGAAGTGGAAGGGAAGGAGAAGCTGAAAGGAAGGGAAGGGAAGGGAAAGGAAGGGAAGGAAATGGGAAGCAAGGAAGAGAGAGAGAAAGCCAAAATATACGAAGAGGCAATTGCCTAAAAAAACACAAAAAGCTAACCAATATCCGAAGAAACATTCAAATTAACTCCACATTAGAAGCACACAAAACATATTTCTCACCTACTGAATTATTTTAAGATTTGGATTTAAAATCTTTTTTGAGAAGGATGGACAAGAATCAAAAATCAAAAGGTGTAAGCAAATACCCAATTTAAAGTATACATCCCAGCCCTATCACCCTTTAGACTTTTTCCCTAGGGGAAATCAGTATTATCTGCTTTTTGTACACATGTTAACAACTGCTGAATTCATATACAAGTAAAAATGTCTACATATCTCCCTCCCTTTTTATACAAATGGTAGCATAGCGGCGCCTGGGTGGCTCAGTTGTTTGGGTGATTGCCTTTGGCTCAGGTCATGATCCTGGAGTCCCGGGATAGAGTTCCGCATCAGACTTCCATCTCCATGGGGAGTCTGCTTCTCCCTTTGATCTTCTCCCCTCTCATGCTCTCTCTTACAAATAAAATATTTTTAAAAATGGTAGCACAGTGTTACACATATGGCTTTTTGCTAATTTTTATCAATTGACAGTATACTTTTCTTAGAAACCATTCAATAGCAGTGCGCAGAGCTTTTTCTCATTCTTCTGACAGACGCAGTCTTCCACCATATGATGGACCATAGTTTATTCAAACTCTTGCTTTTATAAGTAATGCTCATGGAAAATATCACTCCTAGCTAATTTCACACGGGTGCACATGCAATACATCATACCTAGGAATTCCATACCTAGGAATTTGCTGGGCAAAACAAACAAACAAACAAAAAACACACTGTAATTTTTTCAGATATGGTCCGATTTCTTCTACAGAGTAGCAAGGATTTACCTCCCATCAGTGATGTGTACAGGTCTTCCTTTTACCATGTCCTGGCTAATCTCATAGTGAAAAAATAATCCCCATCCCTGTGGGGTGATTTATATTTCTCTTACTAGGTAACTTCTACTTTTTCTTACTGAACATTTCATGTTTAAATACCATCTGTGTCACCTTTTCTATTAACTGTTCATAATCTTTGCCTAGTTTTCTATTGGGTTAATGGTCCTTTCTTCTATTGGTTTGTAGAAATTCTTTATATATTAGGAAATTTAGTTCTTATTTGTCATACTAATTATAATATCTTCCCCCAATTTATTGTCTTTTGACTTTGCCTAAGGTGGGTTTTGTCATGAAGAATTTCTTTTTATATGAAGCTGAACTTCTCAATCTTGTTTTCAATGACTTCTGAGTATTGTGTCATAGCAGAGAGATCTAGGATTATAAAACAATTCTCCTATGATTACATATGTCATTTTTTGGATATGAGTCTTTGATCCAATTTGGAATCTATGCAATATGAATTCAACATTCCACCCCTTTCCTCATTACTTTGAGATGCCACCTTTATCATATTATATTCCTGAATATACTTAAGTTTATGATTGTGATCTACTAATCTGTATTAATAATTTTAATGTTATGTTTTAAGATCTGGTCAGGCTATTTCCTGAAACTTCCTATCTTCCTGTTTAGTTTCTAAATCTTCCTGTCTATTCTTATTTTTTTTTCCAAATGGTCTTTAAAGCGAGTTCATCAAAACCTCCTTCCAAAAAATAATTTTATTGATATGATCGAATCATGTCATATTATAGCTTAACTGAGGGAGAATAGCTATTTTCATCATCCTACAAGTTCCTGTCCAAGTAGAAGGTATAATTTTTGTTTATTTCAGATTTCTTTGGAGTACCTCAGGCACATATTAAAGTTTTCTTCCCATAGATATTGTACACTTATCAATTTTATTCCTATTTGTTTTTACTATTGGAATAACATATTTTGTTTTCTTTTTACTTCTATGATACCCATTGTGGGCAAGAATGTTGGGGAAATAGGCATGCTCTTCACGGCCAATGGGGTGAGCTTCTCTGGAAGGCAATATGGTGTTTGCCTTCATCCCTAAAGTATACACACCCATTGTCCAATGACCCTACCACTGGGTATCAGGCCTATTGCTGGACTCATAGATGTTTTTCAAGATATATGGACAAAGATACTCACTACAGGGTTGTTCATACAGCAAAACCCTGGAACCAAATTGTTCTTCACTGGAGGGCTATCTGGCTAACACTGGGATACCCCGGTGATGAATTCTATGGGCCATTTAACAAGATTAAGATAAATCTGTTATGTGCTGATGGAAATGCATCCAATATAAATTACTAAGTTAAAAGGCAAGGTGTCTAACAATGTTTATGATAGTCTTGTGTACGAATAATTAGAAAGATAGATAATCTCTTCAAGAATAAATTTTTTTCTGAAAGAAATCACAAAAACATGACTATTAGAGAGGGATGGAGCATAGAGAGCAGGATGGAAAGGTGGTTTTTATTTTGTACTTCCAGTACTATTACCATCCACAGGGGTCACTGGGTGAGGGTTTATGAGACATTTTGTTTCTTATTTATATGTGAAAACATTATTTTAAAGTGTTTTATGTATTTTTTAAAATAATGTGTTATTTTAAAACACAAACTCGAGACACCTGGGTGACTCAGTCGGTTAAGCATCAGACTCTTGATTTCGGCTCATGTCATGATCTCAGGGTCCTGAGATTAAGCCCTGCGTGGGGCCAGCTCAGCAGAGTCAGCTTGCCCCTCTCCCTCTGTTCCGCCCCGTGCTGGCACCTTGCGCATGCATGCACTTTCTTTCTCAAATTAATTAATTAATTAGTTAAATCTTAAAAATAAATAGGGGCATCTGGGTGGCTCGGTTGGTTAAGCATCCGCCTTCGACTCAGGTATTGATCCCACAGTCCTGGAATGGAGTCCCACAGAGGGCTCCCTGCTCAGCGGGGAGCCTGTTTCTCCCTGTACTCCTCCCTCTGCTTGTACTCTCTTTCTCTCTGATTAATTAAGTCTTTAAAAAAATAAAACACAAACTTAAAAAAAAATCTAGGACTACTTAAGACTACTACTTAACATCAGCTACTATAGCTCTCATTTCCATATATCATGCAAGAAATTTACAGGAAAAAAGAAATCTATAGCAAAGTCTCCAGAATCCTGGGGAAATCTCCATTAATAACAGTGACAAATAGCAGACTGGCCAGGAAAGCAGGAAAGTATGCAGTCTTTCCCCTTGAAGGGTACATTCTGGATATGCTGCTAGACAAAAAATATCTAAAGACAAGTCTGGTAAAGAATGCTCAGCCCCTCCAAATTCCCATGCACAGAAACCCTCTAAGTACTCCCTTATACCCAGGCAAGGGGTATATCCCGGACCCCTTGCTTTAGAGCAGGGGTCAGCTGATTATGCTCTTTGGTCCACCACCAGCAGCAGCATGGAGGAATTCATTAGAAATGGGGACTCTGGGACCCCACCTCAGACCTGCAGAATCAGAATCTCAGTGATCTACATCTTCACAAGCCCTCCAGGAGACTCTGAGGCTGAGAACTCCTCTCCAGAAGGTTCCTTTGGCCCTTGTCCAGGCACTCTCCTCTCCTCTCCTCTCCCCTCCTCGGGCAAGGAAACCAGAGACCTAAGGACATGCACCTACCTGTCACCCACAGTCCAACCTCACACAATCAAGCCTGGAATTCCCTGCCCTGATAGCCCCAGGCCCACTGTGGGGGCCTGCACAGTCTTCTTCTCCAGTTTACAACAAGGCAGGACTATGCCCCCACTGAGCACTCCCAGACCCCACGCAGGATGGAGACTAAGGCACGACACCCTGTGGGGAGACACTGCCCCAGGAGCAGAAATTAAGGAGCACCAAAACCTCAGCAAGATAAATAACAGTGTAATGCAATATGTTAAAAAGGGAAAATTCATCCAAAGTCCATCATGAACAAAATATCAAAACTTTTAATAAAGATGGGATCAGTCTTACTGATTTTTCCTTTTTCCTTAAGCTCCAATATGGCTTAGTACAGCAGTTTACTAATCTCATCTTTTTTTAAGATTTTATTTATTCATCTGAGTGAGAGAGAGAGAGAGAGAGAGAGAACATAAGCAGGGGGCAGGCAGGGGTAGAGGGAGAGAAAGAAGCAAACTCCCCACTAAGCAGGAAGCCCAATGCGGGACTCGATCCCAGGACCCTGGGACCATGACCTGAGCCAAAGGCCGATGCTTTACAACTGAGCCACCCAGGCGCCCCGTGATCTCGTCCTTTTAAAAAAGGTTGCTTCACCTGCCTCACCCTAGTGCTGGTTCTGGCCCAGTATCTCTTGCACTCTCGTGCCTAGGCCCTACAACTGACAGGAGCCAGTCCGCATGTGGGTTGTGCCAAGGGAACGGGGCAGGTTTAGATCACAAAGTGGCTGAACTGAACCAGAGTCCCTGTGTATGGCATCGATGCTGGCTGTTTCATTCGCAAAACTGAACAGACTTTTGGTAGGTGGGTGAGCCCTTTTTGGAAGGTAATTTCACAATGTCAATCAAACCTAAAAATACTAGGCAGCCCTCCACTTTGATGAAAGTATGTATGAGTCAACCAGTATGAGACCACCCACTCAGCCAGTCTCCACAGTGCAGTGTATTGTAAATGTTTCAAGTATCTCAAAACTCTTACTGCTATAATAAAATAAGCCTTTCCTGTGATGCTGATCATTTATAGATTTGTTCCCCCTTATGCATCGTGCTGTAATAAAAAAGTAAAAGCAGTCGGTGCTTTGAGAAGATCTGGGATTTTAGCTATATTCCTCACTGGTGTTAACCCTGGGCACGTGAAAACCCAGTTTCCCTTATTTAAAATGGGCCTACTAACATCATACAGCAGCTCTAAGAGTCAAATGGGACGTTGCACGTGGAATCGACAAAGCTCCAAAAGATCATGGTCAGTGGTGGTCGCAGTGGTGGATGGGGACACCGGTCAGCTGGGGCTGGTGATGACACCATGGTGCTGGGCCACTAAATTGTTCCCCGTTTCCAGCCACTCCCCTACCCTCCAGGCTTAAAGATCAGTGCCCCCAAAACAGGAGTCAATCAACCACTTTCTAGTTAAATGCTCCCTGAATAAAACATCATACCTTTAAAATTTTTATCTTAAAATCTCAAGATGTATCTCTTGTCAAAACTCAGCAATTTTATGGCTTTAATTTTTGGTATGCATGCTGGCAAAGTAAGTTTTAGCTTCACGGTTAAAAAACAAATAAAAATGAATCTCAACAATCTCGTTGCAATAAAAAAAACCACAAGCTCTTGTTGTAAATATGATTAAGGGCCTTAATTTCTTGTTTCTGTTTGAACCTTCACCTTCAGAAAAACTCTAGTTCTTATAAACTGACCAATTCTCCAGTATTATTCCTGGAAAAATAAAGGAAGGAATGACTTATCTGTTCGGATGGACATACCAATTGTAGCCTCTTGCTCTAAATCTCACCCCACCCACCAGGATAACCTCTCTACTATTTTTGTTTTGTAAGATTTGCCTGACTTCGGTTACGAATTATGTAACCTTGGGTGAGTCATTTAACTCCCACCCCACCTCTTGGGTCCATTGTTTATAAAATGAAGCCCCTGGATCAGCAATTCTGAAGGGAGCTTCCAGCTTTAAAATGCAATGATTTCATTATTCAATTTGAAGAGTAACACCCAGTTTCTAACTGAAAAAAAAAATGATATCGGATAATATAATAAATGCTTTACAAAGCGAACTCAAAGAGTTCCCCTAAACTAGAGGCAAAATGGGAATAAGGACAAACCACAGGTGTGGGTGGGTGGAAAGATGGGAGAGAAAGGGAGGCACGAAAACAGTTTGTTGCCAGAAGGGTAGAATAAAAATCAATGTTGTTTGTGAGGGTCCCAGCCTTCTGCCCATCGCAGGCACTAGGAAAGGATGTTGTCTGCTCTGACTGTCCCTGGGAGTGTGGGGAGCTTTCCAGGGGCATTCTAGGGAAGAGATGCCTGCACAGTCATGGGAGAGGAAAGGGGTATTTTAAGAAGCATCCCTGGGGACTATGGGTTCCTCTCTTCCCAGTGGAGAGCTACAAGGACAACAGTGTGAGTTATCTGAAGTTCCTCTGACTTCCTGGGGTTTTATCAGGAGTCCTCTCCAGGACTGAACTACAGAAGCCACCTCATCTCGTTACAATTTCTAAATATGAAACTTCATATTCTGAAGACGAGGGACACTGATGATGTGGTCTTGGCCAATGTTATTCCAATCTGAGGCTATGCCACTGTTAGGGCCCAGTGTCTGTCTGAAGATCACGCTTTCCAATCCGTCAAGTTCCCAAGTCTTTATTGACAGGGATCAGTCTCCAAGCCCAGGGACCAGGCTGGATGCTCCCTGTGGTCCCACTCAGGGAGCTGTATCTTCACCGACACAGGGATTTGGACCTACTGCTGTGCAAAGCCCAGTTCTCCAGCTGTCCTCTCCCAGCAGCCTGGGCAGGAACTGGTTCTTATCTCATGACCTGGTAGAGGTTCTGGGGCAGAGCACAAGGCCAGGGACTGGGGCCCGCAAGGAGCCGGATGGATAAAGCAAATGAGAGACAGAGCTATGGGAAGAATAATGACTACCAAAGCCCCACCTCACCAAGGGGGCGGCATTGTGTCCTTCCAGCCTGGTTACTGCCAATGGGAACATAGGCCCAATGGTGCCAGAACTTCTAATTCTTACCTTAAAGAACTCCATAGTCTTGGTCCTCATAGAAACTCTGCTAATCTTTAGATTTGGCAAGTAATTCCCATTTGATTTTCAAGTCCATATGGCCCAAAGCCAAGACCTGGTAGGTTGCAGAGTCTGGATGGGGCATTTGATAAATGTAGGGGGATGGATGCTTCCCTACTCCTTCCTGTCCCCGATCTTCACACTGTCAAGGCACAGTATGAACCTCGGTCATGTACTGAAGAGCTTGTGATTCCATTCATTCCCAGATCATCACAATTCATGGCAGCCTTCAAGGCTACACCTGTACGTATTCGACACAGCCCCCTATTTCCAAATCTTCTCTCCTCTATGCTGATGTAGAGATGAACAGAAAGTTTAGAGCCGTATAACTACAGTGTGAATCCCTTGGAAATATTTTTTTTCCTCAGTCAATTCCAATAACAGGCTTTTGATTTCTAAAAAATCAAAATATAGAAAGTACCGCTGGAAAGGTATTTGGGGTGGCACGAGAGTCCAGAGAGCTTTTGGAATAAGCGTTTTGTTTTCCTTTCAGAAAATAACTTCATATAAATAAATAAACCATTATTCCAGGGGTTTAAAAAAAAAAAAAGGAATGCAAACAGGGGGAAAGAAACCTCAGCCACAAAACCACACATTTCTTAACACTCCTGGGATGAAGTAGATTTTGTTTTTGCTATGACTATGTTTTGTTTAGCAAAAACATTCTGCGCCCCACTTATTCCCTGGAAATGAAGCCCTTCCGACGTCCGCAGAAGACCCAAAGTGACGGCTTTGCTCCCTTCAAACTTTCTTGCTGGGAGAGCGCCAGGTTCCCAGACAAGAAGGAAACCAGTGGTGTTCGGCACCCGCACAGTTCTCTCTACCCTACAGCAGGCAACGGCAGGGTGAACAGCAACAGCTTCTGTGATTTGGCTCAGCCATCATGTGTGACTTTAACCTAATTATTCAAAGTCCGACTCTGCTTTTCTAATTACATCTGCTAATGGATCTGTCAATACCAGGGAGTGAAACCTGAGAGAACGACACCATCCCCCTCGGGTAATTTCCCTCGCAGGTAAAGCTGATAATGACACTGTTCAACCAAATCTCTCTTTCTCTCTCTCTTTTTAAAGTTCCTTGAAGGCCGCTATTTCTATAACACCAGTCTGCCTGGGCTCTGCAGTAGCTTCAATTTAGCACAATGCTCAAATCAATCATTTTTCAATGTGCGGTTTTTACTGTATAGGTAAGGAATAAGAATTTCGTGTTTTAAATAGTGTTTGCAGCCCAATGTCTTCTGTCTGTGTCATTTCTAAAGCTGCAGAATAAGTTAAAACTCTCATTTTGAGGCTTTCCGAATTCAGATTTCTGTCACCATCTTATCAAATAAATTCATGTTTTGGTTTTTTTTTTTAAGATTTTATTTATTTATTTGACAGACAGAGATCACAAGGAGGCAGAGAGGCAGGCAGAGAGAGAAGAGGAAGCAGGCTCCCTGCTGAGCAGAGAGCCCGACGTGGGGCTTGATCCCAGGACCCTGGGATCATGACCTGAGCCGAAGGCAGAGGCTTTAACCCACTGAGCCACCCAGGCGCCCCATCAAATAAATTCATGTTTTTAAAACTTAAAAAAAATAATAATATAAAGCCTATCCAGGTCCAGGAGACCACACCATTAGAACACTACTTATTCTTTTTTATTTTTTTAATTGAAGTGAAATCCACAGATCAATCATTTTAAAATGAACAATTCAGTGGCATTTAGTACATTTGTAATGTCATACGACCATCACCTCTCTGTATTTCTAAGACATTTTCCTCAGCCCAAAAGGAAACCCCATTTCTGTTAAGCAAGTTCTCCCCATTCTCCTCTCTCTGTGGCCTTTGGCAACCACCAATCAGGTTTCATAAAACACAGTTCTCAACACCATATCTAAGTCATCGATAACTCAAGGGGAAAATCTCAGGAAGACTGAAAACTCTACTTTAAGCTTAATATAAAATCTAGGATTCTACAGGTCAATCACGGAATAACTGGTAAAGCAACAGATGCCTCATCACATGAGTTCTTCAGATGCATGCCACAAGACTACGAATGACTATGAAGCATCAGACTATCAGAGGCTGTGGCAACAGGTGTGTGCACGTGTGTGCACATGTGCACGTGTGTACAGAGAAGGGTGGACGGAGAGGGGGAGTCAAGTTGTTATTGGTTTGCTTGTCATTTCAAAGGCTCACCCGCAGTCACTGAATTACACACACACAACATCACATCCCAAAAAATTCAGTGTCTAGAAGTTGGAAGGAGAGTGCTGAATAATTCCCATTGATTGTACCCATTATTCAAACCCAAAAGATGGCATTACTGCTCATCTCACTGGTCCACTTTGTCAGAGAAGACCCAGGCAAAGATTCATCAAGAAAGCTCTTCCAGTGACACAGGCCTCACGCTGCTTGGATTTCACAGTGGGGTATTCAAATATTAAAAGCAACAGGCTAGAAACTGAACTCAGAGTATTAATAAAATATTTCACGTACTTAAAAATATTTTTTCTAGTGAAGAGAAGATTCAAAGGATCACCAAGTCTTCAGAATTTCTATTCAAACTGGGCCACACCAAACCCAAGGAGAGCTTAGCGCGAGTCAGAAGGGAAGCTCATTGTCCGTATTTTATGCCATTTTCCTAATTGAGCATGATATCATCATGAGAGCTGACACTCCATGTAGTTCTCTTTGATTCTGAGAGTACAATAAAATGATTGCATCCCAGACCAGCCACTAATGAATATGTACAAACAGTATGGAAATGGAACTGTTTAGAATGTAAATGGGACCCTATATGGATTTCTAGGATAAAGTCTGAAGACTGTATAAAAGTAATCAGTACTGGAAAAAATAATGTCACTGCGGCCAAGTTCTCAGAGAAGGCATGTCAAAAAATAATGCACCTTTATAAGGAGCTGTGGAGAATCAACTAAGAAGCATGATTGCCCTGATACATTCTTATTCAGGTGTGCTGAAAGCAAAGAAGCTAAAGGAACCAAAGGAGTGCCTAAAATGGGCAGTATACGAGCCAGCAAACACATCCTGACCTTGGAGACCACGTGGTCCCCTATTCCCACACATGTTCTCCCCACCACCCACATGGGCTAACCCCATTAGAGCCAGCCAGGCAGTCAGCCCTTTCAGAACAAGAAGGGACATGGCGCATTTTTCAAGTCTGAAGCAGCCAAGCGGCATTTTCATTCCTTCCCTACATGTACACAATGAAATCCATCAATGGTGGAATGGCCATGACTCCGCCATGGCTCATCCCTACTACAGACTATTAAGTAGCAATTTTAAACATGAGTTGGATACATACCTCTGACCTGGAGGAAAAACCAAATGGGGATATGACAACAAAAGCAAAGGAAAAATGTAAAACTGTCACCTTGCAGAGATGGCCAAATAGTGACAAGACAAAAGACTGTGGTTATAGATAAGAGGTAATTGGGAATCCTAACCCCAAACAACATACAATGGAAAAAAAATTTTTTTTTTTCCCCGAACGGATGGTGCCCTAAAGTCATGAGCACACTTCAGTCTGGCATTAACTCAGGCCACAAGAGAAAACTTTGGTTTCTTTTTACCTTGATTTATTATCACAAAGGTCTCAAGTCTACAATAGAGTTTCACATTGGTATATCAATAAAGTCTTGGCTTAGGAGAATTTTTTTAAATTTATGAACACAGTAATATAAAAATATATGAAATAATAAAATAATGCACTACAGAAACTGCTGGAAAGCACAAAAATTCACCATGTGCAAGAATAGTTTCCAGATCTTATGACAAGAATAAATTCCACCATCTGGGAGCTTAGCACATCTCCTGCCCACAAAGGAAATCCGCTTGTTGGTTCAAAGGCACTATGCCCAGACACAATAGTAAGTTCACCTTGGCGGACTCCTTTTCCTCGCCATAGTGGAGACATACCATCTAGTCCATGACACAGTCACAAAAACATTCATAAGGCTTACAAAAAGTTCTATATCTTGGAAATGCATTTTAATAAATAACATTCTTAACTACATGACATTGCAAAAGATGCAACAAAACTGAGTCAAATGAGAACTCAGGCCAGACAGTTCCTTTACTCTAAAAAAGGCTTCCACACCTGCATTTTCAGCTTTGCATGAACAGTTACTGCGTTCATGCGCAAACTCCCAATTTGGTGCATGGAAATAGAAAATCACACACACAAGTTGAGCAGCCCCGGGCTCCGCTAACCAATTTGCATGCAAAATTGTCATCAGCACTCTGGTTTATTTTTTGCCCGTGGAAGAGATGGGGATCTCTGATGCCTGAGGAGGCCAATTTTAAGAAGTATTTTGATTCCCACTATAAAAATGGAGTCCCAAATAGTGTCTAGGGTCTCTGCATGCCTGTGTGTCCCTCTCAGCTGCCTTCTCATGGATTCCAACGGAGGAGGAGAAAAGCTGGAGAGTGAAATTAGGTAGAAGGGTTAGGTGAAAGCAAATGGCCAAGGGAGGTTCTCCAGAATAACAGAGAAGAAATGGGGGAGGGAGCGGAATTTTTTATTTACATCCAGAAAAATGTCATCTATCTGCAACAGTTGGCACAAAAAGGGAAAGACAGATTTTAACCAGGCAGGAGAAAGGATTTTCCTGACTTGTCAGTGTGAATTTATGGAAAAGGACCACTAGGAAGTGTGGCCTTTGAGACTGCCAAAGAGGGTGTGAGAGGCATCTATGAGTTTATATAAGGCATCTTCAGGTTTTTGCTAACATTTCTTCCCCCCTCCTCTCTCCCTTGTTTCTTTCCTCCTTTCACACATCACTCCTGAGCACTCAAGATGTGGTTAGTGTGAATGGAGATGTGCTTTCGGTGTAAACCACACACAACTTCAAAGACTTCATGTGGAAAAAAAAAAGAATGTAAAATATCTTGATAAAAATTTGTTATTGATTACATGTTGAAATGACATTTGGAATATACTGAGTTAAATAAACTGTATTAAAGTTAATTTACCTATTAATTACTAATGAATTTACCTATTTTAATTTTTTAATTTAAAATTCTTATTAGAACACCTTAAATCAACCCATGGCTCACCTTATATTTCTATTGGGCAGATCCATTCTAGAATCTTTTTTTTAAACTAGACTCCTTTTATTTTAGCCCAAAACATGTGATCACTTCTCTGCCTTTATTAAGGTGTCAGTTTAATTCCTTACTAAACATCCTTTAACTACAGTTATGAATAAGGTCACTTCTTTTCCCAAAATAAAGCTGTGACACCAAGGAATGGGGAAAAGCTGCAAAAATATTTACAGTGTGGGATCGGATGGGTAATGTTACATCATGCATATTAAATCTCTTTTTTTTTAAGATTTTATTTATTACTTATTTGACAGATAGAGATCACAAGTAGGCAGAGAGGCAGGCAGAGAGAGAAAGGAGGAAGCAGGCCCCCTGCTGAGTGGAGAGCCTGATGTGGGGCTTGATCCCATGACTCTGGGATCATGACCTGAGCTGAAGTCAGAGGCTTTAACCCACTGAGCCATCCAGGCAGCCCTATTAAATCTCTTTTTACTAGCTGTCAACAATTCAAATTGGTGGAAGAAAGCAAAGCCTCGTGCTGCCTTCACGTTTGATATTTTAGTCCCTGAGACTCTTGAATACCCGCTCTTCGAGAATCTCTAGTAACACAGTCACGCCGGCTTCTAAAGTGTTTACCTCTCTGGAGCAAGCGGGTTCTCACAATTTTTCTGTCGCTACTCCATCAGCAGGTCATACACCCTCCTGAGTCACACCTCTCCCCCCATGTGCCAGGCTGGGGGTTGGGGGGAGCTCTCAAGCTGGGAATCACTGCTCTGGTAAACCTGGAAATGAGTGCCAGGGGCTCCCAGCTGGCCAGCGTCCTGGCTGAGATAATTCATATTAGAAATATCAGGAGATAGTGAACCCTCCAGCCTGTTTTGCTGAGTGCCTGGAAGTGCTTTGTACTGGATTTTCTAGATGATCCACGTTATATCCGAGAGATACAAATTTTCCCTCACGCCCTTAATAAACTCATGTGTGAGGTCTTCATGGCTGGACTGAACAGGGCTGTCTCCCTTCCTGCGTTTCCTTACCTGGTTTCTTTGGGGGTAGGATGGGTGGCTTCATGACATTAGGAATCCTCACATCATGTAAGAAGTGAGTATTATTATTACTTTGTTACAACTCAGTATAGTTTGTCTTATTTCTAAATGGTGCAGATCCTACTAGGTAAACAGAGAACAGAAATCTGGCATTGAATTATAGGGTAGAAAGCTGGTGATGTATCAAATCTGGCTAAGGTAGAGAGACAGACCCTGTGCTGGTCAAGGCTCCCGCTCTGGAGCCAAACCACTTGGGTTTACTTCCTCTTTTATTATTATTTTTTAAAATTAAAGTAGAGTTGGCACACAATGTTACATTAGTTTCAGGTGTACAACATAGTGATTCGATAATTCTTCTCTGTTATGCTGTGCTCACTGCCAGCGGAGCTGTCATCTGTCACCATTTGATGCTATTAATACCACTGACTACATTCCCTGTGCTGTACCTTTCATCCCCGTGGCTTGCTCATTCCATACCTGGAAGACTGGATCTCCCTCTCCACCTCACCCATGTTGCCCCTCCCCCCACCAAATTATCTGGGTTGAAATCTCACTGCCACCCCTTCCTAGCTGTAGGACTTCAGGTGAGTTATAAACCCTAATGGGCCTCAATTGTGTCTGTGTCGGATAAGAGTAGTATCCATCACATTAGGCTGGCATGAGGAGTGAGATAATGCACATAACGTACTAGAACTGGACCTGGGACCTGGAGCTCTTTTGTTTATGGGAGCTGCTAAAATCTTTATCGTCCATATTATTATTATTAATAACCCTAAGCATCTCCACACTTGTTACCAAGCATGACAGGTCTCCGTGTCTGTAAATGGACCCTATGTCTGAAACCACTGAAGCTGTACACCAATATTCTTTAGTTTTCACCCAGGACTATGATTTCTCAGCCTAAACACAGGCCTGCAATTTTTTCTGCAATGCTCTTTTAAATGCTGGTCTGAACTTCTATTGGTTTCTGAACATGAACCCCCAATGGTCTAGAGCAACAGGACTCAGAAAAAAAAAACGAGGAAAGCACCAGATTTGCACCAGACGCTACCACAGACTTTCATATCACAGAACGGGCATGAGGAGGAATGGGGGGGGGCACGGCTGCAATGGGACCGGAGATGCCTAGAGTGCCAGTTCCAGAAAATGGCACCATCTGTAAGAGTAACCAGGAACCAGTAGGAGAAGGACAGCAGAAGGCCCTACTGAGGCACATTAACCAAGGCCCAAAAGGAATAAAAGAATAAAGGAGCTGATTGAGAAAAGAGTGGAACTATGGTGGGAGACCCAATCAGAGCCTTGAACACAAAGGGTGCCCAGAAAAGGAAGACGACAAAGGGATGGTAAAGAGGAAGGCATCTGGCAGGAGACGGGACAGAAATATGTCACCCCTGTTCTGACCACTCTCCGTGTCTGTTTGAATTCATCCCAGATTTGTGAAGTTAAATGTGCAAAGAAAAAAATATTTCTTGAAGGAGGCATAAACCTAGAGGTCACTGCAGTCTCTTCCCTTTATTTCCTCATCTATGCATCCTAAATTCCTCTCCTAACAGCCACCAACAAGGACTCCATCCTAAATTCTGCAGCCACTCCCCCACTCCCGGCCCCCGCCCCTGCCTGTTCTGTCTGCAGCTCCACTTGGAAGCACTGTAGGTGTAACTTTTAAAATGAAAGAGTGAGGGGGTGCCTGGGTGGCTCAGTCCCTTGAGCGCCTGTCTTCTGCTCAGGTCGTGATCCCAGAGTCCTGGGATGGAGTCCTGCATCAGGCTCCTTGCTCCGCGGGGAGCCTGCTTCTTCCTCTCACTCTGCCCCTCCCCCTGCTTGTGCTCTCTGTTAAATAAATATTATAAATAAATAAATAAAATGGAAAAAAAGCCCTAAAATTCTGTCCGCAGCTACCGCAGAGAAAGGGGAGGCTGCAGGAACAGTGTCTGCCTCCCCACCGTGGCCGCAAGCGGGTGGCAGCCTCGGGGGCGGGGTGTGGGGGGGTGACAGCTGGGTGTGGAGGAATGCACCTGGAAGCAAGCTGCAGATGGGTCAACTGCCTCCTGACCACTATACTGCCTGTTCCTCCCCAACTCCTTAGTCTTTGAGAGATTAGATACCGCTTTTGAATCGCTTTTCTGAGAATCATGGTTTCAAAGTGCTTTACAGCTGAAAAAGTCCTTAAAGATGATGATAAGAGAAGTGTCCTTAGAAATAACAGCAATGGGGGCCCCTGGGTGGCTCAGTGGGTTAAAGCCTCTGCCTTCAGCTTAGGTCATAATCTCAGGGTCCTGGGATTGAGCTCTGCATCGGGCTCTCTGCTCGGCGGAGAGCCTGCTTCCCCCCCCCTCTCTGCTTGCCGGTCTGCCTGCTTGTGATCTTTCTCTCTCTCTCTCTGTCAAATAAATTAATAAAATCTAAAAAGAAAGAAAGAAAGAAAGAAAGAAAGAAAGAAAGAAAGAAAGAAAGAAAGAAAGAAAGAAAGGAAGGAAGGAAGGAAGGAAGGAAGAAATAACAGCAATGATGACGATGATAACCAGTATCCACTAGACATATGCCATACACAAGACATTGTTTTAGGTGCTTTACAGGCATCCTCATTTAATACTCCAACCACCTCTCTATGACCTCCGTTTTAAGGATAAGGAAACTCTGGATCAGAGAGGTTGAGTACATTCCTCAGGTTGCACAGCTGGTAACTCATGAACCCAAGCCTCAAGTTCAATCACTCAGAACCTATGCCCTTAACTATGAACTCTTTTAACTACCTAACCCAGCCCACTCATTTTCATGGATTGTAAAGTGATGTCCACAGGGATGAAACAATTAGCTATGAACATATAGCTAGCTGCAGAATCAGGACTATAAAAGACCCCTGGACTCACGATCCAGTGCTCTTTTTACCATCCCACAAAACTATAACGAATGCAGCAGGACCACAACATAAGACTCCTTGTTTCTGCACAACTGTGTGCCTCATGGGTGTTCCTTTTTAGGTTCCGTGGTTTGCTCAAGCACCATCAGTAATCAGCTGCTAGATCAGTGCTTTCCTTGAAAGGCTGATCACAGGAAGGTGGACAAAGCCTTTCTCAAAAATGCCATGTTTATTTCTTCAGTAAATTTGGTAGTGTATTCTTGACTGGAAAAAGAAGTACAGCATGAATGCGAGTCACACATTTACAACGGGAAAAGCAGAAAACTAAGGATCACTGCATCGTGATTATAGAAAACCATCCGGAACCAGACCTGCTTTGTTTCAGGGTAGGACACAAGAAAATAAACAAAGCAAACGCTTAACAGCAAATCCAATTTTCAAACTGAAATTTTAACAGTGATCTTCAAAGACATTGATAAAGTGGGGGCTGTTGTAGTTTAGCTGGGCAAACGCAAATGACAGGTACCAACTTTCTCCATGTCGCTGGACTGCTGGCCCACAGTGCAGAGGTGGGAGGCAGAGGACAAGTCACAGCCAGATTAACAGGATGTTGTGGCAGACCTCCGTGGCCAGTATGAACAACATGTGGAGTGCGCTTCCCCTGGGGGAAGTGATAAAGTTTCCCCCTTCACCTCTGTTCTCCTAACGGTAATCATTTTTAATGCTTTTCTAAAATCCCACGTTCAGACGTCTTCACAGGCACGTGATTTAATAGCAATTGCCAAATTGCCCTACAACTGTCTTACCGATCTGTGGAGTGAGACCGTGTACTTCCCCATAGTACTAATCCAGAAGGTGAAAAATGACACTGTTGCTTTATTCTGAATTTCTGTAATTAGTCATGAGTTGGGAATATTTTTATATATAATACATAATATATAATTGTATATTTCTTACTCTTCAGCTAAGATTCCCTGCTACCCATTTTTTCATAGCACAGCTTATCATTTTCTTAGCGATTCATAGTACAGTCTTCTATAAGATGGGTATTAGTCCTTAATCTGTTATGTATATTGCAATTTTGTTTTTCTTTCACTATAGTAGTGACACCTTGTCTGCGGGGGATATGGTCTGAGACCCTCCGTGGATGTGTGAAACAGCACGTAGTACTACACGTACTATGTTTTTTCCTCTACATACACACCTACAATGAAGTTTAATGTATAAGTCAGCCACAGTAAGAGATGAACAACAGTAAGAATAGAAAAGAACAATTATAACAACATGCTATAGTAAAAGTTACATGAATGTGGTCTCTCTCTCTCTCAAAGTATCTTATCATACTGTACCCACTCTTCTTCTTCCTGTGGTGATGAGAGATGAGAGAAGGCCTTCATGATGAGATGAAGCAAGATGTGTGATGCAGGTGCCGTGACGTAAGGTCAAGTTACCACTGACCTTCTGATGAGAAGTCAGAAGGCAGGTCATCTGCTTCTGGACTGCAGCTGACCACGGGCAACCGGAACCCCGGGAAGTGAAACCGTGGATGCGGGAGGACTCATATAAAAGTTCTCAAGTTGTACGTGGTCCACACTTCCAAAACTTTTCAGGCGTCTGAGCTAAATGGCATATTTAGAAAGCTTTTACACTGACATTGAACTTTATATTGCAAACTCCCTTGGGAAAAAAAAAATTAAAAATAGAAAAAAAAAATGATCAAGAAAGAAAGAAAGCAAGCTCCCTCTATGGTTAAAAATGATGTCACTGACCCCTAAGATAAATGCTTTGAACTAGGTTTCAGACCATGACGGCCAATTGTGGCTTAGCCTCTGGAACAGTCCTGGTAAGCCAGTTGTGTATATGTGCTGAGGTACAGAAACAGAGTGTCTAAGCAGGGTCCACAACCCCAGAAGAGAGTGAACTAAATATCCAGGACCGCCCCTCCTCCTCTGAAGCTACTGAGATATCTTATCCCCCCCTATTCTATTCAAATTTAGACTGTAGATTCCTTGCGTTCATGCCCAATATATTGTTTCTTGGCAATTCAGTAAACACACTGTTGGGACTTTAGAGCTGGAGGGGACCCTCGTTTTAAAAGATGGGGAACTGAGACTTCTCCCATCCTGGACCAACATTTTTGGGCACTGCTGGGGAGAATCACAACACAGAGGCCTGGTCTCCAGCATCAGCAGGGCTAGCACTGCGCACACCTCTGTGTTTCCCTCTCCTAACTAGTCCAGGAGGAATTCCAAGCCTGAACGACATCTCATCCATTCCATGACCCCACCACCATTTCCTTCCAGACAATTCCATGTACCCAACTCTCCTAAGCCTCCATCTCCTGAGCTCCAGACCCACACTGAAGCTGGTTCAGAAAAATCTCCATTGGCACATCCCATAGGCAGTCAGAACCCAACATGCTCGGAACAAAACCCCATCTTTCCAACACTTGCCCTGCCTCCTGCATCTCATCATGGTCCATAGCATCACATCCAAGAGCAGCACAAACCAGGACCCTGGGAAACAACGAGCACCTTCCTCTCTCTCTCATTCTTCTCTATACCCAGTTGGCTGCTACATCTTATTGAATCCATTGGACTTTACTTTCTAATCCTCCCCCCTTTCCATAGCCATGCTCTCAGCCTCAGGCAGTCTCCTGTGGCTTCCTGATCACCATGCCCACCTCCAAGCTACATGCTCCTAAACCAGCAGCCCAGTGGTCTGGCTACAACACAAGGCTAGCCCACTAACCCCTGCCAAAATCCCAGGACCCCTCATGTGCCCAGTGTTTCCCACAGGGGATGGTACTGCCTCTTAGGAAACATTCTGGAGATTCCAGGGGACACTATTAGTTACTACAATGACTGGGAGGTCACTACAGCAGGTGAAGGCCAGGTAAGTGACATGTCTACAAGGCATAAGGCAACCCCACAAAGAATTGTCTTGATCCCTACACAATTTTTAAAAAATCCCACTGGCCATGCTTTGTAGGTAAAAAGCCTATCATTATCAGAGCCTAGAATTTAAAATTGCTTTAAATATAAACTAAAATAATATTGCAGGAATGTACTTATGTAAATCGAGAAATCAACAGCCAGAAAACTTTTTCCCCACACTGTCACTGAGGACATCTGTATCAGTCACCTGGAAGGAGGGGAAGAGCAGGCCCTCTTAGAATGCCTATCCCCAGGCTACATCTCAGATCTATAGCTCAGATCTGCTGGGCAACAAATAGGGCTGTTTACTACTCTTGCTTACTCAAGTCTGAGGTGGATTGCAGGAGAGGCTGTGGGGAGCCATGTTCTGGAAAAGCCTGTTAGGCCCAGGATGAGCCCACCAACGAAGAGTTCACAGTTGCTTAGTAATGCCTGCACGATGGCAGGAATGGGGGAATACAAGACCCCGACCTCACCTTCCTCCTCTCCTGCCATTCCCCATCTGCTGAGAAAATCCCTCCTCATCCTCCACAACTCTTTCTAGTAGAGGCTTCTCCAGCCTGCCCAAAGGCCTCTCTCCATATCTCAAGGCACCATCTAGCACTTTTTTGCTAAGGTAACAGTTGACTAGTGTGTCTCTTCCGGGCAGGCAGGGACTTTGTCTTGCTCCTTTTCCTCTCTTCACAACTAGCCTCCTCTTTGCCTAGCTGATTACCAGACTTCAGTAACTACCTTGCAAGTGAATAAATGATTAAAAAAAAAAAAAAAAAAAGGACAGCAAATACATACCCAGTTGCTGGGAAGGATAAGGCAGCAAACTGGTCTCCTCCTCTACACAGTGTAGCCTCCCAGCACAATCCCCGGCTCATCTGAAGAAGATGAGGACTGGCGGCCAGCAAGGCCTCCCCGCTCCAGCCCCAGCCTCCGTCTGGGGGCCCGGACAGGACCTTGAGGCCCTCGAGGCCTCCTAGCTCATGTACTTGGGCACCGGGGACCAGCAAACAGCTGCAGAAACGGCCGCACACACGCATCCCCATTTGTCTAGGTGGTGATCGTTTGGGTGAGGAGCTTGCTCTGTGGTGATTTTCTTTCACTATCACTTGGAGGACTGATGTTATTTTTAGGGGCTGGGGGACACCAAAGAGGCTTATCTGGCAAAGGAACACGATTTGTTCGCCTGAGCTTTGCGTGTGTATGTGAAAATCCTCACGCTCCTCTCCGCAGTTCTCAAATCCATTAAGAGGCTCCATAAAGAGGTTGGGGGCAGGAAAACAAAAACCCCCAGGATGACAAGCGTGCAAATTAACCCTGGAACCAGGCGAAGAACTGGTGTTGGCAGACAGAAAGCAAGGAAGCTGGTCCTGGGTAAGGATTAGGGAAATGCTGAATAAGAGAACATTCTGCACAAAAGTTTTATTAGGAGAAGATATTAACACCCGTCATTTATGGTCCCCAAAGCCCACTAGATTACAGTATATTATCATTGAGGGAGGAGGCGTCCACTGTGTTCAAAGGACCAGAAGCACTGAAAATTCAGGACCCAGGGATGTACGTTCCTCTGAGCTCCCTCCTCGGGCTCTCAGATAATCAACTAATAGAGACAAAATAATCTAATCACGAAGTAATAACTGCACATGGCAAAAACACAACGGATATACTACTCAACAGAATTATACATCAGCTGTTCTGACAAGATGATAATGAAACATCAGACAATCTGTGAGAATCACATGCCAAGGAGAAGTACAAATTGGGCTCCTCCATTCCTCATGGAAATTAGAAGAGTCTAAACTAATCAATTAGCTCCACATCCCCCACTACCTCCACCCCAGCTCTGCATTACTATTGCTCTTCATGAAATTTCCTGGGACTGCACTTATTAGTCGGTGATCGCAGATATCAAATGAAAATCAAGTTCTCTGCCGAACACAAGAGAAACTTTACATTGTAATGTAAGATGAACTGATTAAGAGCACTTAATCTATGAACAGCTAATTCTTCAAACCTCGAAGCGGAGGGGATGAACTGTCAGTAAGGAGAAATGCAGCTTGGTTTTGATCACACAGAAAAGAATGGATTCTGGAGCTCAGCAAGCTGACTTATTAGCAAGTACAGTAACTGGGACTGTTCTTTCTCAAATTATGCTCTGCAAGTTAGAATGAAGACCCAATCTTTGGAGAACCACGGGAGAAAGGAAACCTTTCCTTTTAGGAAATACATTGCTTTGGCTTTGAGAGTACCCTAAAAGTTGCGAGGCAGCTCAAAGAGAAGAATGGTTTCTCTTTCTAAGGCAAATTTCGTCTTACCCAACTTCTTACACATTGGAAAGGGATTACAAACTCAGGTATATTCGGAATAAATTTATTACCAAAAATAGTAAACACTGTCAATTGAAGAAACTCTGAGAAAAAGGGTCTCAGCATGGCTTTTTCACTCTTAAAAATTCTTGAGGATTCCCTAAGAGCTTTTGTTTGCATGAGTAATATGTTGATATTTTTTATATCAGAAAACTTGAAACAAAGGTATTTTTTTAAAGGTTTTATTTATTTATTTGACACAGAGATCATAAGCAGGCAGAGGGGGAGGGGAGGTAGGCTCCCTGCTGAGCAAAGAGCCCATCCCAGGACCCTGAGATTATGACCTGAGCTGAAGGCAGAGGCTTAACCCACTGAGCAATCCAGATGTCCCTAAAACTAAGGCATTTTTAAAACAAGATTATCCAAGCACACATTAAGTGGTGATGATGTCATCGTACACCACGTAGCCTCTGGAAAACTCCCCTGTGCACCTGTGAGAGAATGAGTGAATAAGGCAAATAAAGACCTTAGCGTTAATTTGAAAAGAGTTTTGCCCCTTAGGAGCTCCCTGGGGTTCCCAGACCACACTCTGAGAACTGCTAGACTCATGTCTGGCTGACACAGAGATGTTGACTGTTTCAAGCACCACTTCCCTCGTAAAAACAAAATACTCTATGTGTATTATGAGTCAATAAAAAGTTTGCAAAATGGCAGATGTCCGCTCTGTAAGAACTTCAACAAGTATGTGTGAAACTTTCTGGGAGAATGACAGGAAAACTGGCTCTTTAATCTTTTACAGTCCACCACATTTGTTTGATGGTCTCTACCAGCCCAGATGACTTACTGCTTCCACATAGCGCTAGAAGATGCCTCTTCCAAGGGACCAGCCTGTCTCGGTAAATTCAGTGCCTTCAATAAACACTGTGGGCAGGTCAGCCACTCCCAAGAAGCTCAAAGTGTTCCTCAGGGATCAGGAACGCACACTGAGGAGAGAGACTCCCTGGGCTCAAACCCCGGCTTGGCCACTTAGTGAATGACCTTGGGTGAGTTATTTAAATCTCTCTGTGCCTCTGTTTCCCCAAGCATAAAAAGGGCCAAGAACGGCATTTACCTGACAGAAGCTTTATAGAAAGCAAAAGGATTAGATGCCTAAGACATAGTAAATGCCCAATAAATACCAGTTGGTATTATACCTTAAGAATATACGAGGTGCCTCAAAAGTCTCAAGACAGTCTTAAGCTCAAAGTTCAGAAGTATAAGCTCCATAAACTTACTAAAAAAAAAAAAATACCATTATTTAATTCTGTAAATTAAAAATAAAATCTTACTGTTTTGTTTCAGTCCTTCTGATGGAACATGGTGAATGCTGCCTGAAACAAAAATTGTACTACTAATCTCACAGTGGGATGGGGAATAAATAAGATGACTACATAATTATAATATATAAATATTTATGGTATATACATAAATGTGATTATTATAATATAAATATAAATAATTCTTACAAAAAGATTTTTTTTTATCAATAAGTCTTAATTCATTAGACATTTATTAAGCACCTGCCAAATGCCAGGCTTATACCAGATGCCAGGATGGGGAAAAAAAAAAAAAAAAGGCAGCCCAACAAGGTGTCCGGCCAATCGGGGCTTACCCAGTCTAGTCGGGGCAGGCACGGAAATAGTTCAATATAGCATGTAACCTGCCATATGATTAAAACCCAGTCTTCCCAGGGTGTTGGGGCCCCAGGTAGTTGCATTCTTTGCCCAAGCTGAGGCAGAGGGAAGGAAGAAAGTACTGTCCTTGCTGACATCTGGAAAACATTTTCCCTACCAGTGAAGTGAATTTTTCCTTTAACTTGTCATTGATTCAGTTCAGCCACAAGAAGCCCATCTATCTATAGCTTTCTTCTTGCACCAGCTCTGCAATACAGATAGTGAGCTTTTCCGTCTTTGTACATTGTAAATTGTCCTTCCAACCTCCATAATGACAAGCATTTCGACCCATACGTTCTATTTACATATCACAGTAACAGCCTCTTATTTAGATGTCAAGTTCCAGTAACTAAAAACTCGGATGCATACAAACACAAAGCACAAAGACGCCGAAATAATTCTCAAAAATGGCTACTTTCTATAAATTTCCTCTGGAGAATGTCTCACACCATAGTTACTCTTATTTTATGGAAAGGTATAGTGGGTTTTTCCACTTTTTTCCCTAGCACGTTGGAAATACAGAAATCTGAAGATCAACTGAAAATGCAATGCTCAGCTCCACGAATTCTCTAAAGTAACCAACCAGGATTTCAACTGAATGAAATTAGTCTTCATGGAAGCAGAAAAGACTAAGTAATGTCCACAAAGTATTTCAGGCATCTAAACTCTCACAGGAAGAGTCCCTTACCCATGTGAAATACTGATGTCCATTTTATCAGTATGTCAAAAGACTGAAAATTAAAAATCAAACTTAAATCTACACTCAAAATTCTCCAAAATTTTTCTTAACAATTCTAGTCCCTGTTCAGAATTCCCTTGCCTGAGTAGCTGGCCTTTATCTCTGTAATGACTTAGTCAATATCATCATGGTAGAGAAAAAGAATGAAGAGTGAGCATATTACTATAGAAATGTTGACCATTTGTTTAAATACTAGAGAAAAGCAAGCTCTAAGATTTATAGGATAATAGGTTTAGAGAGAGGCTTATCATTCTGTAACTTTAAGTCGTTTGACATTTGCAGCCCAAAATAGAAAACTCAGAAAATTAAATGTGATTTTTTTTCTTCTCAGATAACCACAGCCAAGATGTTTTTGAGAGCATGAACTTTCCAAGTGATGGGCTCATTTCAACACTGTAGGTGGACATAGCTCTGGTCTGAATGTTTGTGAGTTTCAGAGATGATCAAGATATCACATATGAGTATTATACAAAATCAGATAATATGGTATGTAAAATATGCATTGCAGAGAGAATAAATTATGTGGATTCTTCTGGCCCTGTAGAACACCAGAACTGTCTCAATTTCTCTTTTTCCAATGTGGTTTTTATCTACTGTGTGTTGTTTTGATATGTGTACTTTTATTGGAGGCTGGTGGGAGAAGCTGCACATAGGAGATTTTTTTTTCCTTTTAAGCATATTTTGTTTTCATTTTAGGAACAAATTCCTCCTCTCCTCATTTTTTCTTCCCCCAAGGCCCATTAGGTGTATAAATAAACTCACGGCCCAGAGGGAAGACTTCAGGAGCCACAGGTGGGCAGTTCATCTGAATTTGCTGATCCCACTTTTGTCTGAATGGCCCTCATCCTCTTCAGACCACATCTGAGCAAGCCAAGTGAAGTAGGAAACAGAATAAGCGGATCGGTGATGTCAGCCACCAACATCACTGGCCAAGATCAAAACCTCACATTTCACTCAGAGGTTGGGTAGGGAATATATTTTTTTAACTGAAATATTCTTCCCAGTTTTCTCCTTTTTTGGCTAGGGTAAAAGTATCATATCAAAGGCCTGTTATACAAATAACAAATGTGAGAGACATACGAGCAGACATTGCTTGAGCCTCAATTTCCAAGCCAAAATTCAGGATGTGAGGTCTAAAACCAGAAAGAATATTTTAGAGCCAGAAGGTTTCAGAACATTTGAGATGTGTGGCCTCTCCAACTATGACATGGTCCACTCCCTCCCACCCACTCACTCCAGAATTTCTTACCTTTTTTAAGGCAGCCCCTACTCTCGAATGGCCAGACTTCTCAAACAAAATGACAGACAACACTGGCTTGGCCCCAGTATAAATCAGAGAAGTCTCAGAACACACTACTCAGTCATTTGGAAAGCGAGCTGGAAGGCCCATCAAGGCCCTTCAGGCAGCCCAGGGGCAGGGACAACATGGGCCCATGCAAGCCTATGATGGATTGAGTCAAATGTCCGTGACCCAACAGCTAAACCACAGCATAGATCCCATTAGGCAACACTCAGCTAATGAACTGAACCAGACTGTTCTATGACCATTTTTGATGAGGAATAAGCTCTGCTATAATGACTTTCTTAGAAGATTTAAATACATACATTATAGTAGGGTTCAATGAAAACAATGTCTTATAAAGGGGAGACCATCTCCTCAAAAAGACTCTGAGGTGATTTACCTTGGAGGCACATATTTCTGTGAAACTCTTCTATGAATTATCAAAAATAATTAAACTTTAAAAGACTCCCTCTATTCCCATTCTAAGTTTTATACACACACACACACACACACACACACACACACCTGTATGTATTTTTCACTAGGAAACCCAGGCTAAGTACTGGGGTTTGTCTGTAATAATCTAATACACTATAACCCAATGGCCAAGCTACAGACAATAGCAGGTGCTTCAAGAGAAAGAATAGGGCCCTTTCAAGCAATTATGGAATTACACAATGTGACCATGTTTACATTATCAAAGGGAGGCAGACCCAATTACCTAGCTACTTCAAATTAATAACCCCATTTACCTCAATTATCTGGCAGGCAGGGTCTATATAATCTGAGCAATTACCTCAATTCACTCAGATGGTATAGATTTGGCCTGTGAGTCCAGAATAATTTTTCCTTCCAGAGCGCCTCCACCATCAGCAAATATCAAAACGCACAATAGCTAATTCACATCAGCTTCTTCCATAAGGATTTTAAATCGAATTCTCTCCATTGTCTACCAGATTAAAATTTGTTATACTCTAAATAACCTAGGTTTGAGGGTTTTGTTGTTGTTGTTGTTTGTTTGTTTGACAGAAGTAGAGAAGTGGGAAAATTTAGGAGACACTCAGTAAACAGGTTTGGTTGGAGGACAGGGCTCAAGGAAGTAAATGCATTAAGTCTGGGGCCTGTATATGGGTCTTATCCACTAGTAATAGTAATTGAGAATGTCAGTGAATCGTTTGTTTTTCCATGACATCCTAATCCATTCAGCACCCTATGTTTATTCACTGTATTCTCACATCTTGAATCTGTGGGTGGGTATCTCTCATACATTAGGGGAAACTTTTTAGCCATATTCGCTTCAAATATTGCTTCTGTCCCATCCTCTCCCTGTCTACTTCTGAGAACCCAATTATACATATCATAGACTCCTCACTGTATCCCTTTCTCTTATGTTCTGTACGTTCCACTTTTTCCTCTCCGCACTTCAATCTGAATAATCCCATTAGCCTTCCTTCCAATCCACTTTGCTTTGTCTTCTGCTATGTAGGATGTTCTGTTAAACCCCTCTAGTGAGTTATTTCCCATTTTTCCCACTAACAGAATGCCCATTTGAGTCTTTACAGATGCCAATCCTCTGTTGAAATTTTCCATCTTTTCATCCATTTTCCCTGCTCAGAAAAT